>NC_140650.1:36600891-37160136 GCF_978046115.1 Saccoglossus kowalevskii
TTATTTTATTCTGTTTTAAAAAGAATGAGAACCTGTTTGTAAATTTTATATGATAAATTTAATTTGGGAAAAAACACAAACTGTACACACTTTATTCTTTTATCCAAGATTTTGTATGATCATATTATTATAATTTATACTATTTAGTGTTTTTGAGTGAACTTAAAAAACATTTTTTAGAGAAATTGAGAAAAAATACAGCAAAGGAAACACAGGCGTACACTACTGTACACTATTCTGTAACACATATTTACAACAGCATAGTATACAAAACAGAAAATGTTGTATTTAAGTTAAACAACTCTCACATGTTGTGCATCTCCATGCCTGTCATAAAAGTGGTATCTCCCAACTGCCCGCGAAACATGTATCTAAACTCCAAAGGCGCGGCCTTTGATCTGATTGAGTTTTGTCTAAACAATCATGTACATTTCATGATTAACCTGACCACTTTTATCGAAGGTTCTAACCGGCAAATCTGCACGTCTGTGTTTCCGTTACTGATTTATCTGCATGATTGGTTGGAACTACATTGACAATCCCTTTTCACTATGTTTGGTCCAGCATAGTGGTTACAAGTGTACGAACAGTCATATCTCTGCCATTTCTATGCCAATCTTCTCCAAACTGGGTATGATTAGTGTACTTATGGGTCCGGTGCTGACATCATATAGTGTGTGTGCTAATTTGCATATTTGTAAATTGTAATCCTTATGGATGAAGTCATATCTCTGGCATGGCTGATATTCTTCAAACTTAGCATGATTAATGTAATTATTGATCCGATGGTGACAATATATATTGTGTGTGCTAATTTGCATATCTGAATATTATTTGCATATATTAATGTTTGTGGACGAAATCGTATCTGGTGTTTCTATGTTGATCTTCTCCAAACTTGGTATGGTTAGTGTACTTATGGTTCCGGTTCTGACAACATATTGTGTGTGTGCTAATTTGCATACGTTTGCATATATTAATGCTTATAGACCAAATTGTGTCTGGCATTTCTATGCTGACTTTTGACTGTCACGCTTATTTTTAAAACTGTTGCTCTCAATTTACAAATTCTCTCCATTCACACTAAAGCTTTTCAGTGTTTAACTTTAATTGCAAGAACAAAGAGTTCAAAAATTTCTAGCAACTACATACAGATTTGTTCAGTGTAATCAACCAGATTCAAAAATAGCATATAGTCACAATAGCATTATAGTCACTGTAATAGCAGTGTAAGGTACCCAAAGTTGTAACTGAATGATTCCAATTTTCCATGAACAGTTTGGGAATCAACCATCTCTGATGGTTTTTTTGTTTTATTTACATATGAATACATTTGAACAAAGTGATTTATTGAACTTAACACACAAAATCACCATTACCAGTAAATAGCGTTTTATTTATTTGGAAACTGTACATGTATAACTAACCGGATGCAACACATACATGTGCGGTCAGAAAGGGATTTAAATTTTGAGCAGTCTGTATGAAAAGGGGGGATGATTTTTAGCATCGCTGTCGACTTTTTTGAGCGGAGCTTATCATATAAGTGATTGTCCGTCTTCGTCCGTCCGTCGTCCTTGTCAATGTTTTACTTTTTCTACTTCTTCTTGAAAACTACAAGCCTGAATGCTTTTATACTTGGTGTATATGTACCTTGGGTAGATCTCTTTCAGATTTGTTCATTTTGTATTGATATCTTCAATTTTCTAATTTTGGGGAATATTTTTGCCATTTTCGGTAAAAAGTGATAATATCGACTTCTTTTAAAAACCACAAGTCCAATTGCTTTGATATTACATATATAGGTACTACATGTGGACCTCTTTCAGATTTGTTCATTTTGTAATGATATCTTTAATTCTTTAATTTTGGTGAATATTTTTGTCATTTTTGGTAAAAAGTGATATTTCGGCTTCTTGTTAAAAACCACAAGTCTAATTGCTTTGATATTACATATATAGGTACTACATGTGGACCACTCTCAAATTTGTTCATTTCATGATGACACTTCAATTCTCTAATTTTGATGAATATTTTTATCATTTTTAGTAAAAGTGATATTTTCGACTTCTTGTTAAAAACCACAATCATATATGTTGAAAAATTATATTTTTGAATTCTCACTTATTACTACAGCTGCTAACAATATTGTATAATTTTATCTTACCACTTTGTTGTAAATTCATATTTTACCCCATTTATGCATTTTATCATTTTTTTCGGACTATGTTTTTAGTCCCCGTTCGGACGAAGTCCGAAAACGGGGACTTATAATTCGATCTCCGTCCGTCCAGAGTCATATCTCAGAATCCCTTGGACCGATTCCATTCATTCTTTGTATGTGCCTAGTACTTTATGTGGGACATATGCACATGCAGTGGTTTAGCGATTCGATTCAAAATGGCCGACTGGCAGCCATCTTGTTTTTTGAAAATGTTGTATTTTGAACATGCTTTGTCAGTTTTCATTCAAACTTGGTACATGGATTATACATGTTAGGATACATGTCCATGACGATTTATTTCACAATTGGATCAAAGATGGCCAACTGGCAGCCATCTTGTTTTTTTAAAATGTTGTATTTTAGACATGCTTTGTCAGTTTTCATTCAAATTTAGTACATAGATCATACATGTTAGGATACATGTCCCTGGCCGTCCGTGAGTTCCTGAGTCTGTCCGTCCATCCATCCGTCTGTGTGTCCGTCCGTCTGTCCGTCCGTGTGTCCCTCTGTCCAGAGTCATATTTCAGAATCCTGTGGACTGATCCCGTTCATTCTTTGCATGTGCCTAGTACCTTATGTGGGGCATATGCACATGCCGTGGTTTCGTGATTCGATTCAAAATGGCCGACTGGCAGCCATCTTGTTTTCTGAAAATGTTGTATTTTGGACATGCTTTGTCAGTTGTCATTCAAACTTGGTACATGTACATAGATTATACATATTAGAATACATGTCCATGACGATTTATTTCGCAATTGGATCAAAGATTGTCGACTGGCAGGCATCTTTTTTTTTATGCGGCATCTTGGACGTGCTCTGTCAGTTTTCATTCAAATTTTGCACATACATGTACATGTACTTTATACATGTTAGGATGCATGTCATTGACAATTTGTTTTCAAAATCTGGTAAAGGATGGCCGATTGACAGCCATCTGACTTTTTGGCCTTACTACTATATTTCCACAATTTATGTACCATTTTTATTCGTATTTGGCATACATCATACATATCAAATGTGTTTCATGATCAGATCAAAGATGGCCGAATAACAACTGTTTTTATTTTTGGCCATATTACTACCACACGAAACACGTGTTTTGATGTAAATAAACAATCTGTTGTATACTCCACTTGGAACTCAAGTTTCAAGGACACGCTCGCGACAACCCCTCTGCTTTAATATGACGAGCACAAGGAGAACTTTGAAAAATTTAACGGGGACTGTTTCATTTTCAATGACTTGTTTTTAATTGTAATGTTATCATATTATTTCGTAGTCATTTTATTTTATACGCTATTTATGCATTTCTTTATTGTGTTCTCGTCATTTTTGCAGTGGATTGTTCAATTGTATGTTAAATTTTATATCTATATGCTGTGCATGAAAAACCATTTATGAATGTACTGTTTTAAATGAATAAATAACAAATTACAATTACAATTTTTGACCTCAAAACAAATCGATTTGTCCATGGTGTCAGCGATTATTTCCCCCAGTACATTTATCATCCCTATCCAACCACATCTAGTGCTACTGATAACTTCACTGTCCCTTACATGTGTTTAACCATTACACAGCATAATTTTCAATACGCCACTATTAAACATCTGAACTCTGCCCCCCCCCCCAACCCTAAAAAGCATGGGCAGTAGAAGCATTTTCAAACAAGAGCTGAAGAAAATGTTTCTCAGTGAATTATATTTATCTATGTACATAGAGCATATTCATTTTAAAAGTATGCCAATTTGAATACTCTTATTAAATAATTTTAATATCATTCATTCATTGTGATGATTGATTATACTATTTACTGGTTGATCTCATTTATTTAATTCATTACTTTTGTTTGTTTGTTTATTGTGACTTTTATGACGACTTAATTTTTTTATTTAATATTAAGGGCCATGGACTAGACTAGTCCTAATGGACTATTTCCTTGGTCCCCACCAGTATTATACAATTTTGTCTCGTACATGAACATGTAAATATTTTGTTTGTATACTGGTGAAATAAATAAATATAAATATAAATCGAGAACCAGTGATCATATTCAGACAAAACTCGGCAATCGGATAGTATGGGACAAACGATGGTTTTGTTACAAGTCTGTTCATATTTAATCAGGAAAATTTGCATTATAATGAATTCTTCTGGTGCTAATATCCTAAAACAAAATCGTCACATACAACCCAGAACACTGAAAAATATATTTCTAATAATCGGATGAAATCACAGATAATTTAAGGCACTTATATAAGATCTAACTAGTTGTTGGTGTCAATCTGTGCATAATTAATTCACTTTAACTTATAACTTTTTTGTATGAATAAATTCTTGTTCCAGTTGTACCTTGATAACTAATCTTAATATTTAAGTAGTAGATATGCAGTAACCGTATGTCAACAAGCTATTCTGAAATCTGCATTAGGAGCATATATATTGCATGTTTTATATTATATATTTACTTCTCAAGAAAGCTGGCACAAAATAAAATGTAGTATATTTCTGTACGGTTTAAATTAAAGTTTATTGTACATTTCTTTTTATTCACAGGATAAATGCAATACACCAATTAACTAAGGAGTTGTAATGAAGACCGGATTGGTGGAAATTTGTCAGGTCCTGACCCTCCTGAACCTTGCATACATGCAACCTGATATTATTGTTTTGTTTTGTAAATGTGTGTTTAATATTAACTTGAATAAATGATTTTCTCAAATGATACATTTTAGGTGTTTGTTTTGTTTCCCCGTCTACTTCACAAATAGTTCAATAATTTATAAAACATGATGTTCAAAAGTGCCCTCAATAAATGTCTACTAATATTAATTATAAATAAATGGAAGTTCAAAAGTATCCTATTTACATTCAAAAGTATACTCGTAATATCGTAATGTTATGTATTTGAAGATTTCAATAAATGTCTACTAATATTAATTATAAATAAATGGAAGTTCAAAAGTATCCTATTTACATTCAAAAGTATACTCGTAATATCTTACAGTTGTGTAATAGACGATTTCAATAAATGTCTACTAATATTAATTATAAATAAATGGAAGTTCAAAAGTATCCTATTTACGTTCAAAAGTATCCTATTTACATTCAAAAGTATACTGATAATATCTTACAGTTGTGTATTAGAAGATTTGAATAAATGTCTACTAATATTAGAAATAAATGGAAGTTCAAAAGTATCCTATTTACGTTCAAAAGTATACTCGTAATATCGTAATGTTATGTATTAGAAGATTTCAATAAATGTCTACTAATATTAATTAGAAATAAATGGAAGTTCAAAAGTATCCTGTTTACGTTCAAACGTGTACTCGTAATATCGTAATGTTATGTATTAGAAGATTTCAATAAATGTCTACTAATATTAATTAGAAATAAATGGAAGTTCAAAAGTATCCTGTTTACGTTCAAAAGTGTACTCGTAATATCGTAATGTTATGTATTAGAAGATTTCAATAAATGTCTACTAATATTAATTAGAAATAAATGGAAGTTCAAAAGTATCCTATTTACATTCAAAAGTATACTCGTAATATCGTAATGTTATGTAATAGAAGATTTCAATAAATGTCTACTAATATTAATTAGAAATAAATGGAAGTTCAAAAGTATCCTGTTTACGTTCAAAAGTGTACTCGTAATATCGTAATGTTATGTATTAGAAGATTTCAATAAATGTCTACTAATATTAATTAGAAATAAATGGAAGTTCAAAAGTATCCTATTTACGTTCAAAAGTATACTCGTAATATCGTAATGTTATGTATTAGAAGATTTGAATAAATGTCTACTAATATTAGAAATAAATGGAAGTACAAAAGTATCCTGTTCACGTTCAAAAGTATACTCGTAATATCGTAATGTTATGTATTAGAAGATTTCAATAAATGTCTACTAATATTAATTAGAAATAAATGGAAGTTCAAAAGTATCCTGTTTACGTTCAAAAGTATACTAGTAATATCGTAATGTTATGTATTAGAAGATTTCAATAAATGTCTACTAATATTAATTAGAAATAAATGGAAGTTCAAAAGTATCCTATTTACGTTCAAAAGTATACTAGTAATATCGTAATGTTATGTATTAGAAGATTTCAATAAATGTCTACTAATATTAATTAGAAATAAATGGAAGTTCAAAAGTATCCTATTTACGTTCAAAAGTATACTAGTAATATCGTAATGTTATGTATTAGAAGATTTCAATAAATGTCTACTAATATTAATTAGAAATAAATGGAAGTTCAAAAGTATCCTATTTACGTTCAAAAGTATACTAGGAATATCTAAATGTTATGTATTAGAAGATTTCAATAAATGTCTACTAATATTAGTCATAAATAAGTTTACATTGAAATTCTTATTTTTCAACGTTTTTTGGCGTTCTAAAACCTCGTAATATCGAACGTTTAACAAATATTAGAAAGGGTATTGAGACCAGAAATAAAAATCTTGTACTGAAGCTCAAAAAATTACAGTTGTACCAAATATGTCAAAACTCAAGATTGTTCTAGTTAGCTCATTGATATACTTAAAATAAAATATTCAGATATGTTTTTCATGCATAGTTTATCTCTAGAAAATGGGTGAAACATTTATAATTCACCATTTTTCATGAAATTAAACAATCATCAGTATTCTAATTTGCATATTCAGATAATTACCACTAGTAGTATGGATGCAGACTGCATCAATGTATGTGCCTATCATATTTCGTCCAAATCTGTCGAGTTAATCCATATTTAGTAATGTGCAAATGAGGCAATTTACATATGCAAATTATCTCTAAATGTAGGGGCTATAGAAATGATGCCAATGTATATCCCTACCAAATTTAGTTCAAATCTGTTCAGTGTTGATGAATGAATCCAAACTTAGTGAAAAAATGCAAATATGCTAATTTGCATATGTAAATTACCCAATAGTAATAATGCCTGCAAATAACATCAATCAGCACCCGTATCAAATTTGGTTCAAATCCGTTGAGTTTTCATGAGATAATCCCAATTTACTAAAGAATGAATATGGAAATTGTCTAATTTACATAGTTAACATTAACTGATTTTGTATAAGTATTCATATTTCTTTTCAAATGTCTTCAAATTTCATTTATCTTCCTTTTAGACAACCTCAGAAAGTGAAGTTTATGTGTAAAACGCCTGCATTTGTGGTGAGCAGGCAGTAACATGAATTAAATATGCTATCAGACAGTACCTATGCAGTACCACCTAAGCGTCTGTTCATTGGGACATGGGACCCTTTAAACGCAAGGACCCTTTGAACTCCTAACAGACGTGACGTTGTCGAACTGAAGCAACAAACGTGGCGACAATTCAGACGGCTTGGTTTCCAGGGGTGGTTCACATCACGAGAACGCTGCACAGTACCATAGCTGACACTAGAACGACCAGAGAGTAAATTCTCAATCCGGAGTTCAATAGTGACGTTGTCTGTGTAATACCGTACTTTTGGTGGATCGTCCAACATGCCAACCAAGGCACGATTTCTTGTTCAATTTATTGGGGAACATATGTAAATCAAGATGACACCCCTTTGTTTACACTGCTCATTTCTAATTGGTCGAAACCAGAAGAATTGCGAGAAACTACCACATCAGGTGCGACCGGAATGTTATGCAAACTGACAGAAATGCAAAACCGAGTTTGTTGACCCGTCTAACCAAATTCACCAAAGTTTATTAACCTCAAATTCATTCTGATTCTCGAAATCAAGTCTTCGGTACCATAGTATTTGGAGACAAATCTCACCCCAGGTAAATTCTTTGTTGTCCAATCAGGCTGCTCTCCTTGCGAAGAATGTAACAATTCGTGCATGTAATATATGTATTAAGTATTTCTTTATTTCTCCACCTATAACAAGTCACAAAGTATTCCCCTTTCTATGTAAATCATGTATGCATTTAAAAGCTTATAAGCCTAACAGGGAGGGCGTTGGAAATCAATTAAACTTTGGATTCCTGACATGGGGGGAAATCCATAGCATACAAACACCTAATTACACGAAGAGCATAGAATACTTTTACACTGAGGTATTTGAAACCAAAAATTGTCTTTCAAACTCAGCCGCCAATCAACACCAATTTCGGTCAGGCTGTTAGTTGTCCTAATGTTATACAATTTACATGCCTCAGGTTAAGTCAGCTACTATGTTGACATGTAATCGGAATAGAAATAACTATTCACCGGAAGTCAGTGCTACATGTGTGGTGCATGAAGTCACAGATGCAGAGGCATCCGTGTTTACAGGAACGAGACAGAGTTAAGTTGAAATGTGGCCATGAGCTGCCAATTATTAGTGTTGTCAATGTTGCACCAGCTATAGTATAGCGAGAGGTATGCCTGTTATCCAAGGCTTTATTGGCAGTACTGAGGTAGAGGTTCTTGGTTATAGTGGGTGTAATTCGGTAGTAGTTGTTTGGTGGAGATTAGTCAATTGACTGGGGAGAGTCGTACTTGTGTGATGATAGTTGATACATGTCGGAGAGCCCCATTAGCTAGACTATATATAGATACACCCTTGTATGTTGGTGAGGTCGAGCCACTTTATATGATGACCCCCAGTGTGTGATCTTATTATTGGTAATATCAGTAGAGCCAGGAATCCCAATGATCCTGATTCTGGTTAGAAGCTAGGTTTAGCTGATGAAGTAGAACATGGTGAGGTTAGTTCGCCCTCACGTGATGAACTTAGTACTCCTTCGAGTTTTTTGTGCCAGGCGACAGTTCATGACATTGAATGTCACTGTTGTCTGTCTTGACTTGTTTTTTGTATGTGCAAATGCTAGGACTGACACATAGTGAATATTTGCCACAAAAGTCATATTCATGTTTGGGACTACATGACAGGGCTGTGTGGCTATTTTAATGCGCTATCCTGGCGTCAACAAGGCTTGGTCGAACACAAACACATGCGGACTTTAACCAAGGTTCCCTCAAAGTCGCATTTGTTAGTGAATGAATCTCGGCCAGTGGATTAGGCCTTACCAATGAGTCTGTGGCACACTCATCCAGGGTAGGGGTCGATCCTTTTGATGTTTAGCCTAAGGTAGGATTTGAACTTGGGTCTACCGGTCATGAGTCTGTGGCACACTCACCCATGAGGGGGGCAAGGGTTATTTTCGTTCAACGTAATTGCAATATTTTTTTGTTTGTACAACGTAAATAAAACAAATAAATTCCGTAATTCTGTAATCACCGACTAGACGTACAACGCAATCAATGACATATTTTTTTTCGTACAATGTAAAAATGTGTCATTTTTCTCGGTACGCACAAGAATTTACATCCTAATAAAAAAAATCGTAAAAAATAATCCAGAGAAATTACATTTTAGAAACTGTAAAACGACTAGATGCCACATTCACTACAAAATTGAATGTCAAGACGTAAAAGGCCCTGTAACCGAATGAAGAGCATTACGAGGGTAATATGCGCATGCGTTTCTACACACGGCGCAGAATTTGAGTTGGAGAGTTCTTCGTACCATTCAATGTTCCATTTTTTAACACTGTAAACTGTAAAAACCTTTTTATTTCCCATAAAACCGTACCAGCTAACCCCCTTGCCTCCCCTCACCCATGGTAGGAGTCTTTGATTGATTTCTGGGTAAGGCTAAATAAAGAATCAAGAATCAACGAATCAAGATTCAAGAATCAACGAATCAGCGATTCGCGAATTGTGCAATGACTATTGTTAATTGCTATTTTATTTGCAAGAAATAGCGTTTTTTGTTTTTCAAAAATGTTGAATTAAAATATTTAAGAAATTTCATTCATGCATGCTAGCCTTAGCTCTCACATCTAATGATTTACGTTGGTTTAATTTGAATCTAAAACTGTCAATCACAAAATGTTTTCCTTCACGGTATGCTCAGAGCAGAAGGCAAGACGTGACGTGCACAGTCAGCTGCCGAGTTCGCAGTTTTCGAGTAATTCTTCACCGGTATACAGACTGTTTCACTTTATGTTGTCAGGGTCAACCACGTTTCTCAGGCGACGGCTTATGAAGCAGTCAAGTAGTTTTGGGCGGATTATTGATAGAGAATAATGTCTTTATTACAAAAATGCTGAAAAACCGTGAGTTTTTGCCTTAGTTATTTTTTTATCGGCGAAAACATTTGTACAGTCGATCGATTGTTTCTACCGATATCATGCTTGAGTTGTGTGAAGTGGATCGAAATACAATTTTGAAAATCGTGTTATTTTCGGACAATTTTGGTGTCATGATGTAAACGCTTTCCTACCTTGTGTTATCATATGAGTGGTATGCGAATGTACCGGCGACTGATTAACTATGCCGACCCTACTTTAGGTCATTTTTTATTATCCAAGAAACGTTCCGAGCGCCTGTGAGACCAGTATGAGTACTTTGTTCTGCCCCATTGTACCAGACGCCCACGCATTGTCTTCAGCAACCAACCACACGAATAAATCACCAGGTCTCTGAGGTATACACACCACGACGAACGAAATAACCGACAGCGAAACCAAGTGAGCTACAGAACTGCAGCTAAGGTATACACAGTGTCGGTAAATTTATAGGGCAAAATGAATAAAACGTTCGTGCTGGACATGTTCCTTTTTATTTCCTTATTGACGTTATAGAAATTTTATTTTCCTTATTGACGTTATAGAAATTCACAAACGAAAATGGCTACCACTTGAGACGACGCCTCCACAGGCGTGAATAGGTTAATGCACGCGATTTTCTTAACACACAAATGAAATAAATCTCTCAAAGAGCGCCCCCACAGGCGTAAAAAGGTTAACGCACGCGTTTTTTTGCACGCACACACGAAAACAAAATCTATTCAAAACAGCGCCCCACATGCGTAACTAAGTTATTGCACGCGTTTTTTTTCTTTTTACACACACGAAATTTTCATGCGAGCTCACACACGCCATTTTTAAAAACACACACGTCATTTTTAACACACACGTCGTTTTAACACACATGTCATTTTTAAAAACACACACGTCATTTTTAAACACACGTCATTTTTAAACACACGCCATTTTTAAAAACACACACGTCATTTTTTTAAAAGGCACGTCGTTTTTAAACACACGCCATTTTTAAAAACACACACGTCGTTTTTAAACACACATTATTTTTAAAATACACATGTCCTTTTAAACACACACGTTTTTTTAAATACACATAATTGTAAAACACACATGTCATTTTAAGACACACATCATTTTTAATTCACACGTCATTTTTAAAACACACGTTTTTTAAAACTCCCACGCCATTTAATATACACACATGATTTTTTAAAGCACATACCATTAAAACACAGTCACGCAGTTTTTTTTTTTTTAAATGCACACATCATTTTAAAGCACACACGCCACGGCCTCCAATACGTACGTAATTTTGAATTATTAGCACGTTTTCTTCTAGTATACACAAAATAATAAATTTACATTCCGCGCCTCGTATGTGTATATTAAATGGCGTGGGTGTTTTAAAAAACGTGTGTTTTAAAAATGACGTGTGAATTAAAAATGATGTGTGTCTTAAAATGACGTGTGAATTAAAAATGATGTGTGTCTTAAAATGACGTGTGTGTTTACAATTATGTGTATTTAAAAAAAACGTGTGTGTTTAAAAGGACATGTGTATTTTAAACATAACGTGTGTGTAAAAACGATGCGTGTGTTTAAAAACGACGTGTGTGTTTTTAAAAATGGCGTGTGTTTAAAAACGACGTGCGTGTTAAAAAATGACGTGTGTGTTTTTAAAAATGGCGTGTGTTTAAAAATGACGTGTGTGTTTAAAAACGACGTGTGTGTTTTTAAAAATGGCGTGTGTTTAAAAACGTCGTGCGTGTTAAAAAATGACGTGTGTGTTTTTAAAAATGACGTGTGTGTTTAAAAATGATGTGTGTATTTTTAAAAAAACTGCGTGACTGTGCCTTTTAATGGTATGTGCTTTAAAAAATCACGTGTGTATATTAAATGGCGTGGGTGTTTTAAAAAACGTGTGTTTTAAAAATGACGTGTGAATTAAAAATGATGTGTGTCTTAAAATGACGTGTGTGTTTTACAATTATGTGTATTTAAAAAAACGTGTGTGTTTAAAAGAACATGTGTATTTTAAAAATAATGTGTGTTTAAAAACAGAACTTGTGTGTAAAAACGACGCGTGTGTTTAAAAACGACGTGTGTGTTTTTTAAAATGGCGTGTGTTTAAAAACGACGTGTGTGTTTTTAAAAATGGCGTGTGTTTAAAAATGACGTGCGTGTTAAAAAATTACGCGTGTGTTTTTAAAAATGGCATGTGTTTAAAAATGATGTGTGTGTTTAAAAATGACGTGTGTGTTTAAAAACGACGTGTGTGTTTTTAAAAATGGCGTGTGTTAAAAAATGACGTGTGTGTTTTTAAAAATGGCGTGTGTTTAAACATGACGTGTGTGTTTAAAAATGACGTGTGTGTTTTTAAAAATGGCGTGTGTGTTAAAAAATGACGTGTGTGTTTTTAAAAATGGCGTGTGTGAGGTCGAATGAAAATTTCGTGTGTGTAAAAAGAAAAAAACGCGTGGATTAGCTTATTTACGCCTGTGGGGGCGCTGTTTTGAAAAAAATGTTCGTGAGTGCAAAAAAAAAAACGCGTGCGTTAACCTTTTTACCTTTTTACGCCTGTGGGAGCGCTATTTGAGAGATTTATTTCATGTGTGTGTTAAAAAAATCGCGTGCATTAACCTATTCACGCCTTTGAAGGCGTCGTCTCAAGTGGTAGCCATTTTCGTTTGTGGATTTCTATAACGTCAATAAGATACGTAAAAAGGAACTTGTCCAGCACGAACGTTTTATTCATTCTGCCCTATAAATTTACCGACACTGTGTATACCTCAGAGACCTGGTGATTTATTCGTGTGGTTGGTTGCTGAAGACAATGCGTGGACGTCTGGTATAATGGGGCAGAACAAGAAACGTTCCGAGCGCCTGTGAGACCAGTATGAGTACTTTGTTCTGCCCCAGTGTACCAGACGTCCACGCATTGTCTTCAGCAAATAACCACACGAATAAATCACCAGGTCTCTGAGGTATACACAGTGTCGGTAAATTTATAGGGTAAAATGAATAAAACGTTCGTGCTGGACAAGTTCCTTATTACGTACCTCATTGATGTTATATAGAAATACACAAACGAAAATGGCTACCACTTTAGACGACGCCTCCACAGGCGTGAATAGGTTAATGCACACGATTTTGTTTACACACACACGAAAAAAATCGATGAAATCATTCAAAGATAGCGCCCTCCACAGGCGTAAAAAGGTTAATGCACGCGTTTTGTTCACACACAGGAAAAAAAATCATTCAAATAGCGCCTCCTACAGGCGTAAAAATGTTAATGCACGCTTTTTTTTTACACACGAAATTTCTATTTGACCTCACACACGTCAGTTTTAAAAACACACACGCCATTTTAATATACACATCATTTAAAACACACATACGAGGCGCGGAATGTAAATTTATTATTTTTTGTATACTAGAAGAAAACGTACTAATAATTCAAAATTGTGTGCATTTTAAAAAAACGACGTGACTGTGCGTTTTAATGGTATGTGCTTTAAAAAATCATGTGTGTATATTAAATGGCGTAGGTGTTTTAAAAAACGTGTGTTTTCAAAATGACGCGTGAATTAAAAATGATGTGTGTCTTAAAATGACGTGTGTGTTTTACAATTATGTGTATTTAAAAAAACGTGTGTGTTTAAAAGAACATGTGTATTTTAAAAATAATGTGTGTTTTAAAAATAATGTGTGTTTAAAAACATAACGTGTGTGTAAAAACGATGCGTGTGTTTAAAAACGACGTGTGTGTTTTTTACATTGGCGTGTGTTAAAAAATGACGTGTGTGTTTTTAAAAATGGCGTGTTTAAAAATGACGTGTGTGTTTAAAAATGACGTGTGTGTTTTTAAAAATGACGTGTGTGTTAAAAACGACGTGTGTGTTAAAAGATGACGTGTGTGTTTTTAAAAATGGCGTGTGTGAGGTCGAATGAAAATTTCGTGTGTGTAAAAAGAAAAAAAACGCGTGCATTAACTTATTTACGCCTGTGGGGGCGCTGTTTTGAATAGATTTTTTTTTCGTGTGTGTGTGCAAAAAAAACGCGTGCGTTAACTCTTTTGCGCCTGTGGGGGCGCTATTTGAAAGATTTATTTCGTTTGTGTGTTAAAAAAATCGCGTGCATTAACCTATTCACGCCTGTGGAGGCGTCCTCTCAAGTGGTAGCCATTTCGTTTGTGAATTTTTATAACGTCAATAAAGAAAATAAAATTTCTATAACGTCAATAAAGAAAAGAAAATTTCTATAACGTCAATAAGGAAATAAAAAGGAACTTGTCCAGCACGAACGTTTTATTCATTTTGCCCTATAAATTTACCGACACTGTATACCTCACAGACCTGGTGATTTATTCGTGTGGTTGGTTGCTGAAGACAATGCTTGGACGTCTGGTACAATGGGGCAGAACAAAGTACTCATACTGGTCTCACAGGCGCTCGGAACGTTTCTTGGATGACCTAAAGTAGGGTCGGCATAGTTAATCAGTCGCCGGTACATTCGCCTACTACTCATATGATAACACAATGTAGGAAAGCGTTTACACCATGACACCGAAATTGTCCGAAAATAACACGATTTTCAAAATTGTATTTCGAAACTTCACACAACTCAAGCATGATATCGGTAGAAACAATCGATCGATTTTGTTTATATGAGTGGTAGGCAAATGTACCGGCGACTGACTAAATATGCCGAGCCTACTTTAGGTCATTTTTTATTATCCAAGAAACGTTCCGAACGCCTGTGAGACCAGTATGAGTACTTTCTTCTGCCCCATTGTACCAGACGTCCACACATTGTCTTCAGCAACCAACCACACAAATAAATCACCAGGTCTCTGAGTTATACACAGTGTCGGTAAATTTATAGGGCAAAATGAATAAAACGTTCGTGCTGGACAAGTTCCTTTTTACGTATCTTATTGACGGCTTAACAGACGCTATAGAAATCCACAAACGAAAATGGCTACCACTTGAGACGACGCCTCCACAGGCGTGAATAGGTTAATGCACGCGATTTTTTTAACACACACGTGAAATAAATCTTTCAAATAGCGCCCCCACAGGCGTAAAAAGGTTAACGCACGCGTTTTTTTGCACACACACGAAAAAAAAATCATTCAAAACAGCGCCCCCACAGGCGTAAATAAGTTAATGCACGCGTTTTTTTTCTTTTTACACACACGAAATTTTTATTCGACCTCACACACGCCATTTTTAAAAACACACACGTAATTTTTTAATACACACGTCGTTTTTAACACACACGTCATTTTTAAAAACACACACGTCATTTTTAAACACACACGTCATTTTTAAACACACGCTATTTTTAAAAACACACACGTCATTTTTAAAAACACACACGTCGTTTTTAAACACACACGTCATTTTTAAACACACATGACATTTTTAACACACGCCATTTTTAAAAACACACACGTCATTTTTTAACACGCACGTCGTTTTTAAACACACGCCATTTTTAAAAACACACACGTCGTTTTTAAACACACGCCATTTTTAAAAACACATACGTCGTTTTTAAACACACACGTCATTTTTAAACACACACGTAATTTTTAACACACGCCATTTTTAAAAACACACATGTCATTTTTAAAACACACGTTTTTTAAAACACCCACGCCATTTAATATACACACATGATTTTTTTAAAGCACATACCATTAAAACGCACAGTCACGCCGTTTTTTTTAAATGCACACATCATTTTAAAACACACACGCCACGGCCTCCAATACGTACGTAATTTTGAATTATTAGTACGTTTTCTTCTAGTATACAAAAAATAATAAATTTACATTCCGCGCCTCGTACACACACGTCGTTTTTAAACACACACGTCGTTTTTAAACACACGTCATTTTTAAAACATACACATCATTTTTTAAACACACATTATTTTTAAATGCACATGTAATTTTTAAACACACACGTCATTTTAATACACACATCATTTTTAATACACAAACGTCGTTTTTAAAAAAACACATCATTTTTAATACACACGCGTCTTTTTAAAACTAACACGTCATTTTTAAACACACACGTCGTTTTTAAACAAACGTCATTTTTAAAACATACACATTATTTTTAAATGCACATGTAAGTTTTAAACACACACGTCATTTTAATACACACATCATTTTTAATACACACACGTCGTTTTTAAAAAACACATCATTTTTAATACACACGCGTCTTTTTAAAACGAATACGTCATTTTTAAACACACACGTCGTTTTTAAACACACTTCATTTTTAAAACACACACATCGTTTTTAAACACACACGTCATTTTAATACATACATCATTTTTAATACACACACGTCTTTTTTAAACACACGCTATTTAAAATACATACATCATTTTTAATACAATACATTTAAAGCACATACCGTTAAAATGCACAGTCACACCGTTTTTAAAATGCATACATCATTTTAAAACACACACGCCACGGCCTCCAATACGTACGTAATTTAGAATTATTAGTCAGTTTTATTCTAGTATACACAAAATAATAAATTTACATTCCGCGCCTCGTATGTGTGTTTTTAAAAATGGCGTGTGTGAGGTCGAATGAAAATTTCGTGTGTGTAAAAAGAAAAAAAACGCGTGCATTAACTTATTCACGCCTGTGGGGGCGTCATTGGAGGTTGTTCTCAGGTTTTCGTATTAGTGGGTTGTAGCAAGCAAGAAGGTTTAGTTAAATATCAAGCAGTCATGGGAATAACCTCTCTACAATCAGGCAAGCAATTATTGTGGTGAATAGTAATAAGATATTTGTAAATGGTGCCTTTATTAATCTGGTATAAAGGTAAGTTGAGCTCGAAGTTGAAACTATTTTAGTTTTGTTTTTTTCTCAAAAAGAACGGTTTACTGTTTTCTTCCATTCGTGTGGTATTGCACCATGGATACTAGTAATTTCCAATACAATTTGGTGTTTAGATAGATTGAAACTATATCGCAGAGGGCGTCCGATGAAAGCCACGATTTTGCGGTCAATGTCAGGGAGGTCGCCAGTGGCGGATCCAGCAAAATGTATTTGGGGGGGGGGGAAGCTTCGCTTAAGATATACGGAGCGAAAATCGCAGAGAAGCTATGCGTAATCCAGATGATATGAATCGTCATGCGTTTGGGGGGGGGCATGACCCCCTCCCCCTCTGGATCCGCCACTGGAGCTCGCCTACAGTTCAGTTAAGCTTTAACGAAATGGATTAATGTAAACGGGTTTTGCCTGATTAGATGGAATATTAACTGGATCCGAAATAGTGGCTCTTGTAACTTCGAAGTAACTATTGAGAAAGTATCACTTCGTATTTTTGAGAGAGACTGGCAGGGGTGTCATAATAAAACGTTGGCAAGTTAGTTGGCCTGAGATTTACATGATTTGAGGCGAGTAGATTTTTTGTATAATTTAAACCACCTGCTTTACTGAAAAACAATCCGTTAGTGCCAGGTATGAGTGTTTAATTCACCATATACAGATAGCGTTGTGGTAAGCGTAACTATAGAGCATATGTATGTGTTGTAATATGGATTAGAACACGGCCACTCATTTTTAGCGAGAGGTAAAGAGAATAAGACAGTGTCCAATGTCGTCCTTGCCATACAAAATTCAGAAGTAATTACAAATGTTATCCTATGTGAAAGCATTTATGTTCGATCTAACTTGTATTCTATTTTCTGTACTAATTCAGTCCAGTTTTGTGTCTATAAATGAGTAGTGTTTCCAAGTATGTTCCTAGAAAATCGGTAATATTCCACTTAATACTCGGGGTTGTAATTGCGATTACACCAGCCTGTGCCTGGACCAACTTGTGTTTTCCGTGGCGACGATTTCGACATCGTCCGAAGTAGGCTGTTACAGTTATTTTTGTCCGAAGCGTTCGGTACATGAAGGCCGACGTTTCTACTACTGTTCGTGAATTTGTAGAAGTGAGTGGGTCGTTGATGCGGATCAGTATACAGGAGTAAATTAAAACCAAAGACAAATATGGACCCTACTAAAGCTTTTTCTTGGTTCAAATCAATAAATTTCTATAATGGTATCAATCTGATTAAAATCCGATGTAGGTATGAGGCTCCAATTTTTTTTTTTTTTAAATATTTTTTTATATATATATATAACCCTTTATATTATATTTATTTCTATTTTAGTTTGAATATGTAGATTTTTTGGTTTTTCTTGCCGTTAATCAGTTCTTAGAAAATTGTGTCCCACTCGCCTCTAACTACATCTGACTCAATGCCTATACAAATCTCGTACAACGAGATCAGTTTTCGACGAGTTTTGTCGACCAATCATAGTGCGGCTTACAAAAATAGCTGTCTGACTTTGCACATGCGCCAGACTCATCGTTCCAGGCTATTTCAAGATGGCTGCAAGTAATGTTAGAACCGATGTGAAATCAATCGAGGATTCCGAATTTGAGGTGAGTTTTAGTCACTTTTGCAAAAACTTAATTATTATTTGTGAGCAATCACGATTGATGTATTTAATTCATTTGAGATAATTTGGATTTTAACTTTGATGACCTTGTATTACCGCAGGTGAGGCGGCAGTTACCGATCATGTTAACGAGTCGCATTCGACGCAATATAAACCATCAGTTACGTGCATGCTGTTTCGACTTTATACTGATACAGTCAGAACGATCTAACTATTGCATTATGAGTTAATATATTATGGCCAGGCAATGTTTTTGCGAGTCTCTGATAAACCTATGGCTTTCATGTCAGTAATTTTCGTATTTGTATTTATCCTTTCAACGACATCCCCTACTCCCGTCTTAACCGTTAAACGGTCCGAGCGCCTGTGAGTAGCAGTTATAGTTTTGTCTTCACGTGACGCCGTGACTGACCTATATGCATGAACCAGTAACGTGAATAATGTATTTGCCGAGTCAATTTCGTTATTGCGATATATTGAATGTGCACATTTCCCCTTTCTTTAAGGTGTGCAAGAAGGAGGCATTAACACACCTGTTATCAAAAAACAATGTCCAAGCCATCGTGCCAACTGGATTTGGTTAAATCACTAATCTAACATGTATAATTGAGGAACCTGGTTCTGTTATAGTTTCTCCTGTGGTTTCATTAATGAAAGTTCAGGTAAGATTTCCACTCAACATTCAAATCATAGTTTGCATTATGTGTGTTATAAATTGTAGAAGTTCATGTTGAATGGTCGATGGAATGCGGTTTAAAAGTGGCTTAGCCACTCATTTCATATTTTCTTATAAAATACGAATATGTTTAATGTAGCATATATGTGAACATATTCCTCCACTACTGCATATGTACAGAGCTGTGTTGGTTCTTTATGTTAATTGGGCAATTCATTATAAAAGTGCTCATTCTACCAAAATGTCAGTGTATATGCTTTACTAGAGAATTTTTTTCTTAAAAATCAGGAAATGATTAGATTTGGAGTCCTAACTTGTACATGTTTACATGCAAATGATAATTTGTGGGTTTTTTTTGTAGGGGTGAAAAACCAGATGACAGCCAAAAAAAGCATGCCAAGACACAACAAAGTGCATTCAAAGAATTTTTCTAGCATGTTAGGAAACTACGCTGTTTTGCCTGATGTTACAGTCCTTGCACTGACCACAACTGCCTCAAAATCTCTACAGTCCCAGTTGAAAGACAGCCTATTATTCCAGACTCCTAGGGACAGTGTATCCATATTTTATTGGATGGTTGACAAACTAAGAGAAGAAAAAGATACTTTCCCACAGACAATTATTTATTTTTCATTAGCTCTAAAATATCGTTATTTCAAAGAGGAGTATTCCCAGTCAGTTTTTTTATATGCGAATGTACCTGTACTATAGGGTAACTGACAGTATTGTACAAGATTTGCATCCAAAAGAAATAGCTGAAGTGTCCAACTAAAGTTTGAGATTAATATTCTGCCACACAGCCTTTGGTATGGACAATTTTATCAGAAATGTACTCCATTTAGATCCCTCTTTCGATATTGAAAATTATAATACAGGGGTCAGATTGAGTTGGTAGAGATGATGAACCATCTCAGCAGTCTTATTTTATCATGTAAATTATATAATAAATGTCACAGTATATTAGGAGGGTTAACTTATTTGAAGATTTTGCATCAAATGGAAGACATCAGTGACATGAACAATAAACCACATCACCTAAATAAGTGACATCTTGGTTTATTTCATGAAAAATAGCATATATTTACATCCTTAAGCCATTAATTTATTTTCCAGCTGTTTTTTTAAGCATAACATGTTCATCTGCTTAAAAAAATCAATTGACAGAACAAGGTTTATTTAAGTATCAATAAATATTTATCTCAAAGAAAATATGTTTGTCAATCACTAATTAACTGAAAATAAAAATAACAAAAGTATTTGGCATCTATTCATCACAGTTTTAGAATTCAACAGGGATATGTGGCTACCTACTATGAGTTAATTGTGATGGTACTGTTTATCAAAATAGCACAACTATTCCAAAATGCCTGTTGAGAATCTTAGTTAAATAACAAATTGATGGATACTAAAGATACCTGGTGGATTTTTCTTTGTGTGACCAAAGATATAAACTAAGACATTTTGCATCAAAAACACTGACTAAAAAATAGATGGAATCAATTCTGATCAGACATAGACAATAATTTAAAAAAAAAAAAATGGTATGGGAAAAAAATTATAGTACAGCATCATGTCTAAGAAAATACTAATTAACATGTTAAATTAATCCATGTGCTGCATTAATCTCATAACGTAAGTTGTATGAAATTTGCATTACAACAGTTAGCGAAAAAAGTACATTGAGCTTGCAGCCTCTCAGCTGAGATAGCTGTGCTGTTAGCAATGCACATCAATAAATACAATATAGGTGATTAACATAAATATTATGTAAATTATATAAATATATACTATCGACACGCGAATACTAGTTGTTGGTTTCTAAAACTGAATCCACAAACCACAATGAACACATTCATCTGCCCTGGGGGGTAATTGTTTCTGGGGTGTCACGTTCTTCCTGAAAAACAAACAAACATGGAACATGGTGAATTGATAGCGAGCGTTGCCCCCCCCCCCCGATCGTAAACATGCGTATTGACGGTGAACAATCTGTCAATCAGGAGCAGTAGAAAAAACATCCATTTTTCGTGAATTGTTAGTTTAGAAACGATCGACTAAAATGAATTTTCAAGTAAAGATTTTGATTGGGATAAAACGACTTGTAGAGTTGATACCGGATCACCGACGCCGATACAGAGGCAAAAAACAACATTACATGTAATTCATCTGCCACCAAACAGAAATAAAATACAATCAAGGCCAAAAGAGTTAATGAATGCTACTTACTTGTTATTTTAGACAACGATCCATCATCGAAAGAACTGCGTTGTTAATAAGTTGTATGAGGTCCAGCTCACGCAAAAGTAGCAGCAGTACGCCGCCATGTTTTGAGTCATGCTCAGGCGCGTTTGTAACCCGTGATCTGATTGGTTGGTCCCTGTGCGAGATTTGTACGAGATTTGTATAGGCATTGAGTCAGATGTAGTTAGAGGAGAGTGGGACACAATTTTCTAAGAACTGATTAACGGCAAGAAAAACCAAAAAAATCGACATACTAGTATTCAAACTAAAATACAAATAAATATAATATAAAGGGTTATATATATATATAAAAAAAAAATATTAAAAAAAAATAAAAAATTGGAGCCTCATACCTACATCGGATTTTAATCAGATTGTAATGGTATGTTCTGTTGATTTATAAAGTTGATAAAGTCTCGTTAAATTCGAGATCCGAGATCTGTCTTCCCGCGATACTACTGTTTGGTCTTGATTGACGGTATTTCCATGGAGTTACTGTATCCTTCATGAAAGTGTTTTTTGCGAAAATGTTGTAGTCGCTACGTAGTAAGCTAATGAATCGCCAATTCTTAATTAGAGAAATGTCACCTTTTTCGAATTTCAGCAATAAACGCTCTTCACCATGAAAGGGGTAGTACTCTTATATATGCTGCTAAGATTTACCGACCAGACCAGAAAGTACTACCTGTCATTCTATTTGGCAGTTTTGAATTAGTGCAGATTCTGTACAGAAACAACAATTGTTTTAATTGTGTAATGAATTGGATTTGAAATATAAACTGTCTTTCCTGTCTTTGAAAACATATACACATTTCTTGAATACGTGTATGAATTCGAGTTGGTGTATTTTGATGAAAAATCGATGTGTGCAAGGAAACATTTTCGGCGTTGATTTTTACAGGGTCTTGAACGTTTGGAGTTTCATAAATTCTCTTTACGGTATGGCAATATGCCGGCCTTAGCGAAGCTAACAACAACTTTGAAACAATAACATTCTCTAATACGCACGTGTGTTGAGTGTTTCATATTGATTAAATCCTTGGTTCAGTTCATATAGACTTATATATACGCAGTGTATTGGCCCAGCAAGTAAAGACAAGAAATAGAATTTTTGAAATAGTTGTCTTACATAGAACCGAAGTTCGGGGCAGGACGGAGAGTGGCGGCTTTAAAATATGGGAAGAATAATTCTCATACATGTATACCAATACGCACGTTTGTTCAAAAAATATAACTTGTATTTCAATATACGACGTTATTAATTGTAACAAAACAAAAATGTAAATAAATAATAATAACTCAATGTATCTCACAACAAAAGTATTGCACTACTAGTATTATGTGTTGGGTTATTTTTCAGCTTAGTACATGGCGCGGTGCGCAGATGGCATGTTGTAGTTGTAATGCCCGATGGCAGAATGAGAGGTCGTCGTCGTCATTCTATGATATGTCGGGTAGTAGGTAGTGGGACATGTCGCTGTCGACGGAGACGGTACTGAATACGACGATGGCATCATCGGAGTACTGGCAAGCGACATGGTGGTCATCGGTTGTGGTTGCTGGGGAACGGACCCGATGGATGAGGCGGTGCTCGACATGCAAGGATGTGACGGATATGCTCCATTGATCGGATAGGATTGCATATAATTGTGAGTGGTGTGCGCGTACATTCCAGCGTGTGACATCGACATATCGGGGACGTCGTCTTTTCGTTCACGCTTCCACTTCATGCGGCGGTTTTGAAACCATGTTTTTACCTGTCAATGTGATACAATTCAATTAGTATTAAAAAAATACATTTGCGACAGGTAATAGCGCCACCACAGTCAGAAGTGACAAAAATATGATACGTAGCCTGAAATTACGTGTACAGTAGCCTTGAATTTAGAGATGCTATTGTCTGCAAGATAATCCCAAAGACGACCAATTATAGAGACCCCGACTTGTCTGAAGTGAATTCATGCATTTACACATTGGCTAACAGTCTTACCTGTGTGTCAGATAGTCCAATAGAACGAGAAACATCCTCCCTTTCAGTGGCGGATAAATATTTCTGTGCTCGGAATCTCTTCTCTAATTTATAAACCTGTTCGTTACTGAAGGCAGTGCGAGCTCTCTTGCGTTTTGGTCCGTGTTCGTTGTTACCATCGCAACCGCTATCAGGTGATTCTATATTGGAGCAAAAAAACGGAAACCTTATAAATGCTTATCTTCAACCAATATTTCAATGCTCTTAAACAACCGTCATACGCAATCCATGCAACCGAACTGTGAAACAAGCAACAAATTTCGACGCTAACAATAATTGCGTGCTTACCGGGCGTAGATGTAGCTATAGGAGATGGGTCATTTGAAGTTTGTTGTGCCATGTTCCTCGCCAATATCATGGCAATCTCGTAGTCATTCGTATCTGGTCTGCTACCGCCAACCCCAATATGCATGGCGGTTGGTGTTGCTGTATGTTGAACCATGATATAGTGAATCTCGAATACGCAGCGATAATGTATCGATGGTAGATATGCCCAAGCCGAAATTTATAGTCTACAGGTGTGAACAGCTTTGACTGCGTTACGTTTACAATTGAAGGCGTCTTTTCCAATGCTTTTATAACAGACGTTAACACTTAGAGATATGTCAACAGCTTGGTGTTATCACGTGTCAACTCTTGTTGGACGTGCACAGGATTTCTAGCAACCTCGTTAGTTGACAACGTGTCTTATTGTGACATATACAAGACTGGTCTGGCGATAGGCACTATGTCTGAACACGACTAATAACATAATTGAAATTCAACATTAGAAAACTCATAATATAAAAAGTTCACATATTAAAAGTGGTGTTCGATGTAAAATAGATTTGATTCTGACTATCGTCATACTTGTTTTGAATTTACATAACACTGGCTTAATAATGCTGGCCTTTGTTTCACTGTTGTTTTTGTAAATCAAATTAAGAATTTTGTTTCGATGGCCATTCACGATTGTTTTATATCAACTATAACATAAATTTAACACATATTTTTACCTCCACACTAAACTATGTAGTTTGGTGTAACCCTTGATATATGATTAACACGACAACGAGGTAACTCGTAATTCATTTTAATCGGTTCATAATTATACTGACAGCCACAATTTATTTTTATTCAACAAATTGTCACAAATCAAATGGAAGTTGTCGATGCTTTACAGCATGCCATGATACTGTAAAACCATTTATTTTCACTGGCATTCACTATTTTCATGTTTTGAACATATTCACTGCTCTGTAAATTAACACACTTGGCAGGAAAACAATGAGTTCTATTGTTGTTTTACATGTTCACGTGGGTTTAATTTAGCGGGTTTTACTTATCGTCAAAAACAGAGAAATTAAAACCTAGTGAATAATTAATGCATTTTTAATAGTTGTCGTTCTTGTACGTCTCACATACGAAGACGTAGCCAGAGATTTGTAGTAAAGGACGTTCTCATTATAGTACGTCTCAATATACGGGGACGTAGCCAGAAATTTAAAGGTCGTTCTTATTATAGTACGTCTCACATACGAGGGAGGTAGCCAGATATTTAAAGGTCGTTCTTATTATAGGGCGTCTCAATATACGGGGACGTAGCCAGATATTTAAAGGTCGTTCTTATTATAGTGCGTCTCAATATACGGAGACGTAACCAGGTAAAATACATAGTTCGTGTTTTCGTAGGCTGGGTGATTATAAATCAGTCTATAATATAAATCATGTCCAATTCAGACGTGCCATTGAGACACTGATTGTCACATTGATGTCTAGTATATATGGTGCAAAGTGATTTATACACACCCTATAGAATAAGTCAATCGTATCTATGAAGCCCGGATTCTCAATTAACGTCTCAATAAATTGTTTTATTAATGGTAAGACAAATATGATAAAAAATATTTTTAATAGATTTACAAGGTAACAAAAACACATGGTATATATATATTTGAAAAACAGATTTTTATTCAAGTTTGTGTCATTAAAACACAACTATGGTGGAATACGTTTTGTTTTTGAATGCTAACTGATATCATTTGTCTGTTCACTAGTGCACGATTTTATTAGCTGTTATTGTGATACAACAATCAGTTAAAATTGCCTATTCTGATGCTTTGCACAATCATAGCACATGGACACAGTTCTGATGTATGATAAACACTTAAGTGTCGGAGATGCAATAAACAATATTTAAATGGCCGTAAACTCTACTAAACTCCGTGTTTTAATGTGTTGTGAAAACTCCAAATACTAACAAATGCTCACTGGTTAGAAAGAATTATTTAATATATTCTACAATGCTTTTCACTGAATACTTTATAAAATGTTTTAATACAATCTTCATAAACGAAAAGTAAAAAACAAAACAATCAAAACGTGTCTAATGTACAGAATGAAACGAGATATTGCGACTTGGGAAGTATTTTCTACCAAACTTATTCTAAATGGAGGTAAATACCATTTATAATATTTGTGAAAACTGCTTTACGTAAACTTTAAATCTGGGTCGACGTGATACTACTTGATCGTGAATATTCTTTTTTTCTCAAGATTGTGCTGGTTTTGTTATGTTATTATACAGTACCTACACAATGGCGAGTAGATATGTGTCTTGAATGTCGTCTGGTTTGAAAAACTAATTTCGCGTAATTCTATAAAATGAGGTTAATATAGGAATACCATGAAGTATGCATAGTTGCAGTACGGTGATCGTATCGACCGATGATTGTAATTAGTAATGGTCGGTGCCATCCAGAATACTGCACGAGTGCATATTATCCTAGTAATCTTATTATTATTATTATTATTATTATACACCTTGTCGCTTTTATAGTCATATTTATTGAGAGATGTGAGGCCAAAATGACAGCACAAAAAATAAAAACATTTTACACGAGTACGTCCGCCAAGACTCAACATTGTCGTTGTGGTCATGATGTAATCGTGGTGCGAACACTGGAAAGTATAGATGTGGCTCAAAGGAATGGATATGCATCTAGATTATATTGTTTTCCATAGTCACTAGTACCTAATTTCTAAATTCTCATTATATTCTCACATACGTATTCATTATAACTTGCCATTATTATAATGGATGTCGCGTTTTATGCAGTTAGTAAACTTAAGCCATAACTCTCGCATTGAACAATAGAATGACGTATCATCCAGCTGAATGCTCATTCGCACTCGAGACAAACGTAATAAAATGATGCACCGTTTCACAGTTTACATCTTTACCGGTCACAGCTGTGATTCTTACTATCAATGGGTATCCACCTCAGGCACGTGGCACCAATTTCAGAACAAAGCAAAAAAACTGCCTTTTAGTTGGCGTGTTCTTTTGTTGAATAGTTTAATGCGGGTATTCTGACTTCAAGACGGAAGTGATCTTATTCTTTATAGAACATGCAGCTCACCAGCATATTTATATTCTTTAGACTGCGTACTATCAGATGAATGAAATTAACAGCACTCATTTATCAAATATGTACTATTAAAAGTGGTCGATTGATTTATTTGCAAGTAGAACTATCGAAATATTAATGTTGAAGCCAACATTGCTACTTCGAGACATCCACCAAGACGGTGCACACACATTTCGCATCTATTCGGCTGCGGGTGTTTTTAAAAGAAAAAGAAATCTTGTATTCTTGAGTGTTTTAATAGGCGGTGGTCGTATTTTACGTTGGTTGTATACGCCGCCATGGGTCTCATATCGAACATATTTAATAGGCGAGAATAAAGAAACAAATAAAATGTGTTGCAAGACTTGATATACGTTGATGCATCGCATTTATAAATCTCGATATACATTTTCGGCGATCACAGCCATCGCAACACCGCATTGCAACACATCGTACTAGCAACAATTTTAAGAAAAAGCGAACCCACTCTATTACTCACCACATAACGTGCGAGAGTAAATTGATATTATAGTATAAGTAAATTGGTAAATACCAATTGCAGCGAATGAAAACAATATCACATATAATTTGAAATTTTAGTCATTCACATTTTTTGGACGGAGTGATGCGCTTAACACATAAATGACCCAGTGATACTGTAACCGTTTAATAAGCTTATATCGATATATTTCAAACATTGTGGCGATATGATATCACTTGAAACAACAAGTATTGCCGTGATGTAATTCTGCCGGCAACCTGACTTTTAATAGTATGTTCATCTAGTATGTACATTTCATAAACGCGCCGCGCCGTGTTCGATATATGGATATACTAGTATACGTTGTTTGTTTACATGTAAATTAGTAAGCACGATTGTATGAGCTCAAGGATGTCCCACGACGGCACCGCCGTAATTTAAAACAATTGTGAAAAATGTGAATGCAAAAATGTTTTCATGCATACGTAAAGAATTTAAAAAAATAGTTGAGGTGCACGAAAATTCCAGTCATTTTCAACTCCGATGTGATTAAAATAATATCTTATTGGACTTTCGTTTTACATTTTTGATTTTTTGTGTGTGATTGTATTATTTTTTCAATTATTCCCCCAACTTTAATTTGATCTGATCGCTAAAACCCTATAGACCTGAACCACTTACAAAGCAGACCTCGTTTAACTATCGCAAACTTCAATAACAAAACAGAGAAAGCTTTATATATTGCCATGATTGGACTTTCTCGCTTGCACAAGACCGGCATAATCACATAATAAATTCGAAAAAAAAAATATGAATGAACAATTGAAAAAATGGAAAGTATAGAAGAAAAGTCCAATAAGATCCAATTCCAATCAGATTGTTTCGAATCCGGATTGTTGTAAAATCGTACTGGAGTAGCATATAATCGTTCCCCTTTACTAATAACTCGTGCGTTACAGGCATGGTATATTTATTTTCGTGTACGGTATATATTGTTTATAATAACTCGTTTAGTGCCAAGTATAATTATTTGACAAATCCACCAACTTATTAGTATTTTGAAAGATTTGTATCGTATTTGATTGCCGGGCTGGTAACAGAACGATTGAAAAGTCGGCGTTCTGAACAGTGCGTGGCCGAAAAGTCGGCATTCTTAACAGAGCGTGACCGAAAAGTCGGCCGTCTGAACAGTGCGTAACCGAAAAGTCGGCCGTCTGAACAGTGCGTGGCCGAAACGTCGGCCGTCTGAACAGTGTGTGGCCGGACCGTCGGCCGTCTGAACAGTGCGTGACCGGACCTTCCTACATTCCAATAGTCTAAGAATGTGAATTTGTCTATCATGACATTCGCTGAGGTTTTCGTTTGTATAGCCATCCCAACCAAATCCCTTCTAGAGTAGGGACTGTAGATACTGAGTACCAGTACGAAAGTCGTGATTCGAACCGAGATGGGCAATCTTTCTCAGTCTCCAAATTTAGAAATGACACAAATAAATATGCGAATTGTCAATCTTCATGTGTACAAATCAAAACTGCGATTATTATTAAATATGCATTAAAACAAACTGGCCGATTACTAGTCTGATAGCAACACCACCTTTGAAAGAAATGACGACTTTGTAATGTTGTGTTGCCATGCGCTCTTAATCAAATCATATTGTCACGGTAAACATAAATTGATGAATTGTAAATCAATTTGTACTACATTGGGTATATTTGGAAACTTCAATAACCATAAATCTGACGTTCGACGAAATCATTCAACCAATTAAACCTCTCAAAGCATCATCGCCTCCGCACGTTTCTAAAATACACTACATGTGGTATTCTTGTTTGCTCCGGAATCTCGTCTATGAGCCTGAACCGACAACACATGATGCATCTCCCATTGCACACAGAAAGTATTAAAGCGGGAGGGCCGTCACCTGCGCACGCGCGGGAATTGAGTCCTAGGCGATGATAACAACACACGCTAAGAAGCTCATGGGTAGAAGAGTGTTTATAAACAATGACACGCTATGGCCACCTGACGCATGCGTAGGTGACGACTCCCCCGTTTTAACCCAAATGCCTAAAACTGGCAATATCTTAAATCGGACGTTAGTATTTTATTTCCAATAAGACCAAAAAACAACTTATGTTGTCCTCAAGTCGGAAAATTGAAAAATTGGGTCGGTCGGTCGGTCGGATATTTTTTATTTTTTATTTTAAGAGAAATACAAATCAACCCGAGGTTCAAAGTCGCCACTTATCCCCGGGGGACCCTGGGGATCAAACAACGGCCCTATATCGTTAATTTTAAGAGGAAACACATTTTTACTGATTAAAATGGCGAGTTTTTAATATTTGGGCCTATTAAAAAAACAAGACTCGATATTTCATATATTTCGGTCGGTCGCTGAGGGCAACAAAACGTTTTTTTTTTTGTTTTTTTTTGGCCTAATAAAATTGAAAACATCTGTACATGATCCTGGTACGGATTGTACAGTCTCGCTTACCACATCGGATCACATAGTTTTTTTGTCGACGAGGGCGCTACGACTGGACAATTGGCGATACAGCTGAGGCGCTTTAGAGGGCATGAACAATGAATCATGAACTATGGGAGATATACTCAATGGTAAAATTTACGTGCAAAACGTTCATTTATGATTTTAAATCTCAATTAACGTGCTCACTTATGATCAAAATAGTGACATTTACAACAGCTCGATTTCCATAAAAAAAAACGATTTGTAGAAAAAGTTCAGAACTCGTTCCTTCTTTCGAAAACAATGTTTGTTTAAAAAAAAGTGCAATTATAATTTTTCATATTTGAGAGCTTGTGTAGAATAAAGACCGACAAAGACTTATTTCCAGACTTTGCCACATGTACTCCTGTTGTCACGTTGGTTAGCATGTTAAAGTCAGCATGGTAGGGAGTGGACTTCTAAACACATGTCTAACGTTACAACACTAGTCTTCCGAGGGACATTTTCTGTACAATTATAGCCCGTACCAGTGCTATATCCACGCGACCGCTATCCGTGAAATATCTAGATACTGCACCATCACCATCACCTCGTTCATGTTACTTCACCCAATTTTGAAGTGACTTACACTGCAAGCAGAAGCATTGGTTGCTGGCTTCAAAGCTCGCAACTCCGAGATCAAATACTTTAGTCTACCAGGAATTTGATTCGCTCGGTCGGATTTCATGGTGTAGTAATAAATATTCATTGATAATGCAGAGTAACTCGTCTCCCTGCTGCAATAAGTTTATATGCAAATGTAAATAGAAGCAAACCAAAAACGTTTGGACACCAGGCTGTAAACTTGACACAGCCAATCATTCGAACGCTAGGTGGTCATTATAAACTCCCAGTTAGTTTTATTTCATAATAAGTGTAGTATGGGTGATAAATATAAAAAATAAAGGATCAAAATCTACAGATTCAAGGAGTTTCGTACGAACCCAAGATTGTATTCATCCCTGGTTGGGGCTAATCTGCACTGGCTCGGAAGGTTGTAAATGATTAGCTAGTTTGAATTTGCATAACAATACTTACTGACAATGAACGTGCATTCAACGCCACAAGTTTTTTTGTTTTTTTAGCCAATCAGAATTCATCTTCCGAGCCAGTGCAGATCAGCCGCCTGGTTGACGTGTTGTAAGCCTAAACTTGTATAGTAAAGATACGTGTCACATTAGAGTGACACTATAGTACACCATACACATTCTAAAACTTCCATATTATTTTTAAAAGTTTCAAAAGATTTAATTTATTTAAAAAAATATTTGTAAATACACGTTTGCAGCGCTGAAAATTGCACATTATTAAAAATGAAGTTGAAAATACAAAACTTAGGTAATCTTAACAATGCAAGATACAGGGGTCATAATTGGTATTAGGTCACGTTATCAGTACATGACTGGTGGAATATCATAATGTCCCGTCATTGGTCTTAGTTGGGATGACGTAAGGGGAGAGCAATAACTTGGAAGCGGTGGTGCACATGTTCTCGACGCAGACGACGCAACGCTAACTGGCGGATACGAGCTCGTTGGAATCTGGTACGGAGACGACATTTGACTGTGTGGTGATGAGAGTCTAACTGTCGTCATTGGCGTCGGTTGCTGGGGCAACATGGATGGAGAAGACACCATGCTAGAAAGACCAGGATGTGATGGGTACTGCATAGGGTAGGGGTACACTCCAACGTGGTGAGGAACGTCGTCGCCATCTTTCTTCTGTCGCTTCCACTTCATACGACGGTTTTGAAACCAGGTTTTGACCTTAAAAAAACAAGAATAGAGTGAATAACGTGGTTCTCAATAATACTTGCACAGCTCAACTTGAGATTATTATTTTCCTTATATCACCATTTCAAATTCACAGATAGCAAACTTACTTGTGTGTCAGTGAGCCCTATTGATTCGGCAAATTCCACTCGCTCTGTGGCCGAAAGATACTTCTGAAGACGGAATCTCTTCTCCAATAGACCAATCTGTTCGTTGGTAAACGCAGTACGTGCCTTTTTCCGACGTGGATTTGAGTCGCTTCCATCAGAGCTCGTCTCAGATACTAGAAAGAATAAAGAAGGAAAACTCGATTAGTTCAGAATTTAATCGTGCATTTTTGATGGAAGCCATGGCGCAAACCATTGTAACTTGGAGGTTATTTGATTCAACACGTGGCGTGGTACGTGTACTAGTACACAGAGAATATCTCTTATCGACTGGAAACATTGTTGGAATATTCTACTTACCAGATGGTGAACTGACTGAGCTGTCAGATATTCCTACAACATCAATTGGTTCTTGTTTGCAATGAATGCCTATCTGAAACATGGTTGGATTGGATGTCATCGGAACAGCTTGCTGGCTATGGTGTGATGTCGCAACTGTTGTGTTAATTCCCATACTGGTCATTGGCATGGTTCTGTTTTGTGCCAGGAGCATTGCAACTTCAAAGTCATTCGACGATTTCTTCATAATTTGAGATGGGAGTCCGGAATGGTTGTCACTGCTTCTGTTTTGCACCATGTTAGAAGCTATCGAACTATGAGGTGTGTCGTTAGAAAGCAGACCAGTGAGTGACGATATGCGTGGAAATACCAATCTTATAAAGGTCATCGACTCTATTGTTTTAACCCTAATTTGCAATTTAAATGAGTGGTCGGTAGGTGGTGAAATTTGACGTACAGAGTGGAACATTCCATTCATTCAGCTGTACCCCTATCCAAACCTGTTAATTGCCCGGGAAGTCACATCGGAGGGCGATTCGCACATTTCCCTTTTGTGCAAAGACTACTGGTACAGGTACCAGACCTGTCAGTGTAAACAATAATTTTATTAGCGATTTTTTAAAAACCCTTTACACTTTTTATGAGTACAAATGTTTTTTTATTTAAATTCTAATTGAAGTTTTTAATCATTAACCCTTGTTTGCGAAGAATAGTACTTGATAAAAAACACCTGAGATTGCATGCACAGTTTTAATTTGAGTTTTCGAAGTGAATCAATATAATTACATCACTGAACGATACAATTTTGAAGAGTATTGCTTCTACGATGTCATCGACATTTCACTGAAATATGTTCACATATTTATTCATATAGTTGTAAAATGTTCTGGTGCTCAGATGATTGATGACAAAAAATGGCCGTAACTATCGTGGTCGAGACTAGAGTGTGACACCCGTTCATGTACTACACATTCGTGAGTGGATTCCACTCTTCATCTAGAATACTACGAACAACGCAATTAAGGTAATTGATTGTGAATTGTAATTGTTCTATTTAAGCAAATTATTTGTAATTGTATATATCAATGACATGTAACAGTCCGATATGAAATATGTTGGGACCGCAGTACAGCCGTTATTGTTTCCTGCGATTGTCTTGGGGAGAGACAAAAATATGAATATATTTCAACTGAAATATTGGTAGGCACTTGCAATAGTTATCTGCCATGAGAACCGAGGTCTGATATTCAAACGTATCTCGTTATTTTTGATACTACATATTCTCAAACTATTTTCACCAAATCTGAAGTCTTTGTTGAATGGTATTACTTGCCAATTGATGTCTTGCTAGTCTTTCCTAGCCCTCCGTTACAAGTGTTAATGGATCAATCCCCCGCGTACGTGATTGCGGCTATTGTAAGGAAGTGCGTATCACTTCTCTTATTCGTATTGTGGTTTATTGTCTTATTTCTTATTGTCTACCAAACTAACTCCGGTATCACCATAATAGACGCTGACGTAATATGTCACACGACAAAGTTGATGCAGTAACAAAACAAAAAACTGAAATGAAATCTTTTAAGTAACACACAATAATTGCTTTTCCGGGCTGCACAATACAACAAACAAATCCGGTGTGTGGTCGTTTCGGTCCGCAAGTCTTGAACTCGGACTTTGGCGGCATATTTTGTATAATTTTCATTTGTACATTTTCCGCCATGTATAATCGAAGTATGACTGGTAGTTGGATTTTGTCTGCACTATCACGCTATACGCATACAACAGATCTAACAAATTAAAACATTGTAATGTTTCATCTGTTGAATAACGTAATTAGAAAGGGTTAATTTAATTTGATAGATTTGGGTAATTCTTGTTAATGATTATCAATCACGTTGTTGATGGCCATTTAGTTAATAATTGATTCGATTATTTGATTCTAAAACCTAGTATTCCAGTAAATATTTGTAGAGTGAAATATATCATGAGTCATCAGCTTTTCGTGACGTAATATAAGTTTTAATGACACTTCTGTATTTTAGAAAATTGCGTTGGTAATTTACTACATGTACCAGGATCACGGCGAACATATACACGTGAGCGCCCTCTATAGGTTGTTGAAGTTCACCCGTGTTTGACACCAGCGCTATTGCGGAAGGATAACGTATGAACGATACTTTGCGATTATTGAATCGATATTGAGATCGATTTACATGTATTGGCCTCGCTCGGGGTCTATATACAGTTATTTGCCTCGGTATCGATTGGAGTCCATATACAGGTAAATCAAATTAACGAACTCAAGGGAGGCCATAGTAACACGCATTCCGAGTATGTCATCAGTTTGCATCCTAACATTCGATGCTATTGTTCTGGTTTATAATTAGGTTAAATATAATAATTAAAATGAACATCCTAGTTGTCAATTTTCCGCACTGCGGATAGGAGTGTAGATCTCCGTCCCTCGTCGCTTGTTCAAGTTGGCAATTCAGTAATGTTGATGTGAGTGACGAATACGCTGCGTTAAGAAATTGTCAGCGACGCAAACATACAAGAGTCCGATATGGTAATCGAGCTCTGGTCTTTAAAGTCATATAAGCGAGCAACAATTTAAGCGCCCGGATACCATGACAACATCACAACGTATGGTGCATCTATTTCGATGAAGAACGTTCATTTATTTTACATTTTATTGAATTTTATTACAAAATAAACCAACCAACCACAGTAACGTTTCAACCGAATAGTCCGGCATACAACAGATCTATCAAATTAAAATATCGTAATGTTTCATCGTTTAAATTTGGGAAGAGACAAAAAATATGGATATATTTCAACTTAAATATGAAACGTACCAGATTATGGTAGACAATAGTAATGTTTATCTGCCGTGAGAATCGAGGTCTGATATTCAAAGTTGTATAAGAAAACAATTTCCGAAAACAAAAGTATCTCGTTATTTTTGATACTATATATTCTCAAACTATTTTCACCAAATCTGAAGTCTTTGTTGAATGGTATTACTTGCCAATTGATGTCTTGCTAGTCTTTCCTAGCCCTCCGTTACAAGTGTTAATGGATCAATCCCCCGCGTACGTGATTGCGGCTATTGTAAGGAAGTGCGTATCACTTCTCTTATTCGTATTGTGGTTTATTGTCTTATTTCTTATTGTCTACCAAACAAACTCCGGTATTACCATAATAGACGCTGACGTAATATGTCACACGACAAAGTTGATGCAGTAACAAAACAAAAACTGAAATGAAATCTTTTAAGTAACACACAATAATTGCTTTTCCGGGCTGCACAATACAACAAACAAATCCGGTGTGTGGTCGTTTCGGTCCGCAAGTCTTGAACTCGGACTTTGGCGGCATATTTTGTATAATTTTCATTTGTACATTTTCCGCCATGTATAATCGAAGTATGACTGGTAGTTGAATTTTGTCTGCGCTATCACCATAATGTCGACATGACAACTTTGTACATGAGAAAATAGAATTGAATAATTTAATATTTTAAATAAAATTATAATTAATTGGTTTAAATATTTGTTTCATATGGTGCATTTTGTCGATGAAGAACGTTCATTTGTGTTACTTTTTATTGAATTTCATTACAAAATAACGAACCAACCGGCACACTAACGTTTCGACCTAAAAGTCCGGCATACAACAGATCTAACAAATTAAAACATTATAATGTTTCATCTTTTGAATAACCTAATTAGAAAGGGGCTAATTTAATTTGATAGATTTGGGTAATTCTTGTTAATGATTATCAATCACGTTGTTGATGGCCATTTAGTTAATAATTGATTCGATTATTTGATTCTAAAACCTAGTATTCCAGTAAATATTTGTAGAGTGAAATATATCATGAGTCATCAGCTTTTCGTGACGTAATATAAGTTTTAATGACACTTCTGTATTTTAGAAAATTGCGTTGGTAATTTACTACATGTACCAGGATCACGGCGAACATATACACATATACACGTATAGATTGTTGAAGTTCATTCGTGTTTGACACCAGCGCTATTGCGGAAGGATAACGTATGAACGATACTTTGCGATTATTAAATCGATATTGAGATCGATTTACATGTATTGGCCTCGCTCGGGGTCTATATACAGTTATTTGCCTCGGTATCGATTGGAGTCTATATACAGTTAAATCAAATTAACGAACTCAAGGGAGGCCATAGTAACACACATTCCGAGTATGCCATCAGTTTGCATCCTAACATTCGATGCTATTGTTCTGGTTTTTAATTAGATTTATTATAATAATTAAAATGAACATCCTAGTTGTCAATTTTCCGCACTGCGGATAGGAGTGTAGATCTCCGTCCCTCGTCGCTTGTTCAAGTTGGCAATTCAGTAATGTTGATGTGAGTGACGAATACGCTGCGTTAAGAAATTGTCAGCGAGCGACGCAAACATACAAGAGTCCGATATGGTAATCGAGCTCTGCTCTTTAAAGTCATATAAGCGACAACGATCCAAGCGCCTCTGGTACCATGACAACATAACAACGGCACATTGCCATTTTAAAAATAAATTAAAACCATGGATATGTTCACCATAATTTAGCAAACTTATGTTACGTAACGAGACAGACAGGGACGTTATTTAAAGGCACCAACGTCCCTGTGATGACTATTCCACACACTTCCCGTTTCTCAGAGAATTGCTCTGTCCATCTGGAATTCTATGAACAATACTATTAATGTAATTGATTATGAGCGGTAATTGTTTTGTTCAAGCAAATTATTTGTAAAATTGTATATGCAATTGTCTTGGGAAGAGACAAAAATATGGATATATTTCAACTGAAATATGAAACATACCAGATTATGATAGACATTGTAATATTTATCTGTCGTGAGAATTGATCTCTGATCTTCAAAGCTGTATAAGAAAACAATTTCCGAAAACAAAAGTATCTCGTTATTTTTGATACTACATATTCTCAAACTATTTTCACCAAATCTGAAGTCTTTGTTGAATGGTATTACTTGCCAATTGATGTCTTGATAGTCAATCCCCCGCGTACGTGACTGCGGCTATTGTAAGGAAGTGCGTATCACTTCTCTTATTCGTATTGTGGTTTATTGTCTTATTTCTTATTATCTACCAAACTAACTCCGGTATCACCATTATAGGCGTGTCGCATACGACTTATTTACCACTTCCGTGTCACTGAGAATGTTCTAGAACCGTACTGTGTCTGGGTGGAATATTCTATATTTTTTAGAAAATGGTTGACTAGGTAATAGAACACTGTAGGAGGCAATAGAAGGTAATGGAACATTCTCGAAATTTGTAGTAAGTTCCAGACTCATTATGTATGCTGATGTAATGGTCTATTTATAGACAGTGGGGGTATATATAGGGGAGTTGTTCAGCACTGAGTTCAGACCGGAGATCTCGTTGAATTGCATTGGAGTTTAAGTATCTAGTTATTGGAGTAGTGGAGTTTTACCGCGTTATTGTACTTGATGTTTGCAGAGTATAATAATACCAGTACCTGTTGAAACCTCATCTGTTGGCTCTGTGTTCGTATGTTATCATCGCCGCCAGGGAAGTCTTTCTGTTACTGTTGCCATTTTGGTATTTGAACCATCACACCTGTACTATACCAATTACGGTAATATTACGTTGCGTGTGGTAAGGCGCTGACGTAATATGTCACACGACAAAGTTGATGCAGTAACAAAACAACAACTGAAATGAAATCTTTTAAGTAACACACAATAATTGCTTTTCCGGGCTGCACAATACAACAAACAAATCCGGTGTGTGGTCGTTTCGGTCCGCAAGTCTTGAACTCGGACTTTGGCGGCATATTTTGTATAATTTTCATTTGTACATTTTCCGCCATGTATAATCGAAGTATGACTGGTAGTTGGATTTTGTCTGCGCTATCACGCTATACACCATAGTGTCGACATGACAACTTTGTATACGAGGAAATAGAAATGTAAAATTTAATATTCTGAATAAAAATATAAATAATTGTTTAAATATTTGTTTACAGTATTTGTTTCATATGGTGCATTTTTGCCGATGAAGAACGTTCATTTGTGTTACATTTTATTGAATTTTATTACAAAATAACGAACCAACCACAGTAACGTTTCGACCTAACAAATTAAAACATTATAATGTTTAATCTGTTGAATAACGTAATTAGAAAGGGGCTAATTTAATTTGATAGATTTGGGTAATTCTTGTTAATGATTATCAATCACGTTGTTGATGGCCATTTAGTTAATAATTGATTCGATTATTTGATTCGAAAACCCAGTATTTCAGTAAATATTTGTAGAGTGAAATATATCACGAATCAACAGCTTTTCGGGCACGGATCTAGAAGCCGTACCTACACACGAATTGGTGACGTCACAAAATACATGACCTTCAATCGGGGTCGTTTCCTCGGTATATACGAATTGGTATATACAAATTACAATAAAGATACCCAAGACATTACACATAAGACGAAACAAATCATGTGACAATATAATGATAATAACGGTAATAAATCCTAGCTTAACAATTTAAGGTAGCGAGATAGTTTTTTGGCATGGAAAATGTAAACATCTATAATCGGAGTAAATTTTACAAGAACCTATACAATCTATATATGTTTGGAAAGCCCTTGACTTGTACTTTTCTATTATTAATATTTTGTGAACACTGTGTTTGTTTTAGCGTCACGTGATTCTGAAAATCGGCGCGGCTGATAATTAACTAACGTGAATACATTTTTAAATGTCAGCTCTACGGTCATGCATGCGGCCAAAAACTTTACACTGTTTTGAAGCAAAGGTCATGAAGTTTAAATCCGTATTTCTATTTTTTAAATTAAGTTTTTTTTTCCTCTCCGAAAATGGAAAATTTCAAGCACGTTTTTTGGTGTTGAAGTTAGTGTATACCAGTGGTTTGCGCGAGGTTTGTGAAAATACGCGATAGAATTTCGCAAAAATGTAAATACGGATACGAAGCCAACATATTCGAGAGTACGGAAAGCCAAACGGCGACATCGTAGCGCTACTCACTGAAACGCCATTTAAAATTAGGTCAACGGCAATTGCCAGAAATCGAACACCGAGAAATCGGCACTTTTATGATTTTAAACTTCAATCAAGTTTAACTCTCGTTTTAGCAGCAGCAATTATATAGGTTGGCAGTAAATAAATTACCTTGAAGGTTGTTTTCAGAAAAAATCATGATTCGACATTTATGTCTGTGAAAAAACTGTATTTTTACCGTTTTCTTTCACGCTATGGAGTTTTGACACGGTCTGTGCTGATAACGAACGTTGACGTCATTCATTACAGCTGGGATTATGCAAAGTGGGCGGTTCTGTTTGCAGGTAGCAAACAACACAAATACTACACTGGGCAGTTGAAGTGTTTGTCAACATAGCGTATTTATGTTTGGGCCGTTTTATTTGCAAACTTATTAGTATTCCACAAGTTTCAAAGTCTTTTAGAGACACAAGAACACTTTCCGACAATAATTATCAGACTCCCGCGAGCAAACTTGCGCAGATTACGGTAGAATAAGAAAATGGAATGACGGCTGTGGGGTAAGTTTTTTTATGTGTGGAATTGGAAGAAATGCAGAGTAAATTTTCAACACGAAAATATTGTAAATCATCATCCGACGAGACCGTTTTTGTTGGACTTGTTATTTTCGGGAGGGACCTTTTGTAGTGTTCGTGCAAGTTTAGTTTTCATTTTACCTGAATAAGCCTAAAGCGATTTTCAGACAAATTCGAAGGAAACTCTGCCCCTCCTTACCAAAGTGTTCGTCTTACAGCACATTTACATGCACTCTTTTTGCAGGTACGTCGGACTTTGGTTTGATTTTATTTTAAGATAGTAACAACCACCATCAGCTAAATTCAAGTCCATTATGTTCGAAAATAATTGTGCTGCATCAAGTTTTAAACTTGCCACTTTATCGTGAAGATTCTGGCGATCTCGGCAAAGGAAGCTACCGTAGTGTGGCTCCCCAACAGCAAGTATATTGCGGATAACTCTTTTTTTCTCATGATGATAACAGTGATCAATCACTGTCAACAGACTGTAATATTTGTTTCAATTGACGACTCTTTCAACGTAATTCGACCAATGAAAATGCAGTGTTCTAAAATATTGACAGACACTGAACAACCCCACGTGGTTTCTTGTTACGGCTATGACGGGGCTTCAAAGTGTCTTTTTGTCGTCTTTTTGTTGCTTTAACCGGACTTTTCTGGTCTGTTTATAATTCACACTTACGCATTGAATACGTCGTACTATCTTGGGAAACATCCTTTACCATTGTGAGTACCGCCGTTGAGGAAACGAAAACTGCTGTGAATGACGGTGGAGTCAATGAAAGTAAATTACTGAACAGCAAACTTCAAGAGGTGTTAGCTGGGGAAGCTAACTGTGGAGAAGAAGATGGCGAATTTGACTTTTTAGACGAAGACAGTTTGAAGGTGAAGATATCACAGATGCCCTTCAAGTATTTGTGAATGACGCTGACGAATCCGACGTTGGGGGCTTTTAGTTTTACAGCCAAAACAAAGTCAGCTTGGACTTTCAGTTGCGAGACGTGACCCCAAAAACAACGCAGCGAGTGATACATTTCGAAGACAAAAATACAAAACAATCGCAATCAAAGACGCCGACCACGCGCGTTAGAAATAAATAGAACACGCTGTTTCACTGGCTTCTTTCACTCACGCAATATAATTATGCTATTTCCAAACGCTTATATTGATCACTGTAAAAGTGGATATATTCAAACCAGCCATCAAATTAAAAATTCGGATCTCGTTGAATGTCAATCAACACGGAACTCGGTAAGGGTCAAGGCCCCCTGATCTGATCCTAAAAAGCATATAATGTATCAAACAGAAATAAAAAAAAATAAAAAATCTCCAACTGTGACATTGTACTTTTATTTTGACAACAGATTTATTAAAATAACATTTAGAACATAAATTTGTCTTCCCAAAATATTTTTAAAAAAATCTTAAAAAATACCAAACTGCCGTTAAACGGCCCGGGCGAATTTATGGCAAAATCCGGTAACATGTGATACACTCATGTACTATTTTGTTTATACAAATTTTTTTGTGTTTCGAAAGTGTTTTTTGTTTTTGTTTTTGCTGTACAGCTTCCTCCTCTTGAAACGAAGCAGTGCACACATCTTATCAACTGTGTGTAAACTACAAACAGATATCTTATCAGTTGTTTGTAAATAGCTTAGCCCCAGTTCAGTTATGTTTGTTAACCATGAATATTAATGAGAAGCACTCATGGGGTACACTGGATAAACAAAAAACTTGGGTATTTGTTTGCCCACAAGGAAAAAACCAGTTTACTTGTACAAGATATTATTTTTTCAATAAAATAAATACACTAATGTATGTGGCATGCCTTATGGAGCTATGCTTATGATTTTCAAAAAAAAATGTGAAAAGTGCCCAGAAAACTATTCCGCTACCTTAACAGAACTGTGTTGCGAAATGGCCGTGTGGTTGAAACTGGGTCATGGCGTGACGGGTGAGGAAGACATCATTAAACACTCTCAAAATCACAATAAAACGGGGAAGTGGTTGCATATCACGTAAATCTAATAAACTGAAATCTCTCAAACGGTAAACAAGTGAACAAAGAACGTCGCGAAAAAATAATTAATCTCACAAAACAAAACTGAATGAGTAAATAAAAAAATAACTTACGTCTTAAACTGGACGACGCGCAATTTGTTCAACAGTTTCCAGATTGTGACAAGAAATAAACAAGACCCAAGTCAAGGTAAGTTTTGTTAAAGCGTCGATGGCGTTCCCTATATTACGAAAACAATTCAGGCAACAGACGAATATCTTCTGTGGTGTTGTGGAATTTATACTGTGTCTGCGGAATTGTTGATTGAGGGTTCGAAGCCAGCAGTTAACATTTTGTTAGAAAGTTTCACAATTAAATCAAATATCCAATGATACCAGTATATTTATTTCATTATTTTAACAACTTGCATTGGTGGAAGTTGGTCAAACACGAGTTCTTACATCTAAATAAGTATCAAATATTTGTCCATACATTTATTCTCTCAATTTAACAACCTTGTAGAAGTGGGAATTAATTAAACAACAGGTATTTACTCACAAATATATTGGTCAATATTTGTCCATACATTCATTCTGTCAATTTAAGAACTTGTAATTGTTGGAATTAATCAAATGAGAGTTGTCTACACCAAAATAAGTTTCAAATACTTGTCCATACATTTATTCTCTCAATTTAACAATTTGTAATTTGTGGAAGTAAATTAAATGTGACTTTTCTACACCAAAATAAGTCTAAAATATTTGTGCACACATTTAGTCTCTCAATTTAACAACTTGTAATTGCGGGAATTAATCAAACGCGAGTTGTTTACACCAAAATAAGTCTCAAATATTAGTCCATACATTTATTCTCTCAATTTAACAACTTGTAATGGTGTAAAATAATTAAACGAGAGCTGTCTACACCAAAATAAGTCTAAAATATTTGTCCGCACACTTATTCTCTCAATTTAACAACTTGTAATGGTGTAAAATAATTAAACGAGAGCTGTCTACAGCATAAATAAGTCTAAAATATTTGTCCGCACATTTATTCTCTCAATTTAACAACTTGTAATAGTGTAAAATAATTAAACGAGAGCTGTCTACACCAAAATAAGTCTAAAATATTTGTCCGCACATTTATTCTCTCAATTTAACAACTTGTAATTGTGGGAATTAATCAGACGAGAGCTATCTACACAAAAATAAGTCTAAAATATTTGTCCGCACACTTATTCTCTCAATTTAACAACTTGTAATTGTGGGAATTAATCAAACGAGAGCTGTCTACACCAAAATAAGTCTAAAATATTTGTCCGCACACTTATTCTCTCAATTTAATAACTTGTAATGATATAAAATAATTAAACGAGAACTGTCTACACCAAAATAAGTCTAAAATATTTGTCCATACATTTATTCTCTCAATTTAACAACTTGTAATGGTGTAAAATAATTAAACGAGAGCTGTCTACACCAAAATAAGTAAGGATGGCTAATTCCCCTTTCTAACTCTTCCCCCAAAAAATAATATATCGCCCCTTTTAAAATGTATTGATCCACAAATTAATGAATATTCATGAGCACAGAAACCGCAACGTCATGAATAAATTAGCATAATTTAAAAAAAAAATTACATAAAGTGTAGGTACTCCTTCTGGAGTCCTGCCACCCAGGCGAACATATACACTGGAGCGCCCTCTATAGTTTGTCGAAGAGTATCAATGTTTGACATCAATGCTAATGCAGATGAATAGCGTACGGACAATACTCTACGATTATTTAATCAATATACATTTATTGGCTTCTCTTATGGCCGATATATAGTTATTGGACTCGCTTGAGATCGTTATACAGTTATTGGCGTCTCTTGAGGTCGATATAATACAGTAAATTCAGAATATCGACCAATGTATGTCCTCGCTTGAGGTCGAACTATCACATCTTACTGCTGTTACGCCACAGTCACTTGGGGGCTGCAAATCAATAAATACTATTAATTTTCAAAAAAAATCATCCTATACGTAGATAAATAAACAAGTTGTGAAACACGGCACCGAGTGGATATTACAAGAGTATATCACATGGATGACGTCACTGAAGCTACTGCGCATAACAAATGGTCTCTGACTCTGGCATCATCAATATTATGGCGAAAACGCTCTATTAAAAGATGTGTGGCTTGTGAATAGCTGTGGTACGTTCATGAGAAAGTAATTTCAGTCACTTCCACTAATATATTTATCTGTAGAGTGATAAAATAACTTGCGTTTGAGAGTTTTCTCAATTCATTTCAAAAATGTTATTCTCGATAATTTGCCAGTGATTCACTCTGCTGAAACACGGTTACTAAACATAGTATCCGTGGCTGAAAATAATATTTACTGAGTGTATTTTCAGGAAACAATGTATGTATGTTATTAAGTAATGTGAAACTTGTTATAATTATATACCCTATATATAAAATATGTTTTTGTAATGCAGTCCCTCACCCCCTTGGCTATTTTCGCCGATTTTTCGTTGCCGGAGCGATTCACGTCCCAAATTTTGGTTCTCTGGGCGTCTCTATTAAATACCCCATCTAACCGCTTGACTGAATTAGCTATATTATGAAAAATTCATAGAAGATTGGGCGAAAATCGATCGTTTTTGGCCTCAACGTTTTTTTGCTCGGAAACGCAAGGGCGATAAGACTTGATTTTCAAGAACGCAGGTCGTTCGGATCGGACGGTTTCTATTGTTTCGAGTCTGTTGTGTGTCTAGAAACATAATAACTTTGTTTTTTGGTAAAAATAGAACATGCTCTGTTCCAATAATTTAAAAGGATTTTTATATGCAAATCGAACAATATTAATAGTTCCTAAAGCCAAAAAAAAAAACGACTAAATAAAAGCAAAGCTGTGGAGTACTCACTTGATAAATGCCCTTATAAAATAGGAAAAAAAGATTTGAATCTAGGCGGTTTGAACTCTTTGAAAACTAATTTGGATTTAAAATATCTTTCATATTTTATATACCAGGAATGCTTTACACCCGAAGCACAGTCTGTGCTTATGAAAACAAAGGAAACTTTGATTTTTGCTTAAATTTGTGTTGGATTTTGGTATTTTAAAGAGCAAAATATGCATATTTAAAAATTACAAAAAAAATATTTATTTTTTCATCATTTATTTCAATTTATATATCAGCATTTCACCAAAGTGATGATATTTAACTCAAGTAACAGAGTACTGAAAAAACAAACTTTTATTATAGATGGTAAAAACAACACCGGTCAAGGAGTTTTGTTATTTAAGTATGATATTCACTGCGAATGGAAAATTTAAAACAAACCATTGTATGCTAAAAAACAAAGCTATGAAGACATTATTTGCCATTAGACAAACTATACTGAGTCATAACATGATTTCAACTTCATTGTGTTTAAAATTATCTGGTCACTTGGTTACTTACGCCCATTCTAATGTAAGGGTCAGAAATTGAATTGAAAATGAATTGGGAAAAAAGAGTAAACCAAAAACCCCAGAAAATGAAAGAACTTGCAAAACAGATCAAATTGAAGATGAAATGCATTTCATCTTAGATTGCAATTTCTATTAAGCAGAGAGAAAACATGTCTTGAAGTATTTTAAAATAAAAATTAATGAGTTGTCCAGAATGAAAAGCTTCGTAAAAATAACGGGAAATAATATGGCTTTATCATATTATTTAAAAAATAAAATTTTCTAAAGTTAAATATGTAACTGTGGTCTGAGAGAACCCTGCTGCTGTTTAATTAATATTTCAGAGATTTTTTAATTTTAATTTTTTGTTTTGTTGAATTTCAGTGTATTTTAAGTGTGTCTTATTTTATTTGTCTTTTGTAATCATTTTTTACCTTACTAAACCCACAGATGGTCAAGGTGCGTAATAAAGTTATTATTATTATTATTATTGATCATGCAAGTTGTTGTAGAAAGTAATGGTATTGGGAATGTTGTTCAGAGCTCCAGGGAGAAAAGGATTGACCTGAAAATCGTACCTTCTTTGACTGATGGCGAGCTGGTTTGACTGGGAGTCGTCACCATGGGTGATCGCTTACGACTGCAGCTATGTATGGAAAGCGGTTGGTCAGATACAGTATAGTCAGTCCATATCGCACATAGCTGATGTGCATTAAAATGAATGGAATACCAAGCGACGAAATTAAAAAAAAACAAAAACAAAACAAGATAAATAAGTCTAACATGAAATAAAAGTAATAAAAATTATCCGCTTTATTAAAACCGTATAATAAACTACTGGTATTATAATTCGCAATAGTATTCTGGTTTTCGACGATGGCGACTTTGACTGTTGCGCAAATCAACGAGTACAAACTGAGACGTTCCCAAGGTTTAATTAATAGACTATAAGTACTTTTCAGGTGATTGGAAAGTATCGAAGGAGTCACTGGCGGTAGTCAGTGCAAGTCGAGTCCATGTTCAACCTTGAAGAGCGCAATGGATTATAGAAAAATCAATGTTTATCAACACAAATGTCGCACATGCGCAGCGCGACAACCACCACGCTTTAAGCGAATAGGGTGTAACATATTTTAGCTGCCGTGTTTCTTGTTTATTCGAGATACCAACACCTAAACCATAACACCAGTGCATTGTCTTTTCTACCTCCACTCGTGACCATTTCTTGTTTTTGTCTTCCAGCTCAACAGCATTGTGCCATGTTAAGAAACAACACAAGCACGACATCAAAATCGTTTTCAGTCATGTTTTTTACACTTATTATTTGAAGGAACTGTTCCGTTCGGCTCTGCTCGAACTGAATTGAGCCGTGGCAGATCTGGGCTATCGTTCGGCCAGACCGCGTAAACGCAATGCAGATAATCTCTTGTTAATCGGTGGGAGGAGCAGTAGTTCGGCTCCAATAGAATGCTGCCGTGTGAAAATAGCAAATGTCAGACGGCCGGGATCGAGTCGATTGATGGTGCTTCAGATTTTCGACGGAGAATTCCTTGAAACGATTTGCAAACTACTATATGAACAACGCACCCGGCTGTTGACATTGTATGTTTCAGACACTGTCGCGATGATCGTCCCGGCCGTTACTCGATATTCACAGCTTCCCGCTTCATTGAACACTGAAAAAAGACGAATCTAGAAAGCGAGTCCCCATGCTGCAGAAATCCATTGGTATCTACAGCCGATAACAACAAATAGAATGGCGGCAATTTTGAAACCAACAAACTTGTTTATTCACATTTTTTAATGAAATCAAAGTTGTGAGGTAGTAAATTAAAATTCCGTTGTGCGAAGTTAGAATTGTATTTCTGGTGTGAGATTTCAAGCGTTTTATACTGTGAGAGTTCCTTTACGGAAATTTAAATTTTTTGAGAAATTAGAATTGTGTTTTGATGTGAGAACGTTGGTGTGTGTTTAATAACTTTGTTTCGTAAATTAAAAAAAATGCTTGGTAAATAAAACTTGTTGCAAAACCGTATGTATAATTTCAAATCTGAACGGATATATGTGTAATCTCAAAACCGGACAGATGTATGTGTAATCTCGAAACTGGACAGCTCTATATGTAATCTCAAAATTGGACAGATATACGTGTAATGTCAAAACTGGAAAGATGTATGCGTAATCTCAAAACTGGACAGATATATGTGTAATCTAAAAACTAGACAGATGTATGTCTAATCTCAAAACTGGACAGATATATGTGTAATCTCAAAACTGGTCAGATGTATGTGTAATCTCAAAACTAGACAGATGTATGTGTAATCTCAAAACTGGACAGATATATGTGTAATCTCAAAACTGGACAGATATATGTGTAATCTCAAAACTGGACAGATATATGTGCAATCCCAAAACTAGACAGATGTATTTGTAATCTAAAAACTGGACAGATGTATGTGTAATCCCAAAACTAGACAGATATATGTGTAATCTCAAAACTGGGCAAATGTATGTGTAATCTCAAAACTAGACAGATATATTTGTAATCTAAAAACTGGACAGATGTATGTGTAATCTCAAAACTAGACAGATGTATGTGTAATCTCAAAACTGGACAGATATATGTGTAATCTCAAAACTGGACAGATGTATGTGTAATCTCAAAACTGGACAGCTCTATGTGTAATCCAAAAACTGCACAGATATACGTGTAATGTCAAAACTGGAAAGATGTATGTGTAATCTCAAAACTGGAAAGATGTATGTGTAATCTCAAAACTGGACAGATATATGTGTAATCTAAAAACTAGACAGATGTATGTGTAATCTCAAAATTGGACAGATATATGTGAAATCTCAAAACTGGACAGATATATGTGTAATCTCAAAACTAGGCAAATGTATGTGTAATCTCAAAACTGGACAGATATATGTGTAATCTCAAAACTGGACAGATATATGTGTAATCTCAAAACTGGACAGATGTATGTGTAATCTCAAAACTAGACAGATGTATGTGTAATCTCAAAACTGGACAGATATATGTGTAATCTCAAAACTGGACAGATATATGAGTAATCTCAAAACTAGGCAAATGTATGTGTAATCTCAAATCTAGACGATCTATTTGTAATCTAAAAACTGGACAGATGTATGTGTAATCTCAAAACTAGACAGATGAATGTGTAATCTAAAAACTGTACATATGTATGTGTAATCTAAAAACTGGACAGATGTATGTGTAATCGCAAAACTAGACAGATGTATGTGTAATCTGAAAACTGGGCAGATATATGTGCAATCTCAAAACTAGACAGATGTATTTGTAATCTAAAAACTGGACAGATGTATGTGTAATCTCAAAACTAGACAGATGTATGTGTAATTTCAAAACTGGGCAAACGTATGTGTAATCTCAAAACTGGATATATGTATGTGTAATCTAAAAACTGGACAGATGTATGTGTAATCGCAAAACTAGAAAGATGTATGTGTAATCTCAAAACTGGACAGATATATGCGCAATCTCAAAACTAGACAGATGTATTTGTAATCTAAAAACTGGACAGATGTGTGTGTAATCTCAAAACTAGACAGATGTATGTGTAATTTCAAAACTGGGCAAATGTATGTGTAATCTCAAAACTAGACAGATGTATTTGTAATCTAAAAACTGGACAGATGTATGTGTAATCTCAAAACTGGAAGATGTATGTGTAATCTCATAACTGGACAGATATACGTGTAATGTCAAAACTGGAAAGATGTATGTGTAATCTCAAAACTGGACAGATATACGTGTAATCTCAAAACTGGACAGATATATGTGTAATCTCAAAACTAGACAGATATATGTGTAATCACAAAATTGGAAAGATATACGTGTAATCTCAAAACTGGACAGATGTATGTGTAATCTCAAAACTGGACAGATATATGTGTAATCTCAAAACTGGAAAGATTTATGTGTAATCTCAAAACCGGACAGATATGTGTTAATCTCAAAACTGGACAGATATATGTGTAATCTCAAAACTGGAAAGATATACGTGTAATCTCAAAACTGGGAAGATGTATGTGTAATCTCAAAACTGGAATGATATACGTGTAATGTCAAAACTGGAAAGATTTATGTGTAATCTCAAAACTGGAAAGATTTATGTGTAATCTCAAAACTGAACAGATGTATGTGTAATCTCAAATCTGGACAGATGTATGTGTAATCTCAAAACTAGACAGATATATGTGTAATCTCAAAACTAGACAGATATATGTGTAATCTCAAAACTGGAAAGATATACGTGTAATCTCAAAACTGGAAAGATATATGTGTAATCTCAAAACTGGAAAGATATACGTGTAATCTCAAAACTGGAAAGATGTATGAGTAATCTCAAAACTGGACAGATATATGTGTAATCTCAAAACTGGAAAGATTTATGTGTAATCTCAAAACTGGACAGATGTATGTGTAATCTCAAAACTGGACAGATGTATGTGTAATCTCAAAACCAGACAGATGTATGTGTAATCTCAAAACTGGACAGATGTATGTGTAATCTCAAAATTGGACAGATATATGTGTAATCTCAAAACTGGAAAAATGTATGTGTAATCTCAAAACTGGACAGATATGTGTGTATTCTCAAAACTGGACAGATATATGTGTAATCTCAAAACTGGAAAGATATACGTGTAATCTCAAAACTGGACAGATATATGTGTAATCTCAAAACTAGGCAAATGTATGTGTAATCTCAATACTAGGCAAAAGTATGTGTAATCTCAAAACTGGACAGATATATGTGTAATCTCAAAACTGGACAGATGTATGTGTCATCTCAAAACTAGACAGATGTATGTGTAATTTCAAAACTGGGCAAATGTATGTGTAATCTCAAAACTAGACAGATGTATTTGTAATCTAAAAACTGGACAGATGTATGTGTAATCTCAAAACTGGAAGATGTATGTGTAATCTCATAACTGGACAGATATACGTGTAATGTCAAAACTGGAAAGATGTATGTGTAATCTCAAAACTGGACAGATATACGTGTAATCTCAAAACTGGACAGATATATGTGTAATCTCAAAACTAGACAGATATATGTGTAATCACAAAATTGGAAAGATATACGTGTAATCTCAAAACTGGACAGATGTATGTGTAATCTCAAAACTGGACAGATATATGTGTAATCTCAAAACTGGAAAGATTTATGTGTAATCTCAAAACCGGACAGATATGTGTTAATCTCAAAACTGGACAGATATATGTGTAATCTCAAAACTGGAAAGATATACGTGTAATCTCAAAACTGGGAAGATGTATGTGTAATCTCAAAACTGGAATGATATACGTGTAATGTCAAAACTGGAAAGATTTATGTGTAATCTCAAAACTGGAAAGATTTATGTGTAATCTCAAAACTGAACAGATGTATGTGTAATCTCAAATCTGGACAGATGTATGTGTAATCTCAAAACTAGACAAATATATGTGTAATCTCAAAACTGGACAGATATATGTGTAATCTCAAAACTGGAAAGATATACGTGTAATCTCAAAACTGGAAAGATATATGTGTAATCTCAAAACTGGAAAGATATACGTGTAATCTCAAAACTGGAAAGATGTATGAGTAATCTCAAAACTGGACAGATATATGTGTAATCTCAAAACTGGAAAGATTTATGTGTAATCTCAAAACTGGACAGATGTATGTGTAATCTCAAAACTGGACAGATGTATGTGTAATCTGAGAACCAGACAGATGTATGTGTAATCTCAAAACTGGACAGATGTATGTGTAATCTCAAAATTGGACAGATATATGTGTAATCTCAAAACTGGAAAAATGTATGTGTAATCTCAAAACTGGACAGATATGTGTGTATTCTCAAAACTGGACAGATATATGTGTAATCTCAAAACTGGAAAGATATACGTGTAATCTCAAAACTGGAAAGATGTATGTGTAATCTCAAAACTGGACAGATATACGGGTAATGTCAAAACTGGAAAGATGTATGTGTAATCTCAAAACTGGACAGATATATGTGTAATCTCAAAACTAGGCAAATGTATGTGTAATCTCAATACTAGGCAAAAGTATGTGTAATCTCAAAACTGGACAGATATATGTGTAATCTCAAAACTGGACAGATGTATGTGTCATCTCAAAACTAGACAGATGTATGTGTAATCTCAAAACTGGACAGATATATGTGTAATCTCAAAACTGGACATCTGTATGTGTAATCGCAAAACTAGACAGATGTATGTGTAATCTCAAAACTGGACAGATATATGTGCAATCTCAAAACTAGACAGATATATTTGTAATCTAAAAACTGGACAGATGTATGTGTAATCTCAAAACTAGACAGATGTATGTGTAATTTAAAAACTGGGCAAATGTATGTGTAATCTTAAAACTAGACAGATGTATTTGTAATCTAAAAAACTGGACAGATGTATGTTTAATCTCAAAACTGGACAGATATGTGTGTAATCTCAAAACTGGACAGATGTATGTGTAATCTCAAAACTGGACAGATATACGGGTAATGTCAAAACTGGAAAGATGTATGTGTAATCTCAAAACTGGACAGATATATGTGTAATCTCAAAACTAGGCAAATGTATGCGTAATCTCAAAACTAGGCAAAAGTATTTGTAATCTCAAAACTGGAAAGATTTATGTGTAATCTCAAAACTGGACAGATATGTGTTAATCTCAAAACTGGACAGATATATGTGTAATCTCAAAACTGGAAAGATATACGTGTAATCTCAAAACTGGGAAGATGTATGTGTAATCTCAAAACTGGAATGATATACGTGTAATGTCAAAACTGGAAAGATTTATGTGTAATCTCAAAACTGGAAAGATTTATGTGTAATCTCAAAACTGAACAGATGTATGTGTAATCTCAAATCTGGACAGATGTATGTGTAATCTCAAAACTAGACAGATATATGTGTAATCTCAAAACTGGACAGATATATGTGTAATCTCAAAACTGGAAAGATATACGTGTAATCTCAAAACTGGAAAGATATATGTGTAATCTCAAAACTGGAAATATATACGTGTAATCTCAAAACTGGAAAGATGTATTAGTAATCTCAAAACTGGACAGATATATGTGTAATCTCAAAACTGGAAAGATTTATGTGTAATCTCAAAACTGGACAGATGTATGTGTAATCTCAAAACTGGACAGATGTATGTGTAATCTCAAAACCAGACAGATGTATGTGTAATCTCAAAACTGGACAGATGTATGTGTAATCTCAAAACTGGACAGATATATGTGTAATCTCAAAACTGGACAGATATATGTGTAATCTCAAAACTGGAAAAATGTATGTGTAATCACAAAACTGGACAGATGTGTGTGTATTCTCAAAACTGGACAGATATATGTGTAATCTCAAAACTGGAAAGATATACGTGTAATCTCAAAACTGGAAAGATGTATGTGTAATCTTAAAACTGGACAGATATACGGGTAATGTCAAAACTGGAAAGATGTATGTGTAATCTCAAAACTGGACAGATATATGTGTAATCTCAAAACTGGACATATGTATGTGTAATCGCAAAACTAGACAGATGTATGTGTAATCTCAAAACTGGACAGATATATGTGCAATCTCAAAACTAGACAGATATATTTGTAATCTAAAAACTGGACAGATGTATGTGTAATCTCAAAACTAGACAGATGTATGTGTAATTTAAAAACTGGGCAAATGTATGTGTAATCTCAAAACTAGACAGATGTATTTGTAATCTAAAAAACTGGACAGATGTATGTGTAATCTCAAAACTGGACAGATATGTGTGTAATCTCAAAACTGGACAGATATATGTGTAATCTCAAAACTGGAAAGATATACGTGTAATCTCAAAACTGGAAAGATGTATGTGTAATCTCAAAACTGGACAGATATACGGGTAATGTCAAAACTGGAAAGATGTATGTGTAATCTCAAAACTGGACAGATATATGTGTAATCTCAAAACTAGGCAAATATATGCGTAATCTCAAAACTAGGCAAAAGTATGTGTAATCTCAAAACTGGACAGATATATGTGTAATCTCAAAATTGGACAGATGTATGTGTAATCTCAAAACTAGACAGATGTATGTGTAATCTCAAAACTGGACAGATATATGTGTAATCTCAAAACTGGACATATGTATGTGTAATCGCAAAACTAGACAGATATATGTGTAATCTCAAAACTGGAAAGATATATGTGTAATCTCAAAACTGGAAAGATGAATGAGTAATCTCAAAACTGGACAGATATATGTGTAATCTCAAAACTGGAAACATTTATGTGTAATCTCAAAACTGGACAGATGTATGTGTAATCTCAAAACTGGACAGATGTATGTGTAATCTCAAAACCAGACAGATATATGTGCAATCTCAAAACTAGACAGATGTATTTGTAATCTAAAAACTAGACTGATGTATGTGTAATTTCAAAACTGGGCAAATGTTTGTGTAATCTCAAAACCAGACAGATGTATTTGTAATCTAAAAAACTGGACAGATGTATGTGTAATCTCAAAACTGGAAGATGTATGTGTAATCTCATAACTGGACAGATATACGTGTAATGTTAAAACTGGAAAGATGTATGTGTAATCTCAAAACTGGACAGATATATGTGTAATCTAAAAACTAGACAGATGTATGTGTAATCTCAAAACTGGACAGATATATGTGTAATCTCAAAACTAGACAGACGTACGTGTAATCTCAGAACTAGACAGATGTATGTGTAATCTCAAAACTGGGCAAATGTATGTGTAATCTCAAAACTAGACAGATATATGTGTAATCTCAAAACTAGACAGATGTATGTGTAATCTCAAAACTAGGCAAATGTATGTGTAATCTCAATACTAGGCAAAAGTATGTGTAATCTCAAAACTGGACAGATATATGTGTAATCTCAAAACTGGGAAGATTTATGTGTAATCTCAAAACTGGACAGATGTATGTGTAATCTCACAACTGGACAGATGTATGTGTAATCTCACAACTGGACAGATGTATGTGTAATCTCAAAACCAGACAGATGTATGTGTAATCTCAAAACTGGACAGATGTATGTGTAATCTCAAATCTGGACAGATATATGTGTAATCTCAAAACTGGAAAAATTTATGTGTAATCTCAAAACTGGACAGATATGTGTGTAATCTCAAAACTGAACAGATATATATGTAATCTCAAAACTGGAAAGATATACGTGTAATCTCAAAACTGGAAAGATGTATGTGTAATCTCAAAACTGGACAGATATACGGGTAATGTCAAAACTGGAAAGATGTATGTGTAATCTCAAAACTGGACAGATATATGTGTAATCTCAAAACTGGACAGATATATGTGTAATCTCAAAACTAGGCAAATATATGTGTAATCTCAAAACTAGACAGATGTATGTGTAATCTCAAAACTGGAAAGATATATGTGTAATCTCAAGACTGGACAGATGTATGTGTAATCTCAAAACTAGACAGATATATGTGTAATCTCAATACTGGACAGATGTATGTGTAATCTCAAAACTGGACAGATGTATGTGTAATCTCAAAACTAGACAGATGTATGTGTAATCTCAAAACTGGACAGATATATGTGTAATCTAAAAACTAGACAGATGTATGTGTAATCTCAAAACTGGACAGATGTATGTGTAATCGCAAAACTAGACAGATGTATGTGTAATCTCAAAACTGGACAGATGTATGTGTAATCTCAAAACTAGACAGATGTATGTGTAATCTCAAAACTGGACAGATATATGTGTAATCTCAAAACTAGGCAAAAGTATGTGTAATCTCAAAACTAGACAGATGTATGTGTAATCTCAAAACTGGACAGATATATGTGTTATCTCAAAACTGGACAGATATATGTGTAATCTCAAAACTAGGCAAATGTATGTGTAATCTTAAAACTGGACAGATGTATGTGTAATCTCAAAACTGGACAGATATATGTGTTATCTCAAAACTGGACAGATATATGTGTAATCTCAAAACTGGAAAGATGTATGTGTAATATCAAAACTGGACAGATATACGGGTAATGTCAAAACTGGAAAGATGTATGTGTAATCTCAAAACTGGACATATATATGTGTAATCTCAAAACTAGGCAAATGTATGTGTAATCTCAAAACTGGACAGATATATGTGTAATCTCAAAACTGGACAGATGTATGTGTAATCTCAAAACTAGACAGATGTATGTGTAATCTCAAAACTGGACAGATATATGTGTAATCTAAAAACTGGACAGATATATGTGTAATCTCAAAACTAGACAGATGTATTTGTAATCTAAAAACTGGACAGATATATGTGTAATCTCAAAACTGGACAGATGTCAAGCAAGCAGCTCCACTACAACGAACTAGCCACACAATTCGCTAGATAATGCCACACAGCTGATCGAAGTAAAGAGAATAACGATAAAACAAAGATTGTAGCTTTTAGTAGCAGCACAATCAATTTGACTTATAAGGTATTGCTGTATTTAACCTAAACAACATTACTTTGCTACTGACTGACGTGTGGCATGACGAGAAACTCGTATCTGATGTACTCTGTTTTGATTCCTAAAATCTCTACAGATAGCATGGGGTAAAAACAAACGGGTAACAGTGCCTTGAAAATGTTTTTGTACATTATATCGCGTTTCCCTGAAGTAAATTGTACGATGTATTCAGTGCGTGCTTGAATTTATTCACTTTACAAATATTGTGATATTTCCAACGCAATTCAGCAATTACGAACTTTAACCTAACGTTTTCCCAATAGGTGTTTTTGTATTTTTTCTGTATTTTTTTCAGTATTTATTCGGTCAATAAATTAAATAATGAATTTACAGTACCGGGAACACCATAGGAAGTTAGAAAACATCGAAATCAAATAAACCGTGAGAGAATAAATGGATAGCCATCATTCACACAAATGAACTGAATCATTGCGAGCAAGCAACCACGTGTTGTCGACATGTGCATGTCCCGGTTTGGAAGGTGTGACGTCACAATAGTACAATAATTTAACTTTATCCACATATCATTCCACATACTGCAGCTGGACGGATCAGCCTACATATTTGTCCAATTATATAATTTATTTAAGACAATGTAATATAGGAACAAGTTGCAACAGGCAAATACGTTCGACACCTATACCTCGTGCCGCAGTAAAATGCTTTAATTATGTGGCCTTAGATATGGCCAGAAGTTGGCCCACTATGCTCATTCACATAAGTTTACAGGTGGAGTTTTTCGGATTTAGACGGAATGACTTAAAACATCTCTCACGTACGACGAGGTGTTTTAGATTTCATGATCTAAATTACAGTTTATGAAAGAATTAGCTATGCTAAGAGCGTTGCCTGTTGTGACATGTCATTCATACAAAAAGGATGAGACGATTTCAGACTGCACTGGCTCCCGTCACAGTTAGGGGATTCATTGAAAAATGAGTTTAAGGCGGGAGTTAATTTCCGAAGTACTATCATGTGGGTACAATAACAAGATACTAATATAATTCAGTTAAATTGTACAACGTTTCTCTGGTTTATATCATGTTGATGAATTCGTATTCCTTGCTACCTCAGTAATTGACAAATGCTAAACCACCGATTGAAAAGATCCATGCTATTGTTTATGTGGTTCATATCACACACTTCAAACTAGTAAAGATCATCTTGGTTTCCTAATTAACGAATTAAAATACCTGTCAGGTAAACTGCATGAGAGCAGCACCCCAACTGCCAGTTCAGATATTCTTTCAAGATGACTGATCGCTCACCCTTTTTGATTTTGTGGCTAGTTTTGGTTCGTTTGTTTTAAATTTGGGTCGTTTTGGGTTCGTCTGGCTCGTTTTGGAGTTATTTGGCCGTTTTGGAGTTATTTGGTCCTTCGATGTTTTGTCAATGGCTCATCCACGCACCTACTCCCATATATCACGCATTGAAATCATGCTCTAAATAATACATCTGTTTACAAAGCACAGTGCATAAACCACAGCGTAATCCCTGGGTTAACCAGTCATAATCATTTGCATATCTTCAATCAACAATGGCGCCGTCGTTAAAGATAGAGACGTACATGTTTCTGTGCTAAAATTCAATTTTAAAACAGGTTTATTTCTAATTTGGTGTTTGTTTTCTGAAGACATCTATCTAAAAACCTTCAATTGTTTCGCGGCATTTTTTTTTGCATGGAGGTAACTTACTATAAGAAAACAAAATCAAATACCTGGCCAAATTAATTCATTTTGCAGAATTAGGTCATGACCTTACGCATTATTATGGCTGTTGAGAATGACGAACGGTGGGTGAACTATCATTTTCTCAAAAAAAAGCTGATTTATATTATCGTTCTTTTATGGATTCTGACCATTTTTTCATAGTAATTGGTTACTGACATACTAATGTTATACTTATATAAACAGTAATCAAGTTGTGGGTGGATGTAGTGGTTTTGACCCCCACTGCCATTCTCCATCATCAGTTTATCAAAACTACAAATAAATTACATTACAATAGTCAAATAAATTGACAAGATAAAATATAAAGGTCACCGTTGTCAAATATAGTTCCACAAATAAATATTAATTAAATAAACTATATAGACTCGAATATAAATATCAACAAACATGGAAAGGCAAATGAATGGTAGTCGAACCTACCTATATATTGTATGAGTACTTTGGCGGCAGAGGTTTACAATTGGCTGACACTGCATAACAATAGATGTGATGTTATATTAGCATAAAGGTGGTTGGTAGAAACTATAAATATTGCAGGGGTGAAAATGTCACAACAGATGTTCCAACCTTCCTATTCAGGCAATGAGAGGCCAATTTGTCAAGTGTGGAGATCAAAAACGGCGATGGAGCTTATCTTTTGAAATTCGATTCGATTCCTGCAATTTTAAAGTTTGTTATTGAAACATTAACAGAATTGAAATGACGTGGTATGGGTAGATAGTGTTTCTGAGTATTAAATGAACGATGTTAAATGCATGAGTCGCCAATGTATCTAATGCTGGTTCAACTCCATATCTCAAATTTGTTTCATGACAGAGAAATAGGCTTCATTTCAAGCCAAACTTCTCACATCTCATCATTTTTCAAACTGAAAGCACAAGAGTGAAAATGTTATGTTTCACAGCGATTTTCAGTGAAATGTTGTGACCTAACTTTTTGCAGGGATTTCTAAATTGTATTACATTAAATGGTTACACTTCGTAACACATGGTCACTTCGTACCATGCACACTCTCTACGTTCCTGGTCATTCGCACCACAAGACCACTTCCTACCGGTCTAAGTTATTACTAATATCAATTAAAACAGATTGTCTGCAATGGCATAAGTTATCCAATCGCTGTCTGGGAGTAAGTATCATAAAAGAACGTGGTTGGTGGAGTGTGTGTTTTATTGTGTGCGAATGTTAAATGTACCACTTATAATAATGAATACCACAATAACATACACAGTAATGGCATGCCATGATGATTACATTGTAGGAACATAATTTCAAATTCAAATGAAGTAACAATAATACTGTATTTTTTTAAAAGGTTGCCAAATACTTGTGAGGATACACATTGTATCCTAATGCCAAACACCCAATGCTATTTGTACATGAACGTCAAGCTGACGTTGGTTTATAACTAAAACGGGGGCACCATATACGAAGTTCGCAAAGAGCATTCAGTCTTTAGAAATAAATTCACTTTATTACTGGCGCGTGTTTTGCTGTGTGTTTTATTGTGTGCGAATGTTAAATGTACCACTTATAATAATGAATACCACAATAACATACACAGTAATGGCATGCCATGATGATTACATTGTAGGAACATAATTTCAAATTCAAATGAAGTAACAATAATACTGTATTTTTTTAAAAGGTTGCCAAATACTTGTGAGGATACACATTGTATCCTAATGCCAAACACCCAATGCTATTTGTACATGAACGTCAAGCTGACGTTGGTTTATAACTAAAACGGGGGCACCATATACGAAGTTCGCAAAGAGCATTCAGTCTTTAGAAATAAATTCACTTTATTACTGGCGCGTGTTTTGCTGTTAGCATTATCATATTCACGCAGTTGAATTTTAAACAAACTTTTTATTTCCGATTTTTTTTATTGAACGCAGCATTTACAGTCATTCAAAGTTCAAAGTTGCATGAAGACTCACGTTGACACAGTGTAACAATGTCGGAACTGGTGATCTCTTGTCGGTGTGCAACTTAGCCAAAATATATATATAGCATGATCATTTGAATTACAAGACTAGTAGGAGGCGATACATTTGGCGCGAAAGTATTCAAAAATCAGTTTTTTAACTGTTGATTTTACCACCTAACTAGAGTGACGGAGTGACCTGCATGCCAAGTTTGAGCAAAATCAGTCCAGCTAAGAAAACGCGGAAGAATTATTACGTGAAGACACAGAAAATCACACACACACAGGGGATTTTAAGGGATAATAATGGGGTAAACTCTGAGACGTATAAATTATGTTAATGAGGCTAACGGCTATGGCTGGCTAACTGTCCAATCTGTGCAGAGCGTATTTTTAATCATCACAGAATCTCAACATGTTAAAACTGTTGTTAATCACATTTATTTTCACCGTGGTCGACAACTTGGCTAGTTCAAGTACAACCAGCCACGAAGCTCGGTATCAATCCCTTATAGCGGAACTTATGATGAAATATAGATATGAAGCAAAGGACCCGCTTGTGACCACGAGGGGGAAACGAGCAGCAACCGCCGATGTAGAGGACATCAGTGACACTCCTACCGTTTTCGAATCCACAGAGTAAGTTATAACTACTGTCCTGACATAAGACACGTTAAATTTTCATATCGAGCATAGCTTATGGCAAGGTTGAAGTTGTTTTCTCGGATATATTTTGTTTGTAGTCTTTGACGTATGATGTAGTATGTACCATACTCCAAGTGCAACGGTACTCGAACTGTTGCCAGCATTTTTGAAAATCGGCTGTGGCCTAATTTTTAGCATCTTAGCAGTGATGATACTGGTACCTCATGAACATATTTAAATGAGCTGTTATAATTTGAGACCCTTTAGTGACGCCATTTTTTCTCATTGAAGAAACATTTTGACTGCTGTCTATAGAATTACACTCAAAACTTAATCAAAATTCGACAAGAAAGAAGTTGGAGAATTTGTTTGATGAACACTTCTTAAGTTGTTCTGTCTCTTTCTTTCTAAATTTATACATGTTATACGGCAACTCATAACATCCGTTGCCATTCGTAGTTTGTGTTGAGCCAATCTCCCTCCCATAGGTCTTTGCGCTTGTTCGTAATAGTACCTCTGCCACAGGCAGCCTTCCATTTTGTTGTCAACCACCTTACTACACAAGGTCCGTGGAAACGTGAATACGAACAATTGTAACGTTGTGCAAGTTATATTGTTGTTGTAAAAATACGCACGTGATGGAAGAGAAAACTCCAAAACGTCAAAATAATCATTTTAATAATGTACAGAAATAAAATGGTAAATAAGCAGTATTTTGCCAATGTTGAAATATAACTTGATTCAGTCAAATTTGATATGATATTAATCGAAAAAAAAAAGCTCTTAGGGGCTTATTCCGAATGTGAAATGGTTAAAGTCGTGTCATTGTCTTTTTTTATTATTGTAAATAGTTTCGGAGGTAAAGTGTCCATTTACTTTAAATATTTTGTTCGTAGGTTCGAACATTTACTTACTCACCTGTTCGATCATTGATTTATTCAACATCAAAGAGTCTTGGTCTTAGTTTTGGCTAGCTGATTTATTCGATCAAGGATTGCGGAATGCTCCTTTTACAACTGAAATGTCCGCATTTAATGGGTCCCATATAATGTATATAACACGTGAAATAACCATGGTAATACAGCTGCTTTAAAAATGCAATCACACATCTTTGAGAAGAGAAGAACATGATAACGCACATTTAAATTTTGTTTGTGATTATTTCTGTTATTAGATTACCAATGCTGGATGGCGAAATCGACACTGACTACATGGCTACAGTGGGCAACGGACATTTAGCCACTACAATTTACAGCTACAGCATTCACGTCAATGGACTATATAACGGTCGTCTAGGTATGGCTAAATACCCCCAATCCCTTAGTTGTCATATTGACATTTGATCTGATAACCAATATGACAGGTCTAGTGGTTTTGCTTAGCTGTGTAAAGTTATGTACACATTTATCATACTCAACACATACCAGAGTAGTAAAACAACAGCTAGTATTAATAACCTACTAAATCTGAATACATATCGATGCTCCATGTGATTCCCAGTTCACCCCATGTGATTTCCAGTACACTCTATATGATACCCTGTATATCCTACGTGATTCCCAGTATACCCTATGTGATTCCCAGTATACCTTATGTGATTCCCAGTATACCCTATGTGATTCTCAGTACACCCAATGTGATTCCAAGTATACCCTATGTGATTCCCATTATATCCTATGTGATTCCCAGTATACCCTATGTGATTCCCAGTATATCTATGTGATTCCCAGTACACTCTATATGATACCCTGTATATCCTACGTGATTCCCAGTATACCCTATGTGATTACCAGTACACCCTATGTGATTCCCAGTACACTCTATATGATACCTTGTATATCCTACGTGATTCCCAGTATACCCTATGTGATTCCCAGTATACCCTATGTGATTCCCAGTATACCCTATGTGATTCTCAGTACACCCAATGTTATTCCAAGTATACCCTATGTGATTCCCATTATATGTATCCTATGTGATTCCCAGTATACCCTATGTGATTCCCAGTACACCCTATGTGATTCCCAGTATACCCTATGTGATTCCCAGTATACCCTATGTGATTCCCAGTACACCCTATGTGATTCCCAGTATACCCTATGTGATTCCCAGTATAGCCTATGTGATTCCCAGTATAGCCAATGTGATTCCCAGTATACCCTATGTGATTCCCAGTATACCCTAAGTGATTCCCAGTATACCCAATTTGATTCCCAGTATACCCTATGTGATTCCCAGTATACTCTATGTGATTCCCAGTATACGCTATGTGATTCCCAGTATACCCTATCTGATTCTTAGTACACTCTATGTGATTCCCAGTATACCCTATGTGAATCCCAGACACCCTATGTGAATCCCAGTACACCCTGTACCCTTTGTGATTGCTTGTATATCCCGTGTGATTTTAAGTATTCAATTTGAGATTCTCAGTATAGCTATGCCGTTTCCAGTGCACCTTATGTCACTCCCAGTATAACAATTGTCATTCCTAATATACCCTATGTGATTCCCAGTATAGCCGAGGTGATTCCTCATATATCTTTGTGATTCCCTGCATGCCCTATGTGTTTCTCTTCCTATATAAACAGTGTGATTCCTGGTATAAACTTAGTGATTCCATGTATGAACTACGTGATACCTTGTACTACCTACGTTGTTCCCTGTATACCCTACGTGATAGCCAGTATAACTAACGTCATTCCTTATATAACCTGCGTGATTTCCTGTATAATCCATGTAATTCCTTGTATAACCTATATGATTTTCTCTTAACCCCACGTGACTTTCTGTAAAACGTATGTGTTTCCCTACCTGTATAAACTACGTGATTGCCTTTATAATCCTGGATGATTTCCCGTATAACTTACGTAATTCCTCGTTTACCCTACATGACTCCCCGTATAACCTACGTGATTCCCGATATAACCTACGTGATTCCCTGTATAACCTACAAGATTCCCTGTATAACCTACATGATTCCCTGTATAACCTACGTGATTCCTTGTATAACCTACGTTATTCCCTGTATAACCTACATGATTCCCGATATAACATACGTGATTCCTTGTATAACCTACATGATTCCCGATATAACCTACGTGATTCCTTGTATAACCTACGTGATTCACTATATAACCTACGTGATTCCTTGTATAACCTACGTGATTCCGATATAACCTACGTGATTCCCTGTATAACCTACGTGATTCCATGTATAACCTACGTGATTCCTTGTATAACCTACGTGATTTATTGTATAACCTACGTGATTCCTTGTATAATCTACGTGATTTCCTGTATAACCTACGTGAATCCTTGTATAACCTACGTGATTCACTATATAACCTACGTGATTCCTTGTATAAGCTACGTGATTCCCGATATAACCTACGTGATTCCCTGCATAACCTACGTGATTCCTTGTATAAGCTACGTGATTCCTTGTATAACCTACGTGATTCACTGTATAACCTACGGGATTCCTTGTATAACCTACGTGATTCATTGTATAACCAACGTGATTCCTTGTATAACATACGTGATTCACTGTATAACCTACGTGATTCCTTGAATAGCCTACGTGATTCCCTGTATAACCTATGTGATTCCTTGTATAACCTACGTGATTCACTAATAACCTACGTGATTCCTTGTATAACCTACGTGATTCCTTGTACAACCTACAAGATTCCCTGTATAACCTACATGATTCCCTGTATAACCTACGTGATTCCTTGTATAACCTACGTTATTCCCTGTATAACCTACATGATTCCCGATATAACATACGTGATTCCTTGTATAACCTACATGATTCCCGATATAACCTACGTGATTCCTTGTATAACCTACGTGATTCACTATATAACCTACGTGATTCCTTGTATAACCTACGTGATTCCGATATAACCTACGTGATTCCCTGTATAACCAACGTGATTCACTGTATAACCGACGTGATTCCTTGTATAACCTACGTGATTCCTTATATAACCTACGTGATTCCCTGTATAACCTACGTGATTCACTGTATAAACTACGTGATTCACTGTAACCTACGTGATTCCCGATATAACCTACGTGATTCCTTGTATAATCTACGTGATTTCCTGTATAACCTACGTGAATCCTTGTATAACCTACGTGATTCACTATATAACCTACGTGATTCCTTGTATAAGCTACGTGATTCCCGATATAACCTACGTGATTCATTGTATAACCTACGTGATTCACTGTATAACCCACGTGATTCCCTGTATAACCTACGTGATTCACTGTATAACCTACATGATTCCTTGTATAACCTACGTGATTCCTTGTATAACCTGCGTGATTCACTGTATAACCTACGTGACTCACTGTATAACCTACGTGACTCACTGTATAACCTACGTGATTCATTGCATAACCTACGTGATTTCTTGTATAATCTACGTGATTCCTTGTATAACCTACGTGATTCCCTGTATAACCTACGCGATTCCTTGTATAAACTACGTGATTCCCTGTATAACCAACGTGATTCACAGTATAACCTACGTGATTCCTTGTATAACCTACGTGATTCCTTGCATAACCTACGTGATTCACTGTATAACCTACGTGACTCACTGTATAACCTACGTGATTCATTGTATAACCTACGTGATTTCTAGTATAACCAACGTGATTCACTGTATAACCTACGTGATTCCCTGTATAACCTACGTGATTCCCTGTATAACCAACGTGATTCCCTGTATAACCAACGTGATTCACTGTATAACCGACGTGATTCCTTGTATAACCTACGTGATTCCTTATATAACCTACGTGATTCCCTGTATAACCTACGTGATTCACTGTATAAACTACGTGATTCACTGTAACCTACGTGATTCCCGATATAACCTACGTGATTCACTGTATAACCTCCGTGATTCCTTGTATAACCTACGTGATTCATTGTATAACCTACGTCATTCCTTGTAAAACCTACGTGATTCCTTGTATAACCTACGTGATTTCCTGTATAAACTAAGTGATTCCCTGTATAACCTACGTGATTCCCTGTATAACCTACGTGATTCCTTGTATAACCTACGTGATTCCTTATATAACCTACGTGATTCCCTGTATAACCTACGTGATTCACTGTATAAACTACGTGATTCACTGTAACCTACGTGATTCCCGATATAACCTACGTGATTCACTGTATAACCTCCGTGATTCCTTGTATAACCTACGTGATTCATTGTATAACCTACGTCATTCCTTGTAAAACCTACGTGATTCCTTGTATAACCTCCGTGATTCCCTGTATAAACTAAGTGATTCCCTGTATAACCTACGTGATTCCCTGTATAACCTACGTGATTCACTGGATAAGCTACGTGATTCATTGTATAACCTGTGTGATTCCCTGTATAACCTACATGGTTCCCGATATAACCTATGTGATTCCCTGTATAACCTACGTGATTCCCGATATAACCTACGTGATTCCCTGTATAACCTACGTGATTCATTGTATAACCTACGTGATTTCCTGTATAACCTACGTGATTCCTTGCATAACCTACGTGATTCACTGTATAACCTACGTGACTCACTGTATAACCTACGTGATTCATTGTATAACCTACGTGATTTCTAGTATAACCAACGTGATTCACTGTATAACCTACGTGATTCCCTGTATAACCTACGTGATTCCCTGTATAACCAACGTGATTCCCTGTATAACCAACGTGATTCACTGTATAACCGACGTGATTCCTTGTATAACCTACGTGATTCCTTATATAACCTACGTGATTCCCTGTATAACCTACGTGATTCACTGTATAAACTACGTGATTCACTGTAACCTACGTGATTCCCGATATAACCTACGTGATTCACTGTATAACCTCCGTGATTCCTTGTATAACCTACGTGATTCATTGTATAACCTACGTCATTCCTTGTAAAACCTACGTGATTCCTTGTATAACCTACGTGATTCCCTGTATAAACTAAGTGATTCCCTGTATAACCTACGTGATTCCCTGTATAACCTACGTGATTCACTGGATAAGCTACGTGATTCATTGTATAACCTGTGTGATTCCCTGTATAACCTACATGGTTCCCGATATAACCTATGTGATTCCCTGTATAACCTACGTGATTCCCGATATAACCTACGTGATTCCCTGTATAACCTACGTGATTCATTGTATAACCTACGTGATTTCCTGTATAACCTACGTGATTCATTGTATAACCTACGTGATTCACTGTATAACCTACGTGATTCACTGTATACCCTACGTGATTCATTGCATAACCTACGCGATTCCCTGTAAAACCTACGGGATTCATTGTATAACCTACGTGATTCCCTTTATAACCTACGTGATTCACTGTATAACCTACGTGATTCATTGTATATCCTACGTGATTCTCTGTATAACCTACGTGATTCATTGTATAACTTACGTGACTCCCTGTATAACCTACGTGATTCACTGTATAACCTACGTGATTCTTTGTATAACCTACGTGATTACCTGTATAACCAACGTGATTCACTGTATAACCTACGTGATGCATTGTATAACATACGTGATTCCCTATATAACATACGGGATTCATTGTATAACCTACGTGATTCCCTTTATAACCTTCACTGTATAACCTACGTGATTCATTGTATAACTTACGTGACTACCTGTATAACCAACGTGATTCCTTGTATAACCTACGTGATGCATTATATAACATACGTGATTCCCTGTATAACATACGTGATTCATTGTATAACCTACGTGATTCACTGTATAACCTACGTGATTCCTTCTATAATCTACGTGATTCACTGTATAACCTACATGATTCATTGTATAACCTACGTGATTCATTGTATAACCTACGTGATTCCCTGTATAACCTACGTGATTCATTGTATAACATACGTGATTCCCTGTATAACCTACGTGATTCATTGTATAACCTGCGTGATTCATTGTATAACCTACGTGATTCTCTGTACAACCTACGTGATTCATTGTATAACCTACGTGAATCATTGTATAACGTACGTGATTCCTTGTCTAACGTACGTGATTCCTTGTATAACCTACGTGATTCACTGTATAACCCACGTGATTCCCTGTATAACCTACGTGATTCACTGTATAACCTACATGATTCCTTGTATAACCTACGTGATTCCCGATATAACCTACGTGATTCCCTGTATAACCTACGTGATTCTCTGTATAACCAACGTGATTTCCTGTATAACCTACGTGATTCATTGTATAACCTAAGTGATTCCCTGTATAACCTACGTGATTCATTGTATAACCTAAGTGATTCCCTGTATAACCTACGTGATTCATTGTAAAACCTACGTGATTCCCTGTATAACCTACGTGATTCATTTTTTAACCTACGTGATTCACTCTATAACTACGTGATTCATTGTATAACCTACGTGATTCCCTGTATAACCTACGTGATTCATTGTATAACCTACGTGTTTCACTGTATAACCTACGTGATTCATTGTATAACCTACTTGATTCATTGTATAACCTTCGTGATTCCCTGTATTACCTACGTGATTCGTTGTATAACCTACGTGATTCATTCTATAACCTACGTGATTCCCTGTATAACCTACGTGATTCATTATATAACCTACGTGATTCATTGTATAACCTACGTGATTCCCTGTATAACCTACATGATTCATTGTACAACCTACGTGATTCCCTGTATAACCTACGTGATTCACTGCATAACCTACGTGATTCACTGTATAACCTACGTGATTCCCTGTATAACCTACGGGATTCATTGTATAACCTACGTGATTCCCTGTATAACCTACGTGATTCCCTGTATAACCAACGTGATTCCCTGTATAACCTACGTGATTCATTGTATAACCAACGTGATTCATTGTATAACCTACGTGATTCCCTGTATAACCTACAAGATTCCCTGTATAACCTACATGATTCCCTGTATAACCTACGTGATTCCTTGTATAACCTACGTGATTCCCTGTATAACCTACATGATTCCCGATATAACATACGTGATTCCTTGTATAACCTACATGATTCCCGATATAACCTACGTGATTCCTTGTATAACCTACGTGATTCACTATATAACCTACGTGATTCCTTGTATAACCTACGTTATTCCCGATATAACCTACGTGATTCCCTGTATAACCTACGTGATTCCTTGTATAACCTACGTGATTCACTGTATAACCTACGTGATTCCCTGTGTAACCTACGTGATTCACTGTATAACCTACGTGATTCATTGTACAACCTACGTGATTCCTTGTCTAACGTACGTGATTCCTTGTATAACCTACGTGATTCACTGTATAACCCACGTGATTCCCTGTATAACCTACGTGATTCACTGTATAACCTACATGATTCCTTGTATAACCTACGTGATTCCCGATATAACCTACGTGATTCCCTGTATAACCTACGTGATTCTCTGTATAACCAACGTGATTTCCTGTATAACCTACGTGATTCACTGTATAACCCACGTGATTCCCTGTATAACCTACGTGATTCACTGTATAACCTACATGATTCCTTGTATAACCTACGTGATTCCTTGTATAACCTACGTGATTCACTGTATAACCTACGTGACTCACTGTATAACATACGTGATTCATTGCATAACCTACGTGATTTCTTGTATAACCTACGTGATTCCTTGTATAACCTACGTTATTCCCTGTATAACCTACACGATTCCTTGTATAAACTACGTGATTCCCTGTATAACCAACGTGATTCACAGTATAACCTACGTGATTCCTTGTATAACCTACGTGATTCCTTGCATAACCTACGTGATTCACTGTATAACCTACGTGACTCACTGTATAACCTACGTGATTCATTGTATAACCTACGTGATATTTAGTATAACCAACGTGATTCACTGTATAACCTACGTGATTCCCTGTATAACCAACGTGATTCCCTGTATAACCTACGTGATTCCCTGAATAACCTACGTGATTCACTGTATAACCTACGTGATTCATTGTATAACCTACGTGATTCCTTGTATAAACTACGTGATTCACTGTAACCTACGTGATTCATTGTATAACCTACGTGACTCCCTGTATAACCTCCGTGATTCACTGTATAGCTGCGTGATTCATTGTATAACCTACGTGACTACCTGTATAACCAACGTGATTCCTTGTATAACCTACGTGATGCATTATATAACATACGTGATTCCCTGTATAACATACGTGATTCATTGTATAACCTACGTGATTCACTGTATAACCTACGTGATTCCTTCTATAATCTACGTGATTCACTGTATAACCTACATGATTCATTGTATAACCTACGTGATTCATTGTATAACCTACGTGATTCCCTGTATAACCTACGTGATTCATTGTATAACATACGTGATTCCCTGTATAACCTACGTGATTCATTGTATAACCTGCGTGATTCATTGTATAACCTACGTGATTCTCTGTACAACCTACGTGATTCATTGTATAACCTACGTGAATCATTGTATAACCTACGTGATTCCTTGTCTAACGTACGTGATTCCTTGTATAACCTACGTGATTCACTGTATAACCCACGTGATTCCCTGTATAACCTACGTGATTCACTGTATAACCTACATGATTCCTTGTATAACCTACGTGATTCCCGATATAACCTACGTGATTCCCTGTATAACCTACGTGATTCTCTGTATAACCAACGTGATTTCCTGTATAACCTACGTGATTCATTGTATAACCTAAGTGATTCCCTGTATAACCTACGTGATTCATTGTATAACCTAAGTGATTCCCTGTATAACCTACGTGATTCATTGTAAAACCTACGTGATTCCCTGTATAACCTACGTGATTCATTTTTTAACCTACGTGATTCACTCTATAACTACGTGATTCATTGTATAACCTACGTGATTCCCTGTATAACCTACGTGATTCATTGTATAACCTACGTGTTTCACTGTATAACCTACGTGATTCATTGTATAACCTACTTGATTCATTGTATAACCTTCGTGATTCCCTGTATTACCTACGTGATTCGTTGTATAACCTACGTGATTCATTCTATAACCTACGTGATTCCCTGTATAACCTACGTGATTCATTATATAACCTACGTGATTCATTGTATAACCTACGTGATTCCCTGTATAACCTACATGATTCATTGTACAACCTACGTGATTCCCTGTATAACCTACGTGATTCACTGCATAACCTACGTGATTCACTGTATAACCTACGTGATTCCCTGTATAACCTACGGGATTCATTGTATAACCTACGTGATTCCCTGTATAACCTACGTGATTCCCTGTATAACCAACGTGATTCCCTGTATAACCTACGTGATTCATTGTATAACCAACGTGATTCATTGTATAACCTACGTGATTCCCTGTATAACCTACAAGATTCCCTGTATAACCTACATGATTCCCTGTATAACCTACGTGATTCCTTGTATAACCTACGTGATTCCCTGTATAACCTACATGATTCCCGATATAACATACGTGATTCCTAGTATAACCTACATGATTCCCGATATAACCTACGTGATTCCTTGTATAACCTACGTGATTCACTATATAACCTACGTGATTCACTGTATAACCTACATGATTCCTTGTATAACCTACGTGATTCCTTGTATAACCTACGTGATTCACTGTATAACCTACGTGACTCACTGTATAACATACGTGATTCATTGCATAACCTACGTGATTTCTTGTATAACCTACGTGATTCCTTGTATAACCTACGTTATTCCCTGTATAACCTACACGATTCCTTGTATAACCTACGTTATTCCCGATATAACCTACGTGATTCCCTGTATAACCTACGTGATTCCTTGTATAACCTACGTGATTCACTGTATAACCTACGTGATTCCCTGTATAACCTACGTGATTCACTGTATAACCTACGTGATTCATTGTACAACCTACGTGATTCCTTGTCTAACGTACGTGATTCCTTGTATAACCTACGTGATTCACTGTATAACCCACGTGATTCCCTGTATAACCTACGTGATTCACTGTATAACCTACATGATTCCTTGTATAACCTACGTGATTCCCGATATAACCTACGTGATTCCCTGTATAGCCTACGTGATTCTCTGTATAACCAACGTGATTTCCTGTATAACCTACGTGATTCACTGTATAACCCACGTGATTCCCTGTATAACCTACGTGATTCACTGTATAACCTACATGATTCCTTGTATAACCTACGTGATTCCTTGTATAACCTACGTGATTCACTGTATAACCTACGTGACTCACTGTATAACCTACGTGATTCATTGCATAACCTACGTGATTCCTTGTATAACCTACGTTATTCCCTGTATAACCTACACGATTCCTTGTATAAACTACGTGATTCCCTGTATAACCAACGTGATTCACAGTATAACCTACGTGATTCCTTGTATAACCTACGTGATTCCTTGCATAACCTACGTGATTCACTGTATAACCTACGTGACTCACTGTATAACCTACGTGATTCATTGTATAACCTACGTGATTTCTAGTATAACCAACGTGATTCACTGTATAACCTACGTGATTCCCTGTATAACCAACGTGATTCCCTGTATAACCTACGTGATTCCCTGAATAACCTACGTGATTCACTGTATAACCTACGTGATTCATTGTATAACCTACGTGATTCCTTGTCTAACGTACGTGATTCCTTGTATAACCTACGTGATTCACTGTATAACCCACGTGATTCCCAGTATAACCTACGTGATTCACTGTATAACCTACATGATTCCTTGTATAACCTACGTGATTCTTTGTATAACCTACGTGATTCACTGTATAACCTACGTGACTCACTGTATAACCTACGTGATTCATTGCATAACCTACGTGATTTCTTGTATAACCTACGTGATTCCTTGTATAACCTACGTGATTCCCTGTATAACCTACACGATTCCTTGTATAAACTACGTGATTCCCTGTATAACCAACGTGATTCACAGTATAACCTACGTGATTCCTTGTATAACCTACGTGATTCCTTGCATAACCTACGTGATTCACTGTATAACCTACGTGACTCACTGTATAACCTACGTGATTCATTGTATAACCTACGTGATTTCTAGTATAACCAACGTGATTCACTGTATAACCTACGTGATTCCCTGTATAACCTACGTGATTCCCTGTATAACCAACGTGATTCCCTGTATAACCAACGTGATTCACTGTATAACCGACGTGATTCCTTGTATAACCTACGTGATTCGTTATATAACCTACGTGATTCCCTGTATAACCTACGTGATTCACTGTATAAACTACGTGATTCACTGTAACCTACGTGATTCCCGATATAACCTACGTGATTCACTGTATAACCTCCGTGATTCCTTGTATAACCTACGTGATTCATTGTATAACCTACGTGATTCCTTGTATAACCTACGTGATTCCTTGTATAACCTACGTGATTCCCTGTATAACCTAAGTGATTCCCTGTATAACCTACGTGATTCCCTGTATAACCTACGTGATTCACTGTATAAGCTACGTGATTCATTGTATAACCTGTGTGATTCCCTGTATAACCTACATGGTTCCCGATATAACCTATGTGATTCCCGATATAACCTACGTGATTCCCTGTATAACCTACGTGATTCCCGATATAACCTAAGTGATTCCCTGTATAACCTACGTGATTCATTGTATAACCTACGTGATTTCCTGTATAACCTACGTGATTCATTGTATAACCCTCGTGATTCACTGTATAACCAACGTGATTCACTGTATACCCTACGTGATTCATTGCATAACCTACGCGATTCCCTGTAAAACCTACGGGATTCATTGTATAACCTACGTGATTCCCTTTATAACCTACGTGATTCACTGTATAACCTACGTGATTCATTGTATATCCTACGCGATTCCCTGTATAAACTACGTGATTCATTGTATAACCTACGTGACTCCCTGTATAACCTACGTGATTCACTGTATAACCTACGTGATTCATTGTATAACCTACGTGATTACCTGTATAACCAACGTGATTCACTGTATAACCTACGTGATGCATTGTATAACATACGTGATTCCCTATATAACATACGGGATTCATTGTATAACCTACGTGATTCCCTTTATAACATTCACTGTATAACCTACGTGATTCATTGTATAACCTACGTGACACCCTGAATAACCTACGTGATTCATTGTATAACCTACGTGACTCCCTGTATAACCTACGTGATTCACTGTATAGCTACGTGATTCATTGTATAACCTACGTGATTACCTGTATAACCTACGTGATTCATTGTATAACCTACGTGATTCACTGTATAACCTACGTGATTCCTTCTATTACCTACTTGATTCATTGTATAACCTTCGTGATTCCCTGTATTACCTACGTGATTCGTTGTATAACCTACGTGATTCATTCTATAACCTACGTGATTCCCTGTATAACCTACGTGATTCCTTGCATAACCTACGTGATTCACTGTATAACCTACGTGATTCCCTGCATAGCCTACGTGATTCATTGTATAACCTACGTGATTCCCTGTATAACCTACGTGATTCACTGCATAACCTACGTGATTCACTGTATAACCTACGTGATTCCCTGTATAGCCTACGTGATTCATTGTATAACCTACGTGATTCCCTGTATAACCTACGTGATTCCCTGTATAACCAACGTGATTCCCTGTATAACCTACGTGATTCATTGTATAACCTACGTGATTCATTGTATAACCTACGAGATTCCCTGTATAACCTACAAGATTCCCTGTATAACCTACATGATTCCCTGTATAACCTACGTGATTCCTTGTATAACCTACGTGATTCCCTGTATAACCCACATGATTCCCGATATAACATACGTGATTCCTTGTATAACCTACATGATTCCCGATATAACCTACGTGATTCCTTGAAAAACCTACGTGATTCACTATATAACCTACGTGATTCCTTGTATAACCTACGTTATTCCCGATATAACCTACGTGATTCCCTGTATAACCTACGTGATTCCTTGTATAACCTACGTGATTCCTTGTATAACCTACGTGATTCACTGTATAACCTATGTGATTCATTGTATAACCTACGTGATTTATTGTATAACCTACGTGATTCCTTGTATAACCTAAGTGATTCCTTGTATAACCTACGTGATTCACTGTATAACCTACGGGATTCCTTGTATAACCTACGTGATTCCTTGTATAACCTACTGGATTCCCGATATAACCGACGTAATTCCCTGTATAACCTACGTGATTCCTTGTATAACTTACGTGATTCCTTGTATAACCTACGTGATTCACTGTATAACTTACGAGACTCCTTGTATAACCTACGTGATTCATTGTATAACCTACGTGATTCACTGTATAACCTACGGGATTCCTTGTATAACCTACGTGATTCTCTGTATAACCAACGTGATTTCCTGTATAACCTACGTGATTCATTGTATAACCTAAGTGATTCCCTGTATAACCTACGTGATTCATTGTATAACCTAAGTGATTCCCTGTATAACCTACGTGATTCATTGTATAACTTACGTGACTACCTGTATAACCAACGTGATTCCTTGTATAACCTACGTGATGCATTATATAACATACGTGATTCCCTGTATAACATACGTGATTCATTGTATAACCTACGTGATTCACTGTATAACCTACGTGATTCCTTCTATAATCTACGTGATTCACTGTATAACCTACATGATTCATTGTATAACCTACGTGATTCATTGTATAACCTACGTGATTCCCTGTATAACCTACGTGATTCATTGTATAACATACGTGATTCCCTGTATAACCTACGTGATTCATTGTATAACCTGCGTGATTCATTGTATAACCTACGTGATTCTCTGTACAACCTACGTGATTCATTGTATAACCTACGTGAATCATTGTATAACGTACGTGATTCCTTGTCTAACGTACGTGATTCCTTGTATAACCTACGTGATTCACTGTATAACCCACGTGATTCCCTGTATAACCTACGTGATTCACTGTATAACCTACATGATTCCTTGTATAACCTACGTGATTCCCGATATAACCTACGTGATTCCCTGTATAACCTACGTGATTCTCTGTATAACCAACGTGATTTCCTGTATAACCTACGTGATTCATTGTATAACCTAAGTGATTCCCTGTATAACCTACGTGATTCATTGTATAACCTAAGTGATTCCCTGTATAACCTACGTGATTCATTGTAAAACCTACGTGATTCCCTGTATAACCTACGTGATTCATTTTTTAACCTACGTGATTCACTCTATAACTACGTGATTCATTGTATAACCTACGTGATTCCCTGTATAACCTACGTGATTCATTGTATAACCTACGTGTTTCACTGTATAACCTACGTGATTCATTGTATAACCTACTTGATTCATTGTATAACCTTCGTGATTCCCTGTATTACCTACGTGATTCGTTGTATAACCTACGTGATTCATTCTATAACCTACGTGATTCCCTGTATAACCTACGTGATTCATTATATAACCTACGTGATTCATTGTATAACCTACGTGATTCCCTGTATAACCTACATGATTCATTGTACAACCTACGTGATTCCCTGTATAACCTACGTGATTCACTGCATAACCTACGTGATTCACTGTATAACCTACGTGATTCCCTGTATAACCTACGGGATTCATTGTATAACCTACGTGATTCCCTGTATAACCTACGTGATTCCCTGTATAACCAACGTGATTCCCTGTATAACCTACGTGATTCATTGTATAACCAACGTGATTCATTGTATAACCTACGTGATTCCCTGTATAACCTACAAGATTCCCTGTATAACCTACATGATTCCCTGTATAACCTACGTGATTCCTTGTATAACCTACGTGATTCCCTGTATAACCTACATGATTCCCGATATAACATACGTGATTCCTTGTATAACCTACATGATTCCCGATATAACCTACGTGATTCCTTGTATAACCTACGTGATTCACTATATAACCTACGTGATTCCTTGTATAACCTACGTTATTCCCGATATAACCTACGTGATTCCCTGTATAACCTACGTGATTCCTTGTATAACCTACGTGATTCACTGTATAACCTACGTGATTCCCTGTGTAACCTACGTGATTCACTGTATAACCTACGTGATTCATTGTACAACCTACGTGATTCCTTGTCTAACGTACGTGATTCCTTGTATAACCTACGTGATTCACTGTATAACCCACGTGATTCCCTGTATAACCTACGTGATTCACTGTATAACCTACATGATTCCTTGTATAACCTACGTGATTCCCGATATAACCTACGTGATTCCCTGTATAACCTACGTGATTCTCTGTATAACCAACGTGATTTCCTGTATAACCTACGTGATTCACTGTATAACCCACGTGATTCCCTGTATAACCTACGTGATTCACTGTATAACCTACATGATTCCTTGTATAACCTACGTGATTCCTTGTATAACCTACGTGATTCACTGTATAACCTACGTGACTCACTGTATAACATACGTGATTCATTGCATAACCTACGTGATTTCTTGTATAACCTACGTGATTCCTTGTATAACCTACGTTATTCCCTGTATAACCTACACGATTCCTTGTATAAACTACGTGATTCCCTGTATAACCAACGTGATTCACAGTATAACCTACGTGATTCCTTGTATAACCTACGTGATTCCTTGCATAACCTACGTGATTCACTGTATAACCTACGTGACTCACTGTATAACCTACGTGATTCATTGTATAACCTACGTGATATTTAGTATAACCAACGTGATTCACTGTATAACCTACGTGATTCCCTGTATAACCAACGTGATTCCCTGTATAACCTACGTGATTCCCTGAATAACCTACGTGATTCACTGTATAACTACGTGATTCATTGTATAACCTACGTGATTCCTTGTATAAACTACGTGATTCACTGTAACCTACGTGATTCATTGTATAACCTACGTGACTCCCTGTATAACCTCCGTGATTCACTGTATAGCTGCGTGATTCATTGTATAACCTACGTGACTACCTGTATAACCAACGTGATTCCTTGTATAACCTACGTGATGCATTATATAACATACGTGATTCCCTGTATAACATACGTGATTCATTGTATAACCTACGTGATTCACTGTATAACCTACGTGATTCCTTCTATAATCTACGTGATTCACTGTATAACCTACATGATTCATTGTATAACCTACGTGATTCATTGTATAACCTACGTGATTCCCTGTATAACCTACGTGATTCATTGTATAACATACGTGATTCCCTGTATAACCTACGTGATTCATTGTATAACCTGCGTGATTCATTGTATAACCTACGTGATTCTCTGTACAACCTACGTGATTCATTGTATAACCTACGTGAATCATTGTATAACCTACGTGATTCCTTGTCTAACGTACGTGATTCCTTGTATAACCTACGTGATTCACTGTATAACCCACGTGATTCCCTGTATAACCTACGTGATTCACTGTATAACCTACATGATTCCTTGTATAACCTACGTGATTCCCGATATAACCTACGTGATTCCCTGTATAACCTACGTGATTCTCTGTATAACCAACGTGATTTCCTGTATAACCTACGTGATTCATTGTATAACCTAAGTGATTCCCTGTATAACCTACGTGATTCATTGTATAACCTAAGTGATTCCCTGTATAACCTACGTGATTCATTGTAAAACCTACGTGATTCCCTGTATAACCTACGTGATTCATTTTTTAACCTACGTGATTCACTCTATAACTACGTGATTCATTGTATAACCTACGTGATTCCCTGTATAACCTACGTGATTCATTGTATAACCTACGTGTTTCACTGTATAACCTACGTGATTCATTGTATAACCTACTTGATTCATTGTATAACCTTCGTGATTCCCTGTATTACCTACGTGATTCGTTGTATAACCTACGTGATTCATTCTATAACCTACGTGATTCCCTGTATAACCTACGTGATTCATTATATAACCTACGTGATTCATTGTATAACCTACGTGATTCCCTGTATAACCTACATGATTCATTGTACAACCTACGTGATTCCCTGTATAACCTACGTGATTCACTGCATAACCTACGTGATTCACTGTATAACCTACGTGATTCCCTGTATAACCTACGGGATTCATTGTATAACCTACGTGATTCCCTGTATAACCTACGTGATTCCCTGTATAACCAACGTGATTCCCTGTATAACCTACGTGATTCATTGTATAACCAACGTGATTCATTGTATAACCTACGTGATTCCCTGTATAACCTACAAGATTCCCTGTATAACCTACATGATTCCCTGTATAACCTACGTGATTCCTTGTATAACCTACGTGATTCCCTGTATAACCTACATGATTCCCGATATAACATACGTGATTCCTAGTATAACCTACATGATTCCCGATATAACCTACGTGATTCCTTGTATAACCTACGTGATTCACTATATAACCTACGTGATTCACTGTATAACCTACATGATTCCTTGTATAACCTACGTGATTCCTTGTATAACCTACGTGATTCACTGTATAACCTACGTGACTCACTGTATAACATACGTGATTCATTGCATAACCTACGTGATTTCTTGTATAACCTACGTGATTCCTTGTATAACCTACGTTATTCCCTGTATAACCTACACGATTCCTTGTATAACCTACGTTATTCCCGATATAACCTACGTGATTCCCTGTATAACCTACGTGATTCCTTGTATAACCTACGTGATTCACTGTATAACCTACGTGATTCCCTGTATAACCTACGTGATTCACTGTATAACCTACGTGATTCATTGTACAACCTACGTGATTCCTTGTCTAACGTACGTGATTCCTTGTATAACCTACGTGATTCACTGTATAACCCACGTGATTCCCTGTATAACCTACGTGATTCACTGTATAACCTACATGATTCCTTGTATAACCTACGTGATTCCCGATATAACCTACGTGATTCCCTGTATAGCCTACGTGATTCTCTGTATAACCAACGTGATTTCCTGTATAACCTACGTGATTCACTGTATAACCCACGTGATTCCCTGTATAACCTACGTGATTCACTGTATAACCTACATGATTCCTTGTATAACCTACGTGATTCCTTGTATAACCTACGTGATTCACTGTATAACCTACGTGACTCACTGTATAACCTACGTGATTCATTGCATAACCTACGTGATTCCTTGTATAACCTACGTTATTCCCTGTATAACCTACACGATTCCTTGTATAAACTACGTGATTCCCTGTATAACCAACGTGATTCACAGTATAACCTACGTGATTCCTTGTATAACCTACGTGATTCCTTGCATAACCTACGTGATTCACTGTATAACCTACGTGACTCACTGTATAACCTACGTGATTCATTGTATAACCTACGTGATTTCTAGTATAACCAACGTGATTCACTGTATAACCTACGTGATTCCCTGTATAACCAACGTGATTCCCTGTATAACCTACGTGATTCCCTGAATAACCTACGTGATTCACTGTATAACCTACGTGATTCATTGTATAACCTACGTGATTCCTTGTCTAACGTACGTGATTCCTTGTATAACCTACGTGATTCACTGTATAACCCACGTGATTCCCAGTATAACCTACGTGATTCACTGTATAACCTACATGATTCCTTGTATAACCTACGTGATTCTTTGTATAACCTACGTGATTCACTGTATAACCTACGTGACTCACTGTATAACCTACGTGATTCATTGCATAACCTACGTGATTTCTTGTATAACCTACGTGATTCCTTGTATAACCTACGTGATTCCCTGTATAACCTACACGATTCCTTGTATAAACTACGTGATTCCCTGTATAACCAACGTGATTCACAGTATAACCTACGTGATTCCTTGTATAACCTACGTGATTCCTTGCATAACCTACGTGATTCACTGTATAACCTACGTGACTCACTGTATAACCTACGTGATTCATTGTATAACCTACGTGATTTCTAGTATAACCAACGTGATTCACTGTATAACCTACGTGATTCCCTGTATAACCTACGTGATTCCCTGTATAACCAACGTGATTCCCTGTATAACCAACGTGATTCACTGTATAACCGACGTGATTCCTTGTATAACCTACGTGATTCGTTATATAACCTACGTGATTCCCTGTATAACCTACGTGATTCACTGTATAAACTACGTGATTCACTGTAACCTACGTGATTCCCGATATAACCTACGTGATTCACTGTATAACCTCCGTGATTCCTTGTATAACCTACGTGATTCATTGTATAACCTACGTGATTCCTTGTATAACCTACGTGATTCCTTGTATAACCTACGTGATTCCCTGTATAACCTAAGTGATTCCCTGTATAACCTACGTGATTCCCTGTATAACCTACGTGATTCACTGTATAAGCTACGTGATTCATTGTATAACCTGTGTGATTCCCTGTATAACCTACATGGTTCCCGATATAACCTATGTGATTCCCGATATAACCTACGTGATTCCCTGTATAACCTACGTGATTCCCGATATAACCTAAGTGATTCCCTGTATAACCTACGTGATTCATTGTATAACCTACGTGATTTCCTGTATAACCTACGTGATTCATTGTATAACCCTCGTGATTCACTGTATAACCAACGTGATTCACTGTATACCCTACGTGATTCATTGCATAACCTACGCGATTCCCTGTAAAACCTACGGGATTCATTGTATAACCTACGTGATTCCCTTTATAACCTACGTGATTCACTGTATAACCTACGTGATTCATTGTATATCCTACGCGATTCCCTGTATAAACTACGTGATTCATTGTATAACCTACGTGACTCCCTGTATAACCTACGTGATTCACTGTATAACCTACGTGATTCATTGTATAACCTACGTGATTACCTGTATAACCAACGTGATTCACTGTATAACCTACGTGATGCATTGTATAACATACGTGATTCCCTATATAACATACGGGATTCATTGTATAACCTACGTGATTCCCTTTATAACATTCACTGTATAACCTACGTGATTCATTGTATAACCTACGTGACACCCTGAATAACCTACGTGATTCATTGTATAACCTACGTGACTCCCTGTATAACCTACGTGATTCACTGTATAGCTACGTGATTCATTGTATAACCTACGTGATTACCTGTATAACCTACGTGATTCATTGTATAACCTACGTGATTCACTGTATAACCTACGTGATTCCTTCTATTACCTACTTGATTCATTGTATAACCTTCGTGATTCCCTGTATTACCTACGTGATTCGTTGTATAACCTACGTGATTCATTCTATAACCTACGTGATTCCCTGTATAACCTACGTGATTCCTTGCATAACCTACGTGATTCACTGTATAACCTACGTGATTCCCTGCATAGCCTACGTGATTCATTGTATAACCTACGTGATTCCCTGTATAACCTACGTGATTCACTGCATAACCTACGTGATTCACTGTATAACCTACGTGATTCCCTGTATAGCCTACGTGATTCATTGTATAACCTACGTGATTCCCTGTATAACCTACGTGATTCCCTGTATAACCAACGTGATTCCCTGTATAACCTACGTGATTCATTGTATAACCTACGTGATTCATTGTATAACCTACGAGATTCCCTGTATAACCTACAAGATTCCCTGTATAACCTACATGATTCCCTGTATAACCTACGTGATTCCTTGTATAACCTACGTGATTCCCTGTATAACCCACATGATTCCCGATATAACATACGTGATTCCTTGTATAACCTACATGATTCCCGATATAACCTACGTGATTCCTTGAAAAACCTACGTGATTCACTATATAACCTACGTGATTCCTTGTATAACCTACGTTATTCCCGATATAACCTACGTGATTCCCTGTATAACCTACGTGATTCCTTGTATAACCTACGTGATTCCTTGTATAACCTACGTGATTCACTGTATAACCTATGTGATTCATTGTATAACCTACGTGATTTATTGTATAACCTACGTGATTCCTTGTATAACCTAAGTGATTCCTTGTATAACCTACGTGATTCACTGTATAACCTACGGGATTCCTTGTATAACCTACGTGATTCCTTGTATAACCTACTGGATTCCCGATATAACCGACGTAATTCCCTGTATAACCTACGTGATTCCTTGTATAACTTACGTGATTCCTTGTATAACCTACGTGATTCACTGTATAACTTACGAGACTCCTTGTATAACCTACGTGATTCATTGTATAACCTACGTGATTCACTGTATAACCTACGGGATTCCTTGTATAACCTACGTGATTCTCTGTATAACCAACGTGATTTCCTGTATAACCTACGTGATTCATTGTATAACCTAAGTGATTCCCTGTATAACCTACGTGATTCATTGTATAACCTAAGTGATTCCCTGTATAACCTACGTGATTCATTGTAAAACCTACGTGATTCCCTGTATAACCTACGTGATTCATTTTTTAACCTACGTGATTCACTGTATAACTACGTGATTCATTGTATAACCTACGTGATTCCCTGTATAACCTACGTAATTCATTGTATAACCTACGTGTTTCACTGTATAACCTACGTGATTCATTCTATAACCTACGTGATTCCCTGTATAACCTACGTGATTTCTTGCATAACCTACGTGATTCATTGTATAACCTAAGTGATTCCCTGTATAACCTACGTGATTCATTGTAAAACCTACGTGATTCCCTGTATAACCTACGTGATTCATTTTTAACCTACGTGATTCACTGTATAACTACGTGATTCATTGTATAACCTACGTGATTCCCTGTATAACCTACGTAATTCATTGTATAACCTACGTGTTTCACTGTATAACCTACGTGATTCATTCTATAACCTACGTGATTCCCTGTATAACCTACGTGATTTCTTGCATAACCTACGTGATTCATTGTATAACCTACGTGATTCCCTGCATAACCTACGTGATTCATTATATAACCTACGTGATTCATTGTATAACCTACGTGATTCCCTGTATAACCTACGTGATTCATTGTATAACCTACGTGATTCCCTGTATAACCTACGTGATTCATTGTATAACATACGTGATTCACTGTATAACTACGTGATTCATTGTATAACCTACGTGATTCCCTGTATAACCTACGTGATTCCCTGTATAACCTACGTGATTCATTGTATAACCTACGTGATTTCCTGTATAACCTACGTGATTCATTGTATAACCCTCGTGATTCACTGTATAACCAACGTGATTCACTGTATAACCTACGCGATTCCCTGTAAAACCTACGGGATTCATTGTATAACCTACGTGATTCCCTTTATAACCTACGTGATTCACTGTATAACCTACGTGATTCATTGTATATCCTACGCGATTCCCTGTATAAACTACGTGATTCATTGTATAACCTACGTGACTCCCTGTATAACCTACGTGATTCACTGTACAACCTACGTGATTCATTGTATAACCTACGTGATTACCTGTATAACCAACGTGATTCACTGTATAACCTACGTGATGCATTGTATAACATACGTGATTCCCTATATAACATACGGGATTCATTGTATAACCTACGTGATTCCCTTTATAACATTCACTGTATAACCTACGTGATTCATTGTATAACCTACGTGACACCCTGTATAACCTACGTGATTCATTGTATAACCTACGTGACTCCCTGTATAACCTACGTGATTCACTGTATAGCTACGTGATTCATTGTATAACCTACGTGATTACCTGTATAACCAACGTGATTCCTTGTATAACATACGTGATGCATTGTATAACATACGTGATTCCCTGTATAACATACGTGATTCATTGTATAACCTACGTGATTCACTGTATAACCTACGTGATTCATTCTATTACCTACTTGATTCATTGTATAACCTTCGTGATTCCCTGTATTACCTACGTGATTCGTTGTATAACCTACGTGATTCATTCTATAACCTACGTGATTCCCTGTATAACCTACGTGATTCCTTGCATAACCTAAGTGATTCACTGTATAACCTACGTGATTCCCTATATAGCCTACGTGATTCATTGTATAACCTACGTGATTCCCTGTATAACCTACGTGATTCACTGCATAACCTACGTGATTCACTGTATAACCTACGTGATTCCCTGTATAGCCTACGTGATTCATTGTATAACCTACGTGATTCCCTGTATAACCTACGTGATTCCCTGTATAACCAACGTGATTCCCTGTATAACCTACGTGATTCATTGTATAACCTACGTGATTCATTGTATAACCTACGTGATTCCCTGTATAACCTACAAGATTCCCTGTATAACCTACATGATTCCCTGTATAACCTACGTGATTCCTTGTATAACCTACGTGATTCCCTGTATAACCCACATGATTCCCGATATAACATACGTGATTCCTTGTATAACCTACATGATTCCCGATATAACCTACGTGATTCCTTGAAAAACCTACGTGATTCACTATATAACCTACGTGATTCCTTGTATAACCTACGTTATTCCCGATATAACCTACGTGATTCCCTGTATAACCTACGTGATTCCTTGTATAACCTACGTGATTCCTTGTATAACCTACGTGATTCACTGTATAACCTATGTGATTCCTTGTATAACCTACGTGATTTATTGTATAACCTACGTGATTCCTTGTATAACCTAAGTGATTCCTTGTATAACCTACGTGATTCACTGTATAACCTACGGGATTCCTTGTATAACCTACGTGATTCCTTGTATAACCTACTGGATTCCCGATATAACCGACGTAATTCCCTGTATAACCTACGTGATTCCTTGTATAACTTACGTGATTCCTTGTATAACCTACGTGATTCACTGTATAACTTACGAGACTCCTTGTATAACCTACGTGATTCATTGTATAACCTACGTGATTCACTGTATAACCTACGGGATTCCTTGTATAACCTACGTGATTCTCTGTATAACCAACGTGATTTCCTGTATAACCTACGTGATTCATTGTATAACCTAAGTGATTCCCTGTATAACCTACGTGATTCATTGTATAACCTAAGTGATTCCCTGTATAACCTACGTGATTCATTGTAAAACCTACGTGATTCCCTGTATAAACTCCGTGATTCATTTTTTAACCTACGTGATTCCCTGTATAACCTACGTAATTCATTGTATAACCTACGTGTTTCACTGTATAACCTACGTGATTCATTGTATAACCTACTTGATTCATTGTATAACCTTCGTGATTCCCTGTATTACCTACGTGATTCATTGTATAACCTACGTGATTCCCTGTATAACCTACGTGATTCATTGTATAACCTACGTGATTCCCTGTATAACCTACGTGATTCATTGCATAACATACGTGATTCACTGTATAACTACGTGATTCATTGTATAACCTACGTGATTCCCTGTATAACCTACGTGATTCATTGTATAACCTACGTGTTTCATTGTATAACCTACTTGATTCATTGTATAACCTTCGTGATTCCTTGTATTACCTACGTGATTCATTGTATAACCTACGTGATTCATTGTATAACCGACGTGATTCCCTGTATAACCTACGTGATTCATTGTATAACCTACGTGTTTCACTGTATAACCTACGTGATTCATTGTATAACCTACTTGATTCATTGTATAACCTTCGTGATTCCCTGTATTACCTACGTGATTCGTTGTATAACCTACGTGATTCATTCTATAACCTACGTGATTCCCTGTATAACCTACGTGATTCCTTGCATAACCTACGTGATTAATTGTATAACCTACGTGATTCCCTGCATAACCTACGTGATTCACTATATAACCTACGTTACTCATTGTATAACCTACGTGATTCCTGTATAACCTACGTGATTCACTGCATAACCTACGTGATTCACTGTATAACCTACGTGATTCCCTGTATAGCCTACGTGATTCATTGTATAACCTACGTGATTCCCGGTATAACCTACGTGATTCCCTGTATAACCAACGTGATTCCCTGTATAACCTACGTGATTCATTGTATAACCTACGTGATTCATTGTATAACCTACGTGATTCCCTGTATAACCTACAAGATTCCCTGTATAACCTACATGATTCCCTCTATAACCTACGTGATTCCTTGTAGAACCTACGTGATTCCCTGTATAACCCACATGATTCCCGATATAACATATGTGATTCCTTGTATAACCTACATGATTCCCGATATAACCTACGTGATTCCTTGTATAACCTACGTGATTCACTATATAACCTACGTGATTCCTTGTATAACCTACGTGATTCCTTGTATAACCTACGTGATTCACTGTATAACTACGTGATTCATTGTATAACCTACGTGATTCATTGTATAACCTACGTGTTTCACTGTATAACCTACGTAATTCATTGTATAACCTACGTGATTCATTGTATAACCTACTTGATTCATTGTATAACCTTCGTGATTCCCTGTATTACCTACGTGATTCATTGTATAACCTACGTGATTCATTCTATAACCTACGTGATTCCCTGTATAACCTACGTGATTTCTTGCATAACCTACGTGATTCATTGTATAACCTACGTGATTCCCTGCATAACCTACGTGATTCATTATATAACCTACGTGATTCATTGTATAACCTACGTGATTCCCTGTATAACCTACGTGATTCATTGTATAACCTACGTGATTCCCTGTATAACCTACGTGATTCATTGTATAACATACGTGATTCACTGTATAACTACGTGATTCATTGTATAACCTACGTGATTCCCTGTATAACCTACGTGATTCCCTGTATAACCTACGTGATTCATTGTATAACCTACGTGATTTCCTGTATAACCTACGTGATTCATTGTATAACCCTCGTGATTCACTGTATAACCAACGTGATTCACTGTATACCCTACGTGATTCATTGCATAACCTACGCGATTCCCTGTAAAACCTACGGGATTCATTGTATAACCTACGTGATTCCCTTTATAACCTACGTGATTCACTGTATAACCTACGTGATTCATTGTATATCCTACGCGATTCCCTGTATAAACTACGTGATTCATTGTATAACCTACGTGACTCCCTGTATAACCTACGTGATTCACTGTATAACCTACGTGATTCATTGTATAACCTACGTGATTACCTGTATAACCAACGTGATTCACTGTATAACCTACGTGATGCATTGTATAACATACGTGATTCCCTATATAACATACGGGATTCATTGTATAACCTACGTGATTCCCTTTATAACATTCACTGTATAACCTACGTGATTCATTGTATAACCTACGTGACACCCTGTATAACCTACGTGATTCATTGTATAACCTACATGACTCCCTGTATAACCTACGTGATTCACTGTATAGCTACGTGATTCATTGTATAACCTACGTGATTACCTGTATAACCAACGTGATTCCTTGTATAACCTACGTGATGCATTGTATAACATACGTGATTCCCTGTATAACATACGTGATTCATTGTATAACCTACGTGATTCCCTGTATAACCTACAAGATTCCCTGTATAACCTACATGATTCCCTCTATAACCTACGTGATTCCTTGTAGAACCTACGTGATTCCCTGTATAACCCACATGATTCCCGATATAACATATGTGATTCCTTGTATAACCTACATGATTCCCGATATAACCTACGTGATTCCTTGTATAACCTACGTGATTCACTATATAACCTACGTGATTCCTTGTATAACCTACGTGATTCCTTGTATAACCTACGTGATTCACTGTATAACTACGTGATTCATTGTATAACCTACGTGATTCCCTGTATAACCTACGTGATTCATTGTATAACCTACGTGTTTCACTGTATAACCTACGTAATTCATTGTATAACCTACGTGATTCATTGTATAACCTACTTGATTCATTGTATAACCTTCGTGATTCCCTGTATTACCTACGTGATTCATTGTATAACCTACGTGATTCATTCTATAACCTACGTGATTCCCTGTATAACCTACGTGATTTCTTGCACAACCTACGTGATTCATTGTATAACCTACGTGATTCCCTGCATAACCTACGTGATTCATTATATAACCTACGTGATTCATTGTATAACCTACGTGATTCCCTGTATAACCTACGTGATTCATTGTATAACCTACGTGATTCCCTGTATAACCTACGTGATTCATTGTATAACATACGTGATTCACTGTATAACTACGTGATTCATTGTATAACCTACGTGATTCCCTGTATAACCTACGTGATTCCCTGTATAACCTACGTGATTCATTGTATAACCTACGTGATTTCCTGTATAACCTACGTGATTCATTGTATAACCCTCGTGATTCACTGTATAACCAACGTGATTCACTGTATACCCTACGTGATTCATTGCATAACCTACGCGATTCCCTGTAAAACCTACGGGATTCATTGTATAACCTACGTGATTCCCTTTATAACCTACGTGATTCACTGTATAACCTACGTGATTCATTGTATATCCTACGCGATTCCCTGTATAAACTACGTGATTCATTGTATAACCTACGTGACTCCCTGTATAACCTACGTGATTCACTGTATAACCTACGTGATTCATTGTATAACCTACGTGATTACCTGTATAACCAACGTGATTCACTGTATAACCTACGTGATGCATTGTATAACATACGTGATTCCCTATATAACATACGGGATTCATTGTATAACCTACGTGATTCCCTTTATAACATTCACTGTATAACCTACGTGATTCATTGTATAACCTACGTGACACCCTGTATAACCTACGTGATTCATTGTATAACCTACATGACTCCCTGTATAACCTACGTGATTCACTGTATAGCTACGTGATTCATTGTATAACCTACGTGATTACCTGTATAACCAACGTGATTCCTTGTATAACCTACGTGATGCATTGTATAACATACGTGATTCCCTGTATAACATACGTGATTCATTGTATAACCTACGTGATTCACTGTATAACCTACGTGATTCATTCTATTACCTACTTGATTCATTGTATAACCTTCGTGATTCCCTGTATTACCTACGTGATTCGTTGTATAACCTACGTGATTCATTCTATAACCTACGTGATTCCCTGTATAACCTACGTGATTCCTTGCATAACCTACGTGATTCACTGTATAACCTACGTGATTCCCTGTATAGCCTACGTGATTCATTGTATAACCTACGTGATTCCCTGTATAACCTACGTGATTCACTGCATAACCTACGTGATTCACTGTATAACCCACATGATTCCCGATATAACATACGTGATTCCTTGTATAACCTACATGATTCCCGATATAACCTACGTGATTCCTTGAAAAACCTACGTGATTCACTATATAACCTACGTGATTCCTTGTATAACCTACGTTATTCCCGATATAACCTACGTGATTCCCTGTATAACCTACGTGATTCCTTGTATAACCTACGTGATTCCTTGTATAACCTACGTGATTCACTGTATAACCTATGTGATTCCTTGTATAACCTACGTGATTTATTGTATAACCTACGTGATTCCTTGTATAACCTAAGTGATTCCTTGTATAACCTACGTGATTCACTGTATAACCTACGGGATTCCTTGTATAACCTACGTGATTCCTTGTATAACCTACTGGATTCCCGATATAACCGACGTAATTCCCTGTATAACCTACGTGATTCCTTGTATAACTTACGTGATTCCTTTATAACCTACGTGATTCACTGTATAACTTACGAGACTCCTTGTATAACCTACGTGATTCATTGTATAACCTACGTGATTCACTGTATAACCTACGCGATTCCTTGTATAACCTACGTGATTCTCTGTATAACCAACGTGATTTCCTGTATAACCTACGTGATTCATTGTATAACCTAAGTGATTCCCTGTATAACCTACGTGATTCATTGTATAACCTATGTGATTCCCTGTATAACCTACGTGATTCATTGTAAAACCTACGTGATTCCCTGTATAACCTACGTGATTCATTTTTTAACCTACGTGATTCACTGTATAACTACGTGATTCATTGTATAACCTACGTGATTCCCTGTATAACCTACGTAATTCATTGTATAACCTACGTGTTTCACTGTATAACCTACGTGATTCATTGTATAACCTACTTGATTCATTGTATAACCTTCATGATTCCCTGTATTACCTACGTGATTCATTGTATAACCTACGTGATTCATTCTATAACCTACGTGATTCCCTGTATAACCTACGTGATTTCTTGCATAACCTACGTGATTCATTGTATAACCTACGTGATTCCCTGCATAACCTACGTGATTCATTATATAACCTACGTGATTCATTGTATAACCTACGTGATTCCCTGTATAACCTACGTGATTCATTGTATAACCTACGTGATTCCCTGTATAACCTACGTGATTCATTGTATAACATACGTGATTCACTGTATAACTACGTGATTCATTGTATAACCTACGTGATTCCCTGTATAACCTACGTGATTCATTGTATAACCTACGTGTTTCATTGTATAACCTACTTGATTCATTGTATAACCTTCGTGATTCCTTGTATTACCTACGTGATTCATTGTATAACCTACGTGATTCATTGTATAACCTACGTGATTCCCTGTATAACCTACGTGATTCATTGTATAACCTACGTGTTTCACTGTATAACCTACGTGATTCATTGTATAACCTACTTGATTCATTGTATAACCTTCGTGATTCCCTGTATTACCTACGTGATTCGTTGTATAACCTACGTGATTCATTCTATTACCTACGTGATTCCCTGTATAACCTACGTGATTCCTTGCATAACCTACGTGATTAATTGTATAACCTACGTGATTCCCTGCATAACCTACGTGATTCACTATATAACCTACGTTACTCATTGTATAACCTACGTGATTCCCTGTATAACCTACGTGATTCACTGCATAACCTACGTGATTCACTGTATAACCTACGTGATTCCCTGTATAGCCTACGTGATTCATTGTATAACCTACGTGATTCCCGGTATAACCTACGTGATTCCCTGTATAACCAACGTGATTCCCTGTATAACCTACGTGATTCATTGTATAACCTACGTGATTCATTGTATAACCTACGTGATTCCCTGTATAACCTACAAGATTCCCTGTATAACCTACATGATTCCCTCTATAACCTACGTGATTCCTTGTAGAAGCTACGTGATTCCCTGTATAACCCACATGATTCCCGATATAACATACGTGATTCCTTGTATAACCTACATGATTCCCGATATAACCTACGTGATTCCTTGTATAACCTACGTGATTCACTATATAACCTACGTGATTCCTTGTATAACCTACGTGATTCCTTGTATAACCTACGTGATTCACTGTATAACTACGTGATTCATTGTATAACCTACGTGATTCCCTGTATAACCTACGTGATTCATTGTATAACCTACGTGTTTCACTGTATAACCTACGTGATTCATTGTATAACCTACTTGATTCATTGTATAACCTTCGTGATTCCTTGTATTACCTACGTGATTCATTGTATAACCTACGTGATTCATTGTATAACCTACGTGATTCCCTGTATAACCTACGTGATTCATTGTATAACCTACGTGTTTCACTGTATAACCTACGTGATTCATTGTATAACCTACTTGATTCATTGTATAACCTTCGTGATTCCCTGTATTACCTACGTGATTCGTTGTATAACCTACGTGATTCATTCTATAACCTACGTGATTCCCTGTATAACCTACGTGATTCCTTGCATAACCTACGTGATTAATTGTATAACCTACGTGATTCCCTGCATAACCTACGTGATTCACTATATAACCTACGTGATTCCTTGTATAACCTACGTTATTCCCGATATAACCTACGTGATTCCCTGTATAACCTACGTGATTCCTTGTATAACCTACGTGATTCCTTGTATAACCTACGTGATTCCCTGTATAACCTATGTGATTCCTTGTATAACCTACGTGATTTATTGTATAACCTACGTGATTCCTTGTATAACCTAAGTGATTCCTTGTATAACCTACGTGATTCACTGTATAACCTACGGGATTCCTTGTATAACCTACGTGATTCCTTGTATAACCTACTGGATTCCCGATATAACCGACGTAATTCCCTGTATAACCTACGTGATTCCTTGTATAACTTACGTGATTCCTTTATAACCTACGTGATTCACTGTATAACTTACGAGACTCCTTGTATAACCTACGTGATTCATTGTATAACCTACGTGATTCACTGTATAACCTACGGGATTCCTTGTATAACCTACGTGATTCTCTGTATAACCAACGTGATTTCCTGTATAACCTACGTGATTCATTGTATAACCTACGTGACACCCTGTATAACCTACGTGATTCATTGTATAACCTACGTGACTCCCTGTATAACCTACGTGATTCACTGTATAGCTACGTGATTCATTGTATAACCTACGTGATTACCTGTATAACCAACGTGATTCCTTGTATAACATACGTGATGCATTGTATAACATACGTGATTCCCTGTATAACATACGTGATTCATTGTATAACCTACGTGATTCACTGTATAACCTACGTGATTCATTCTATTACCTACTTGATTCATTGTATAACCTTCGAGATTCCCTGTATTACCTACGTGATTCGTTGTATAACCTACGTGATTCATTCTATAACCTACGTGATTCCCTGTATAACCTACGTGATTCCTTGCATAACCTACGTGATTCACTGTATAACCTACGTGATTCCCTATATAGCCTACGTGATTCATTGTATAACCTACGTGATTCCCTGTATAACCTACGTGATTCACTGCATAACCTACGTGATTCACTGTATAACCTACGTGATTCCCTGTATAGCCTACGTGATTCATTGTATAACCTACGTGATTCCCTGTATAACCTACGTGATTCCCTGTATAACCAACGTGATTCCTTGTATAACCTACGTGATTCATTGTATAACCTACGTGATTCATTGTATAACCTACGTGATTCCCTGTATAACCTACAAGATTCCCTGTATAACCTACATGATTCCCTGTATAACCTACGTGATTCCTTGTATAACCTACGTGATTCCCTGTATAACCCACATGATTCCCGATATAACATACGTGATTCCTTGTATAACCTACATGATTCCCGATATAACCTACGTGATTCCTTGAAAAACCTACGTGATTCACTATATAACCTACGTGATTCCTTGTATAACCTACGTTATTCCCGATATAACCTACGTGATTCCCTGTATAACCTACGTGATTCCTTGTATAACCTACGTGATTCCTTGTATAACCTACGTGATTCACTGTATAACCTATGTGATTCCTTGTATAACCTACGTGATTTATTGTATAACCTACGTGATTCCTTGTATAACCTAAGTGATTCCTTGTATAACCTACGTGATTCACTGTATAACCTACGGGATTCCTTGTATAACCTACGTGATTCCTTGTATAACCTACTGGATTCCCGATATAACCGACGTAATTCCCTGTATAACCTACGTGATTCCTTGTATAACTTACGTGATTCATTGTATAACCTACGTGTTTCACTGTATAACCTACGTGATTCATTGTATAACCTACTTGATTCATTGTATAACCTTCGTGATTCCCTGTATTACCTACGTGATTCATTGTATAACCTACGTGATTCCCTGTATAACCTACGTGATTCATTGTATAACCTACGTGATTCCCTGTATAACCTACGTGATTCATTGCATAACATACGTGATTCACTGTATAACTACGTGATTCATTGTATAACCTACGTGATTCCCTGTATAACCTACGTGATTCATTGTATAACCTACGTGTTTCATTGTATAACCTACTTGATTCATTGTATAACCTTCGTGATTCCTTGTATTACCTACGTGATTCATTGTATAACCTACGTGATTCATTGTATAACCGACGTGATTCCCTGTATAACCTACGTGATTCATTGTATAACCTACGTGTTTCACTGTATAACCTACGTGATTCATTGTATAACCTACTTGATTCATTGTATAACCTTCGTGATTCCCTGTATTACCTACGTGATTCGTTGTATAACCTACGTGATTCATTCTATAACCTACGTGATTCCCTGTATAACCTACGTGATTCCTTGCATAACCTACGTGATTAATTGTATAACCTACGTGATTCCCTGCATAACCTACGTGATTCACTATATAACCTACGTTACTCATTGTATAACCTACGTGATTCCTGTATAACCTACGTGATTCACTGCATAACCTACGTGATTCACTGTATAACCTACGTGATTCCCTGTATAGCCTACGTGATTCATTGTATAACCTACGTGATTCCCGGTATAACCTACGTGATTCCCTGTATAACCAACGTGATTCCCTGTATAACCTACGTGATTCATTGTATAACCTACGTGATTCATTGTATAACCTACGTGATTCCCTGTATAACCTACAAGATTCCCTGTATAACCTACATGATTCCCTCTATAACCTACGTGATTCCTTGTAGAACCTACGTGATTCCCTGTATAACCCACATGATTCCCGATATAACATACGTGATTCCTTGTATAACCTACATGATTCCCGATATAACCTACGTGATTCCTTGTATAACCTACGTGATTCACTATATAACCTACGTGATTCCTTGTATAACCTACGTGATTCCTTGTATAACCTACGTGATTCACTGTATAACTACGTGATTCATTGTATAACCTACGTGATTCCCTGTATAACCTACGTGATTCATTGTATAACCTACGTGTTTCACTGTATAACCTACGTAATTCATTGTATAACCTACGTGATTCATTGTATAACCTACTTGATTCATTGTATAACCTTCGTGATTCCCTGTATTACCTACGTGATTCATTGTATAACCTACGTGATTCATTCTATAACCTACGTGATTCCCTGTATAACCTACGTGATTTCTTGCATAACCTACGTGATTCATTGTATAACCTACGTGATTCCCTGCATAACCTACGTGATTCATTATATAACCTACGTGATTCATTGTATAACCTACGTGATTCCCTGTATAACCTACGTGATTCATTGTATAACCTACGTGATTCCCTGTATAACCTACGTGATTCATTGTATAACATACGTGATTCACTGTATAACTACGCGATTCATTGTATAACCTACGTGATTCCCTGTATAACCTACGTGATTCCCTGTATAACCTACGTGATTCATTGTATAACCTACGTGATTTCCTGTATAACCTACGTGATTCATTGTATAACCCTCGTGATTCACTGTATAACCAACGTGATTCACTGTATACCCTACGTGATTCATTGCATAACCTACGCGATTCCCTGTAAAACCTACGGGATTCATTGTATAACCTACGTGATTCCCTTTATAACCTACGTGATTCACTGTATAACCTACGTGATTCATTGTATATCCTACGCGATTCCCTGTATAAACTACGTGATTCATTGTATAACCTACGTGACTCCCTGTATAACCTACGTGATTCACTGTATAACCTACGTGATTCATTGTATAACCTACGTGATTACCTGTATAACCAACGTGATTCACTGTATAACCTACGTGATGCATTGTATAACATACGTGATTCCCTATATAACATACGGGATTCATTGTATAACCTACGTGATTCCCTTTATAACATTCACTGTATAACCTACGTGATTCATTGTATAACCTACGTGACACCCTGTATAACCTACGTGATTCATTGTATAACCTACATGACTCCCTGTATAACCTACGTGATTCACTGTATAGCTACGTGATTCATTGTATAACCTACGTGATTACCTGTATAACCAACGTGATTCCTTGTATAACCTACGTGATGCATTGTATAACATACGTGATTCCCTGTATAACATACGTGATTCATTGTATAACCTACGTGATTCACTGTATAACCTACGTGATTCATTCTATTACCTACTTGATTCATTGTATAACCTTCGTGATTCCCTGTATTACCTACGTGATTCGTTGTATAACCTACGTGATTCATTCTATAACCTACGTGATTCCCTGTATAACCTACGTGATTCCTTGCATAACCTACGTGATTCACTGTATAACCTACGTGATTCCCTGTATAGCCTACGTGATTCATTGTATAACCTACGTGATTCCCTGTATAACCTACGTGATTCACTGCATAACCTACGTGATTCACTGTATAACCTACGTGATTCCCTGTATAGCCTACGTGATTCATTGTATAACCTACGTGATTCCCTTATAACCTACGTGATTCCCTGTATAACCAACGTGATTCCCTGTATAACCTACGTGATTCATTGTATAACCTACGTGATTCATTGTATAACCTACGTGATTCCCTGTATAACCTACAAGATTCCCTGTATAACCTACATGATTCCCTGTATAACCTACGTGATTCCTTGTATAACCTACGTGATTCCCTGTATAACCCACATGATTCCCGATATAACATACGTGATTCCTTGTATAACCTACATGATTCCCGATATAACCTACGTGATTCCTTGAAAAACCTACGTGGTTCACTATATAACCTACGTGATTCCTTGTATAATCTACGTTATTCCAGATATAACCTACGTGATTCCCTGTATAACCTACGTGATTCCTTGTATAACCTACGTGATTCCTTGTATAACCTACGTGATTCACTGTATAACCTATGTGATTCCTTGTATAACCTACGTGATTTATTGTATAACCTACGTGATTCCTTGTATAACCTAAGTGATTCCTTGTATAACCTACGTGATTCACTGTATAACCTACGGGATTCCTTGTATAACCTACGTGATTCCTTGTATAACCTACTGGATTCCCGATATAACCGACGTAATTCCCTGTATAACCTACGTGATTCCTTGTATAACTTACCTGATTCCTTTATAACCTACGTGATTCACTGTATAACTTACGAGACTCCTTGTATAACCTACGTGATTCATTGTATAACCTACGTGATTCACTGTATAACCTACGGGATTCCTTGTATAACCTACGTGATTCTCTGTATAACCAACGTGATTTCCTGTATAACCTACGTGATTCATTGTATAACCTAAGTGATTCCCTGTATAACCTACGTGATTCATTGTATAACCTATGTGATTCCCTGTATAACCTACGTGATTCATTGTAAAACCTACGTGATTCCCTGTATAACCTACGTGATTCATTTTTTAACCTACGTGATTCACTGTATAACTACGTGATTCATTGTATAACCTACGTGATTCCCTGTATAACCTACGTAATTCATTGTATAACCTACGTGTTTCACTGTATAACCTACGTGATTCATTGTATAACCTACTTGATTCATTGTATAACCTTCATGATTCCCTGTATTACCTACGTGATTCATTGTATAACCTACGTGATTCATTCTATAACCTACGTGATTCCCTGTATAACCTACGTGATTTCTTGCATAACCTACGTGATTCATTGTATAACCTACGTGATTCCCTGCATAACCTACGTGATTCATTATATAACCTACGTGATTCATTGTATAACCTACGTGATTCCCTGTATAACCTACGTGATTCATTGTATAACCTACGTGATTCCCTGTATAACCTACGTGATTCATTGTATAACATACGTGATTCACTGTATAACTACGTGATTCATTGTATAACCTACGTGATTCCCTGTATAACCTACGTGATTCATTGTATAACCTACGTGTTTCATTGTATAACCTACTTGATTCATTGTATAACCTTCGTGATTCCTTGTATTACCTACGTGATTCATTGTATAACCTACGTGATTCATTGTATAACCTACGTGATTCCCTGTATAACCTACGTGATTCATTGTATAACCTACGTGTTTCACTGTATAACCTACGTGATTCATTGTATAACCTACTTGATTCATTGTATAACCTTCGTGATTCCCTGTATTACCTACGTGATTCGTTGTATAACCTACGTGATTCATTCTATTACCTACGTGATTCCCTGTATAACCTACGTGATTCCTTGCATAACCTACGTGATTAATTGTATAACCTACGTGATTCCCTGCATAACCTACGTGATTCACTATATAACCTACGTTACTCATTGTATAACCTACGTGATTCCCTGTATAACCTACGTGATTCACTGCATAACCTACGTGATTCACTGTATAACCTACGTGATTCCCTGTATAGCCTACGTGATTCATTGTATAACCTACGTGATTCCCGGTATAACCTACGTGATTCCCTGTATAACCAACGTGATTCCCTGTATAACCTACGTGATTCATTGTATAACCTACGTGATTCATTGTATAACCTACGTGATTCCCTGTATAACCTACAAGATTCCCTGTATAACCTACATGATTCCCTCTATAACCTACGTGATTCCTTGTAGAAGCTACGTGATTCCCTGTATAACCCACATGATTCCCGATATAACATACGTGATTCCTTGTATAACCTACATGATTCCCGATATAACCTACGTGATTCCTTGTATAACCTACGTGATTCACTATATAACCTACGTGATTCCTTGTATAACCTACGTGATTCCTTGTATAACCTACGTGATTCACTGTATAACTACGTGATTCATTGTATAACCTACGTGATTCCCTGTATAACCTACGTGATTCATTGTATAACCTACGTGTTTCACTGTATAACCTACGTGATTCATTGTATAACCTACTTGATTCATTGTATAACCTTCGTGATTCCTTGTATTACCTACGTGATTCATTGTATAACCTACGTGATTCATTGTATAACCTACGTGATTCCCTGTATAACCTACGTGATTCATTGTATAACCTACGTGTTTCACTGTATAACCTACGTGATTCATTGTATAACCTACTTGATTCATTGTATAACCTTCGTGATTCCCTGTATTACCTACGTGATTCGTTGTATAACCTACGTGATTCATTCTATAACCTACGTGATTCCCTGTATAACCTACGTGATTCCTTGCATAACCTACGTGATTAATTGTATAACCTACGTGATTCCCTGCATAACCTACGTGATTCACTATATAACCTACGTGATTCCTTGTATAACCTACGTTATTCCCGATATAACCTACGTGATTCCCTGTATAACCTACGTGATTCCTTGTATAACCTACGTGATTCCTTGTATAACCTACGTGATTCACTGTATAACCTATGTGATTCCTTGTATAACCTACGTGATTTATTGTATAACCTACGTGATTCCTTGTATAACCTAAGTGATTCCTTGTATAACCTACGTGATTCACTGTATAACCTACGGGATTCCTTGTATAACCTACGTGATTCCTTGTATAACCTACTGGATTCCCGATATAACCGACGTAATTCCCTGTATAACCTACGTGATTCCTTGTATAACTTACGTGATTCCTTTATAACCTACGTGATTCACTGTATAACTTACGAGACTCCTTGTATAACCTACGTGATTCATTGTATAACCTACGTGATTCACTGTATAACCTACGGGATTCCTTGTATAACCTACGTGATTCTCTGTATAACCAACGTGATTTCCTGTATAACCTACGTGATTCATTGTATAACCTAAGTGATTCCCTTTATAACCTACGTGATTCATTGTATAACCTAAGTGATTCCCTGTATAACCTACGTGATTCATTGTAAAACCTACGTGATTCCCTGTATAACCTACGTGATTCATTTTTTAACCTACGTGATTCACTGTATAACTACGTGATTCATTGTATAACCTACGTGATTCCCTGTATAACCTACGTAATTCATTGTATAACCTACGTGTTTCACTGTATAACCTACGTGATTCATTGTATAACCTACTTGATTCATTGTATAACCTTCATGATTCCCTGTATTACCTACGTGATTCATTGTATAACCTACGTGATTCATTCTATAACCTACGTGATTCCCTGTATAACCTACGTGATTTCTTGCATAACCTACGTGATTCATTGTATAACCTACGTGATTCCCTGCATAACCTACGTGATTCATTATATAACCTACGTGATTCATTGTATAACCTACGTGATTCCCTGTATAACCTACGTGATTCATTGTATAACCTACGTGATTCCCTGTATAACCTACGTGATTCATTGTATAACATACGTGATTCACTGTATAACTACGTGATTCATTGTATAACCTACGTGATTCCCTGTATAACCTACGTGATTCATTGTATAACCTACGTGTTTCATTGTATAACCTACTTGATTCATTGTATAACCTTCGTGATTCCTTGTATTACCTACGTGATTCATTGTATAACCTACGTGATTCATTGTATAACCTACGTGATTCCCTGTATAACCTACGTGATTCATTGTATAACCTACGTGTTTCACTGTATAACCTACGTGATTCATTGTATAACCTACTTGATTCATTGTATAACCTTCGTGATTCCCTGTATTACCTACGTGATTCGTTGTATAACCTACGTGATTCATTCTATTACCTACGTGATTCCCTGTATAACCTACGTGATTCCTTGCATAACCTACGTGATTAATTGTATAACCTACGTGATTCCCTGCATAACCTACGTGATTCACTATATAACCTACGTTACTCATTGTATAACCTACGTGATTCCCTGTATAACCTACGTGATTCACTGCATAACCTACGTGATTCACTGTATAACCTACGTGATTCCCTGTATAGCCTACGTGATTCATTGTATAACCTACGTGATTCCCGGTATAACCTACGTGATTCCCTGTATAACCAACGTGATTCCCTGTATAACCTACGTGATTCATTGTATAACCTACGTGATTCATTGTATAACCTACGTGATTCCCTGTATAACCTACAAGATTCCCTGTATAACCTACATGATTCCCTCTATAACCTACGTGATTCCTTGTAGAAGCTACGTGATTCCCTGTATAACCCACATGATTCCCGATATAACATACGTGATTCCTTGTATAACCTACATGATTCCCGATATAACCTACGTGATTCCTTGTATAACCTACGTGATTCACTATATAACCTACGTGATTCATTGTATAACCTACGTGATTCCTTGTATAACCTACGTGATTCACGGTATAACTACGTGATTCATTGTATAACCTACGTGATTCCCTGTATAACCTACGTGATTCATTGTATAACCTACGTGTTTCACTGTATAACCTACGTGATTCATTGTATAACCTACTTGATTCATTGTATAACCTTCGTGATTCCTTGTATTACCTACGTGATTCATTGTATAACCTACGTGATTCATTGTATAACCTACGTGATTCCCTGTATAACCTACGTGATTCATTGTATAACCTACGTGTTTCACTGTATAACCTACGTGATTCATTGTATAACCTACTTGATTCATTGTATAACCTTCGTGATTCCCTGTATTACCTACGTGATTCGTTGTATAACCTACGTGATTCATTCTATAACCTACGTGATTCCCTGTATAACCTACGTGATTCCTTGCATAACCTACGTGATTAATTGTATAACCTACGTGATTCCCTGCATAACCTACGTGATTCACTATATAACCTACGTTACTCATTGTATAACCTACGTGATTCCCTGTATAACCTACGTGATTCACTGCATAACCTACGTGATTCACTGTATAACCTACGTGATTCCCTGTATAGCCTACGTGATTCATTGTATAACCTACGTGATTCCCGGTATAACCTACGTGATTCCCTGTATAACCAACGTGATTCCCTGTATAACCTACGTGATTCATTGTATAACCTACGTGATTCATTGTATAACCTACGTGATTCCCTGTATAACCTACAATATTCCCTGTATAACCTACATGATTCCCTATATAACCTACGTGATTCCTTGTAGAACCTACGTGATTCCCTGTATAACCCACATGATTCCCGATATAACATACGTGATTCCTTGTATAACCTACATGATTCCCGATATAACCTACGTGATTCCTTGTATAACCTACGTGATTCAGTATATAACCTACGTGATTCCTTGTATAACCTACGTGATTCCTTGTATAACCTACGTGATTCACTGTATAACCTATGTGATTCCTTGTATAACCTACGTGATTTATTGTATAACCTACTTGATTCCTTGTATAACCTAAGTGATTCCTTGTATAACCTACGTGATTCACTGTATAACCTACGGGATTCCTTGTATAACCTCCGTGATTCCTTGTATAACCTACTGGATTCCCGATATAACCGACGTAATTCCCTGTATAACCTACGTGATTCCTTGTATAACCTACGTGATTCCTTGTATAACCTACGTGATTCACTGTATAACCTACGAGATTCCTTGTATAACCTACGTGATTCATTGTATAACCTACGTGATTCCTTGTATAACATACGTGATTCCCTGTGTAACCTACGTGATTCCTTGTATAACATACGTGATTCCCTGTCTAACCTATGTGATTCCTTGTATAACCTACGTGATTCACTGTATAACCTACGTGATTCCCTGTACAACCTACTTGATTCATTGTATAACCTACGTGATTCATTGTATAACCTACGTGATTCCTTGTCTAACCTACGTGATTCCTTGTATAACCTACGTGATTCACTGTATAACACACGTGATTCCCTGCATAACCTACGTGATCCACTGTATAACCTACGTGATTCACTGTATAATCTACATGATTCCTTGTATAACCTACGTGATTCCTTGTATAACCTACGTGATTCCTTGTATAACCTACGTGACTCACTGTATAACCTACGTGATTCATTGTATAACCTACGTGATTTCTTGTATAACCTACGTGATTCCTTGTATACCCTACGTGGTTCCCTGTATAACCTACACGATTCCTTGTATAAACTACGTGATTCCCTGTATAACCAACGTGATTCACTGTGTAACCTACGTGATTCCTTGTATAACCTACGTGATTCCTTGTATAACCTACGTGATTCCCTGTATAACCTACGTGTTTCACTGTATAACCTACCCGATTCCTTGTATAAACTACGTGATTCATTGTATAACCTACGTGATTCCTTGTATAACATACGTGATTCCCTGTGTAACCTACGTGATTCCTTGTATAACCTACGTGATTCCCTGTCTAACCTATGTGATTCCTTGTATAACCTACGTGATTCACTGTATAACCTACGTGATTCCCTGTACAACCTACTTGATTCATTGTATAACCTACGTGATTCATTGTATAACGTGCGTGATTCCTTGTCTAACCTTCGTGATTCCTTGTATAACCTACGTGATTCACTGTATAACACACGTGATTCCCTGCATAACCTACGTGATCCACTGTATAACCTACGTGATTCACTGTATAATCTACATGATTCCTTGTATAACCTACGTGATTCCTTGTATAACCTACGTGACTCACTGTATAACCTACGTGATTCATTGTATAACCTACGTGATTTCTTGTATAACCTACGTGATTCATTGTATAACCTACGTGATTCCCTGTATAACCTACGTGATTCACTGTATAACCTACGTGACTCATTGTATAACCTCCGTGATTCATTGTATAACCTACGTGATTTCTTGTATAACCTACGTGATTCCTTGTATAACCTACGTGATTCCCTGTATTTCTTGTATAACCTACGTGATTCCTTGTATAACATACGTGATTTCCTGTATTACCTACGTGATTCCTTGTAAAAACTACGTGATTAATTGTATAACCTACGTGATTCCCTGCATAACCTACGTGATTCACTATATAACCTACGTTACTCATTGTATAACCTACGTGATTCCCTGTATAACCTACGTGATTCACTGCATAACCTACGTGATTCACTGTATAACCTACGTGATTCCCTGTATAGCCTACGTGATTCATTGTATAACCTACGTGATTCCCGGTATAACCTACGTGATTCCCTGTATAACCAACGTGATTCCCTGTATAACCTACGTGATTCATTGTATAACCTACGTGATTCATTGTATAACCTACGTGATTCCCTGTATAACCTACAAGATTCCCTGTATAACCTACATGATTCCCTCTATAACCTACGTGATTCCTTGTAGAAGCTACGTGATTCCCTGTATAACCCACATGATTCCCGATATAACATACGTGATTCCTTGTATAACCTACATGATTCCCGATATAACCTACGTGATTCCTTGTATAACCTACGTGATTCACTATATAACCTACGTGATTCATTGTATAACCTACGTGATTCCTTGTATAACCTACGTGATTCACGGTATAACTACGTGATTCATTGTATAACCTACGTGATTCCCTGTATAACCTACGTGATTCATTGTATAAACTACGTGTTTCACTGTATAACCTACGTGATTCATTGTATAACCTACTTGATTCATTGTATAACCTTCGTGATTCCTTGTATTACCTACGTGATTCATTGTATAACCTACGTGATTCATTGTATAACCTACGTGATTCCCTGTATAACCTACGTGATTCATTGTATAACCTACGTGTTTCACTGTATAACCTACGTGATTCATTGTATAACCTACTTGATTCATTGTATAACCTTCGTGATTCCCTGTATTACCTACGTGATTCGTTGTATAACCTACGTGATTCATTCTATAACCTACGTGATTCCCTGTATAACCTACGTGATTCCTTGCATAACCTACGTGATTAATTGTATAACCTACGTGATTCCCTGCATAACCTACGTGATTCACTATATAACCTACGTTACTCATTGTATAACCTACGTGATTCCCTGTATAACCTACGTGATTCACTGCATAACCTACGTGATTCACTGTATAACCTACGTGATTCCCTGTATAGCCTACGTGATTCATTGTATAACCTACGTGATTCCCGGTATAACCTACGTGATTCCCTGTATAACCAACGTGATTCCCTGTATAACCTACGTGATTCATTGTATAACCTACGTGATTCATTGTATAACCTACGTGATTCCCTGTATAACCTACAATATTCCCTGTATAACCTACATGATTCCCTATATAACCTACGTGATTCCTTGTAGAACCTACGTGATTCCCTGTATAACCCACATGATTCCCGATATAACATACGTGATTCCTTGTATAACCTACATGATTCCCGATATAACCTACGTGATTCCTTGTATAACCTACGTGATTCAGTATATAACCTACGTGATTCCTTGTATAACCTACGTGATTCCTTGTATAACCTACGTGATTCACTGTATAACCTATGTGATTCCTTGTATAACCTACGTGATTTATTGTATAACCTACTTGATTCCTTGTATAACCTAAGTGATTCCTTGTATAACCTACGTGATTCACTGTATAACCTACGGGATTCCTTGTATAACCTCCGTGATTCCTTGTATAACCTACTGGATTCCCGATATAACCGACGTAATTCCCTGTATAACCTACGTGATTCCTTGTATAACCTACGTGATTCCTTGTATAACCTACGTGATTCACTGTATAACCTACGAGATTCCTTGTATAACCTACGTGATTCATTGTATAACCTACGTGATTCCTTGTATAACATACGTGATTCCCTGTGTAACCTACGTGATTCCTTGTATAACATACGTGATTCCCTGTCTAACCTATGTGATTCCTTGTATAACCTACGTGATTCACTGTATAACCTACGTGATTCCCTGTACAACCTACTTGATTCATTGTATAACCTACGTGATTCATTGTATAACCTACGTGATTCCTTGTCTAACCTACGTGATTCCTTGTATAACCTACGTGATTCACTGTATAACACACGTGATTCCCTGCATAACCTACGTGATCCACTGTATAACCTACGTGATTCACTGTATAATCTACATGATTCCTTGTATAACCTACGTGATTCCTTGTATAACCTACGTGATTCCTTGTATAACCTACGTGACTCACTGTATAACCTACGTGATTCATTGTATAACCTACGTGATTTCTTGTATAACCTACGTGATTCCTTGTATACCCTACGTGGTTCCCTGTATAACCTACACGATTCCTTGTATAAACTACGTGATTCCCTGTATAACCAACGTGATTCACTGTGTAACCTACGTGATTCCTTGTATAACCTACGTGATTCCTTGTATAACCTACGTGATTCCCTGTATAACCTACGTGTTTCACTGTATAACCTACCCGATTCCTTGTATAAACTACGTGATTCATTGTATAACCTACGTGATTCCTTGTATAACATACGTGATTCCCTGTGTAACCTACGTGATTCCTTGTATAACCTACGTGATTCCCTGTCTAACCTATGTGATTCCTTGTATAACCTACGTGATTCACTGTATAACCTACGTGATTCCCTGTACAACCTACTTGATTCATTGTATAACCTACGTGATTCATTGTATAACGTGCGTGATTCCTTGTCTAACCTTCGTGATTCCTTGTATAACCTACGTGATTCACTGTATAACACACGTGATTCCCTGCATAACCTACGTGATCCACTGTATAACCTACGTGATTCACTGTATAATCTACATGATTCCTTGTATAACCTACGTGATTCCTTGTATAACCTACGTGATTCCTTGTATAACCTACGTGACTCACTGTATAACCTACGTGATTCATTGTATAACCTACGTGATTTCTTGTATAACCTACGTGATTCATTGTATAACCTACGTGATTCCCTGTATAACCTACGTGATTCACTGTATAACCTACGTGACTCATTGTATAACCTCCGTGATTCATTGTATAACCTACGTGATTTCTTGTATAACCTACGTGATTCCTTGTATAACCTACGTGATTCCCTGTATTTCTTGTATAACCTACGTGATTCCTTGTATAACATACGTGATTTCCTGTATTACCTACGTGATTCCTTGTAAAAACTACGTTATTCCCTGTATAACCAACGTGATTCACTGTATAACCTACGTGATTCCTTGTATAACCTACGTGATTCCTTGTATAACCTACGTGATTCCCTGTATAACCAACATGATTCACTGTATAACCTACGTGATTCCTTGTATAACCTACGTGATTCATTGTATAACCTACGTGATTCCCTGTATAACCTACGTGATTCACTGTATAACCTACGTGACTCATTGTATAACCTCCGTGATTCATTGTATAACCTACGTGATTTCTTGTATAACCTACGTGATTCCTTGTATAACCTACGTGATTCCCTGTATTTCTTGTATAACCTACGTGATTCCTTGTATAACATACGTGATTTCCTGTATTACCTACGTGATTCCTTGTAAAAACTACGTTATTCCCTGTATAACCAACGTGATTCACTGTATAACCTACGTGATTCCTTGTATAACCTACGTGATTCCTTGTATAACCTACGTGATTCCCTGTATAACCAACATGATTCACTGTATAACCTACGTGAGTCCTTGTATAACCTACGTGATTCCTTGTATAACCTACGTGATTCCCTGTATAACCTACGTGATTCACTGCATAACCTCCGTGATTCCCAATATAACCTACGTGATTCACTGTATAACCTACGTGATTCCTTGTATAACCAACGTGATTCCTTGTACACCCTACGTTATTCCTTGTATAACCTACGCGAGTCCCTGTATAACCAACGTGATTCCCTGTATAACCTACGTGATTCACTGTATAACCTACGTGATTCCTTGTATAACCTACGTGATTCCTTGTGTAACCAACGTGATTCCCTGTATAACCAACGTGATTCACTGTATAACCTAAGTGCTTCCTTGTATAACCTACGTGATTCATTGTGTAACCTACGTGATTCCCTGTATAACCTACGTGATTCCTTGTATAACCTACGTGATTCCCTGTATAACCTACGTGATTCCGTGTATAACCTACGTGATTCCCTGTATAACCTACGTGATTCACTGTATAACCTACGTGATTCATTGTATAACCTGCGTGATTCCCTGTATAACCTACATGGTTCCCGATATAACCTGTGTGATTCCCGATATAACCTACGTGATTCCCTGTATAACCTACGTGATTCCCTGTATAACCTACGTGATTGCCGATATAACCTACATGATTCCCTGTATAACCTACGTGATTCCCTGTATAACCTACGTGATTACCGATATAACCTACATGATTCCCTGTATAACCTACGTGATTCATTGTATAACCTACGTGACTCCCTGTATAACCTACGTGATTCACTGTAGAGCTACGTGATGCATTGTATAACCTACGTGATTCCATGTATAACCTACGTGATTCCTTGTATAACCTACGTGATTCCTTGTATAACCTACGTGATTCCTTGTATATCCTACGTGATTCCCTGTATAACAAACGTGATTCACTGTATAACCTACGTGATTCATTGTATAACCTACGTGATTTCTTGTATAACTTACGTGATTCCTTGTATGACCTACGTGATTCCCTGTATAACCTACGTGATTCCATGTTAAAACTACGTGATTCCCTGTATAACCAACGTGATTCACTGTATAACCTACGTGATTCCTTGTATAACCTACGTGATTCCTTGTATAAACTACGTGATTCCTTGTATAACCTACGTGATTCCTTGTATAACCTACCTGATTCCCTGTATAACCTACGTGATTCACTGTATAACCTACGTGATTCCCGATATAACCTCCGTGATTCACTGTATAACCTACGTGATTCCTTGTATAACCTACGTGATTCATTGTATAACCTGCGTGATTCCTTGTATAACCTACGTGATTCCTTGTATAACCTACGTGATTCCCTGTATAACCTACGTGATTCCCTGTATAACCTACGTGATTCATTGTATAACCTACGTGATTCCCTGTATAACCTACATGGTTCCCGATATAACCTGTGTGATTCCCGATATAACCTACGTGATTCCCTGTATAACCTACGTGATTCATTGTATAACCTACGTGAATCCCTGTATAACCTACGTGATTGCCGATATAACCTACGTGATTCCCGATATAACCTGCGTGATTCCCTGTATAACCTACGTGATACCCGATATAACCTACGTGATTCATTGTATATCCTACGTGATTCCCTGTATAGTCTACGTGATTCATTGTATAACTTACGTGACTCCCTGTATAACCTACGTGATTCACTGTATAACCTACGTGATTCATTGTATAACCTACGTGATTACCTGTATAACCAACGTGATTCATTGTATAACCTACGTGATTCCTTGTATAACATACGTGATTCCCTGTATAACCTACGTGATTCCTTGTATAACCTACGTGATTCCCTGTATAACCTACGTGATCCCATGTGTAACGTACATGATTCCCTGTATAACCTACTATAACTTACTAAATGTTTATATTTCATAAATAATTGGCCAAAAACACAGCAAACCCGGGGCATGTGAAATATTTTTATCATTTTTTGAATAGAAGAAGTTCGAATATTAATTCAGGAGAAACACCAAAGGGCAACACCGCCGTAAGGCTGGGACTCGTTCTCCGGAAATAAATGTTGTATCATTGATAGTTCGGCGTCATATTAAACAGATTATGGTAAGTACTTTAATATTGTGTATCCTTAATTCATAACAGGTGTGAGTCACCGTGCCAGGATATCATCTAAAAATGCAATTAGAGTTCACTTTGAAGAAGGATTAGAAAATGAAATAACGAGGCGCTACGACCTCAACGTTGCGGAAGGTATGTATTAGACTTGAATTTAGTAAACAAAAACTAACATTCTACCGGTTTTTGTTCTATTTGTTAAGCGAAGGTGAACAACATTTCGGATTCGAAGTCTACTGTCAACATTTGTTGGCGAGAATGCATTTGTTCTTACAATTTTTGTTCGCGCAATACAATTGCCAAATCACGGTTAAATGACGGAAGCGTTCAGCAGAGTAACAATGTCACAGCGCCCCAGCCGATCTTATAATACCCCTACTACAGATTTATCAAATCTACCCAACTTCCAATCTACTAAATTTTCGAACTGTAAGGGCTTTATTTATTATTTTTTCGCGATGATGTGTATTGACATCCGTTCACACACATTGTCATGATCTATAAGTCTCACACACGTGCACTTTTCATATTATATTTGTGTAGGTATCTGGTATGAAACAATGACACACGCCGATTTTGTCGTCACAGTACGAATATTTGCACATCGAGTCTATACTCGTGTATTGGTGACACAATTTGAATTCCAAAGCTTGGGAGATAGAGAAGTTACTTTGACTTTGATTAACAATGAGGGCGCACCAACGGAAGATATTTCTTTCAGTGACCCAGTTGAATACCAATTTGATACCAAGATGTAAGTAATAGAAGCTGAAATAACTGAGACTTTTTTTGAAATTTGTTTACAAATCATCTACAAACACACCGATATATTGCATCATAGCACATAGCATCAGATTGTATAGTACCACATCAGCACAAATTACATTACACATCTCATCACATCACATCGCATTACATGATCACATTAAAGCAAATTTCATCTCAACACATCACGTAACATCTCATTGCATCACATCACATCGTATCAAATCGCATCACACCATATCGCGTCACCTCCCAGCACATCGTATTCAGTTGCATTAAGCAAAATCGCACCAGCTCTCTTTGCCTCAGGTCAGAGCAGATAAGATCACATAACATTTAATCACCTCACAACATACCATATATCACCTCACATCACAACGCATCGCATCCACAGTGCTTCAGATCAAATCGCATTGCATCGCTTTACAATACATCGATCACATCACATCAAACCACATCAAATCGCATTACATCATATCACAGTATATCACACCGTGACCAAATTAGACCACACCAAACCACATTGCATCAAGTAAAATGTTTAAACTTTAGTTTTTAATTCAATTCGATATATATACATTGAATTATTATTGCTAAGTCATGTAACTAACGTGATTTTTTACCATGCCTATATAGCTACAAAACGATGAACGGGGAAACCAAACTCGCGGAGACACCAGTCAGTGAAAAGGCTACAGTGTATGTTTATTATAACGAGCTGGACAATAAAATAACACTGGGACAAACAGACAACGGTCGTATTCACAATTACGTAACTTCGATTGACCAGAAGAACGACGTGGCGAAGAAGGAATTCGATGACGTAATGGGAAGTATAAACGCCGATGAGGGCGCTGCGTTACTACAGGCACACATCGATGCATGGAGCAATACATGGAATCAAGGCAAAATTGAAGTGGATGACCTTAACCTCGGCAAAATCATCTACGGATCATTCTACTATATACTGAGTTCTTTACCAGTCTTGGATGAGCCGCCTCAACCGAGGAACCAGTTTTATGGACTCAGTCCGGGTGGGCTCACCAGAGGATCCTATCTACGTGACTACCAGGGGCATAGTTTCTGGGACACAGAAACCTGGATGTATCCATGTATTATGATGTTCTTCCCGACGCTGGGGAAAGACATTCTATCTTACAGGTGGCTCGTGAGAGAAGAGGCCAAACAGAGGGCAGCCTGTAACTGGCACAACGGAACGCGATTCCCATGGGAATCCGCATTCACGGGTGCCGAGACAACGCCAGACTGTTGCTATGAGACGAGAGAAAACCAGCAACACGTGACCAGTGATATCGCCTTTGCTGCTAGACAGTACCTCTCGGCAACCCGTGATGTTGATTGGTTAAATGACTGGGGTTGTGAGTTCCTGAGAGACATTGCAAAATACTGGCAGAGCAGAGTCACGTACAACGAAGAAAGGGATGCGTGGGAGATCTTAGGTGAGAATATGAACGTTTTATTACCTTGGTATTTTAGGAACGGGTGGAGCAAGGGAGTGGTAACAATTCACCATGCGTATTAATAGCGCTCCCTGAAGACGACGTGCCTCTGTTGAATGGGTGGTAGAAATGTAGTTTGCTAAACAATGAAAGTATCAAAATAATGGTGAATGACTGTAACCGTAGATGGCGCAATGCATACAAATATGAAAGTTAACGTTAAAGTCTGTGTTGATAGAGGATTTCTCACTTTTAAAGTGATCTTGATTATATGCACCTTTCTTGTAATACTCCTAATGAAAGTAGAAAAACTTTCTAAAATTGTGATATTTTCCACCAACTTTAAAATGTACTTTAAACCATCCTATTCTGTTATAGGATTTTTCTATCAATCCTCGGAGGCGGAGCTACGTCACGCGCATCACTGTACCACGTACAATCTCCTTCCCAGAGGCCTTTGCGCTTTACGCAATAGTGCCTCTGCCACAGGCAGCCTTCAATTTTGTGGTCAATCACCTCACTACGCACGGCCATTTTCCGCGGTTGTTTCATTTGAAACCGAACTACAAAAAGTGGGAAAAAACGTATGTGACATCCGAACTATTTATTAATGTCAGACTTCAGTAAAAACGTAAATACGAACCATTTTATCGCGGACTATGTTTTGCAAGGTAATGTTACTGTAGTGAAATGGCGCACGTGATACACTAAAACTGGGGAAAAAGAACGTTCTGTTAACGTATATAGTTGGGAAAGAAACATTATTAGACTAATTTAACTGAAAGGAGTTTCCTAACATTTCCGTTCATCTTGTATTCTGGTGAATATTTCAATACTATTTCTGGCTTGAACGGGTTCGATTTTGTGCGTCTAACAGCCATAGAACACATAGGTTCTAGTAAGTTTATAAAGTTAGTCATTTATAGTAGAAACTAATGCTTTGGCATGTAGGAAAGGATTGTACTTTTCTAACGCAAGTCATGTAAATTTAATCTAATTAACTGAACATTTTATTCAGAGTCGGACGTGAAACGTCTTATTAAAGTGATTAAAGTAACCAAGTCACTTACGCATAACTTTGTTAACCGACAGGGTCTTGTAGTTCGAACATATTCGAATATGCAAATGAGTTCTATGCAAAGCTGCCTTGTGCAGTAATGATAAGTAACGCGTATCGAACTGTGCGGAGTTCGTACCACGTATTCTATGGGCTTTGTGCGCGCTGCTGTGGAACGCCGGTGGAGCCGGTGAAAATTCGAGAAAACAATACAAACTCAACTTTGAAGTAATCCTGAACAACCAAATTCATATATGTTACACACGTAGGGCTAATCTTGTTACACTGTTCAGGGGACTCCCAACAACCATCGCAAAGTACCGTTTTCTGCGAGTTTTTGGTCTTTGTTTTCACCGCGAGGGTGGCCAGGCGGTAGAAAATGCCCGGATGTCCGCCCCGAGGATAGTTTTTAGCTACATTCTATAACACCGGCTTTATTTATAGTAAGATCTAATGTATTATAAACTTACATAATGTGGATAACATTGTTTTCACGTTGTACATCTCAAATAAGAGACACAGATTAGTTGCCAAGCTTATGGTTAGGAAGGCTAATTAATTATTAATTAGTTCTCCAATATTCTCAGCACAGTTCTTTCTAGGCTGTCTTTGTTTATATATGTGCTTACAGTATGAAGGCTTTTCATGTAAGTGGGCCAATGTTGTAACGTGTAGTGACTGTATATGAACGCTAGTGAATACACATCAATGTTGTAACGTGTAGTGACTGTATATGAACGCTGTGAATACACATCAATGTTGTAATGTGTAGTGACTGTATATGAATGCTGTGAATACACATCAATGTTGTAACGTGTAGTGACTGTATATGAATGCTGTGAATACACATCAATGTTGTAACGTGTAGTGACTGTATATGAATGCTGTGAATACACATCAATGTTGTAACGTGTAGTGACTGTATATGAATGCTGTGAATACACATTAATGTTGTAACGTGTAGTGACTGTATGTGAATGCTGTGAATACACATCAATGTTGTAACGTGTAGTGACTGTATATGAATGCTGTGAATACACATCAATGTTGTAACGTGTAGTGACTGTATATGAATGCTGTGAATACACATTAATGTTGTAACGTGTAGTGACTGTATATGAATGCTGTGAATACACATCAATGTTGTAACGTGTAGTGACTGTATATGAATGCTGTGAATACACATCAATGTTGTAACGTGTAGTGACTGTATATGAATGCTGTGAATACACATCAATGTTGTAACGTGTAGTGACTGTATATGAATGCTGTGAATACACATCAATGTTGTAACGTGTAGTGACTGTATATGAATGCTGTGAATACACATCAATGTTGTAACGTGTAGTGACTGTATATGAATGCTGTGAATACACATCAATGTTGTAACGTGTAGTGACTGTATATGCATGCTGTGAATACACATCAATGTTGTAACGTGTAGTGACTGTATATGAATGCTGTGAATACACATCAATGTTGTAACGTGTAGGGACTGTATATGAATGCTGTGAATACACATCAATGTTGTAACGTGTAGTGACTGTATATGAATGCTGTGAATACACATTAATGTTATAACGTGTAGTGACTGTATATGAATGCTGTGAATACACATCAATGTTGTAACGTGTAGTGACTGTATATGAATGCTGTGAATACACATCAATGTTGTAACGTGTAGTGACTGTATATGAATGCTGTGAATACACATTAATGTTGTAACGTGTAGTGACTGTATGTGAATGCTGTGAATACACATCAATGTTGTAACGTGTAGTGACTGTATATGAATGCTGTGAATACACATTAATGTTGTAACGTGTAGTGACTGTATATGAATGCTTTGAATACACATCAATGTTGTAACGTGTAGTGACTGTATATGAATGCTGTGAATACACATCAATGTTGTAACGTGTAGTGACTGTATATGAATGCTGTGAATACACATCAATGTTGTAACATGTAGTGACTGTATATGAATGCTGTGAATACACATCAATGTTGTAACGTGCAGTGACTGTATGTGAATGCTGTGAATACACATCAATGTTGTAATGTGTAGGGACTGTATATGAATGCTGTGAATACACATCAATGTTGTAACGTGTAGTGACTGTATATGAATGCTGTGAATACACATCAATGTTGTAACGTGTAGTGACTGTATATGAATGCTGTGAATACACATCAATGTTGTAACGTGTAGTGACTGTATGTGAATGCTGTGAATACACATCAATGTTGTAACGTGTAGGGACTGTATATGAATGCTGTGAATACACATCAATGTTGTAACATGTAGTGACTGTATATGAATGCTGTGAATACACATCAATGTTGTAACGTGTAGTGACTGTATGTGAATGCTGTGAATACACATCAATGCTGTAACGTGTAGGGACTGTATATGAATGCTGTGAATACACATCAATGTTGTAACGTGTAGTGACTGTATATGAATGCTGTGAATACACATCAATGTTGTAACGTGTAGTGACTGTATGTGAATGCTGTGAATACACATCAATGTTGTAACGTGTAGGGACTGTATATGAATGCTGTGAATACACATCAATGTTGTAACGTGTAGTGACTGTATATGAATGCTGTGAATACACATCAATGTTGTAACGTGTAGGGACTGTATATGAATGCTGTGAATACACATCAATGTTGTAACATGTAGTGACTGTATATGAATGCTGTGAATACACATCAATGTTGTAACGTGTAGTGACTGTATGTGAATGCTGTGAATACACATCAATGTTGTAACGTGTAGGGACTGTATATGAATGCTGTGAATACACATCAATGTTGTAACGTGTAGTGACTGTATATGAATGCTGTGAATACACATCAATGTTGTAACGTGTAGTGACTGTATATGAATGCTGTGAATACACATCAATGTTGTAACGTGTAGTGACCGTATATGAATGCTGTGAATACACATCAATGTTGTAACGTGTAGTGACTGTATATGAATGCTGTGAATACACATCAATGTTGTAACGTGTAGTGACTGTATATGAATGCTGTGAATACACATCAATGTTGTAACGTGTAGTGACTGTATATGAATGCTGTGAATACACATCAATGTTGTAACGTGTAGGAACTGTATATGAACGCTGTGAATACACATCAATGTTGTAACGTGTAGTGACTGTATATGAATGCTGTGAATACACATCAATGTTGTAACGTGTAGTAACTGTATATGAATGCTGTGAATACACATCAATGTTGTAACGTGTAGGGACTGTATATGAACGCTGTGAATACACATCAATGTTGTAACGTGTAGTGACTGTATATGAATGCTGTGAATACACATCAATGTTGTAACGTGTAGTGACTGTATATGAATGCTGTGAATACACATCAATGTTGTAACATGTAGGAACTGTATATGAACGCTGTGAATACACATTAATGTTGTAACGTGCAGAGACTGTATATGAATGCTGTGAATACACATCAATGTTGTAACGTGTAGGGACTGTATCTGAATGCTGTGAATACACATCAGTGTTGTAACGTGTAGTGACTGTATATGAATGCTGTGAATACGCATCAATGTTGTAACGTGTAGTGACTGTATATGAACGCTGTGAATACACATCAATGTTGTAACGTGTAGTGGCTGTATATGAATGCTGTGAATACACATCAATGTTGTAACGTGTAGTGACTGTATATGAACGCTGTGAATACACATCAATGTTGTAACGTGTAGTGACTGTATATGAATGCTGTGAATACACATCAATGTTGTAACGTGTAGGGACTGTATATGAACGCTGTGAATACACATCAATGTTGTAACGTGTTGTGACTGTATATGAACGTTGTGAATACACATTAATGTTGTACCGTGTAGTGACTGTATATGAATGCTGTGAATACACATCAATGTTGTAACGTGTAGGGACTGTATATGAACGCTGTGAATACACATCAATGTTGTAACGTGTAGTGACTGTATATGAATGCTGTGAATACACATCAATGTTGTAACGTGTAGGGACTGTATATGAATGCTGTGAATACACATCAATGTTGTAACGTGTAGTGACTGTATATGAATGCTGTGAATACATATCAAGTGTGCTGCATTATTTATCATGTCTGCGTCTACAGTGGTTGTCGCCTTGTACTGTAGTACACACGGAGCGCTTCCATTAAAGTAAAGTATTGATAACTTGTGCATTGCGATACATGCAGACGGAAGTTTGTTCTCGGTAGCGTACATATAATTATACGCGTGTTTTTCATTTTAGAGGTGATGCCATCGGATGAGTATCACATGAAAGTGGACAACTCTGTATATACTAATATAGGAGCCAGTCTAGCCATATTTATAGCTGAATATGCGGCATGTATGTGTGGGGATGAAAAGCTACCCGATGATTGGTTGCAGAAAGCACGTGATATGACTTTGGTATTTGACCAAGAAGTTAATTTTCATCCCGAATTCGAAGGATACCCTATCGGTAAGTCGCTGGACCAAGTAACGATATTTAAGATTGGTAATTTGAGAAATGTGCTTGATTACCAATATGTTTATGGGAGCTCCCTGACATTGCATCTTTAGAACAAGACACGATTTTTCTACATGCACTCGAAATGTACTTTACAGGTGAGACAGTGAAGCAAGCAGACGTCGTGTTATTGGGCTTTCCTGTGATGTGGCCGATGGATCTCGAAGTTCGGGAAAACGACTTGAACATGTATGAACCAGTGACCGATCCCAGCGGTCCAGCTATGACGTGGGGCATGTTTTCCATCGGCCATCTTGAATTGGAGAATTACGATAAAGCAGAAGAGCTTTTCCATCGCAGTTACGAATTGTATGTACGACAGCCATACAAGGTAACTGCTTCACAGTATGTCTTTGCACATTCCCTATCTCTAAACAGATTATGAAAAAATAGTTGTAATATGTATTATACTAACACGCTCACCTAATATTTCAACACTTTCAAAAATGCCACCTTTGACTGCTCATCTATTTACTTTAAAGATTATACGTATAACAGATATATATTACAAATACTTGTAAAATACAATGTTTTGAAAAAGGTTTACTTTTAATTCGGCTTTGACATTTTGCCGGTTTCATTACTTGTCAGCAGACGGGGGCTGTACAGTTGCCTGCTAACCACACATATTTCTAGGCCCAATAATAATAATGTAAGCATCTGTCATGAATTTGTTTTTGCGTATCTGTTAACCGACTTAATTAGTTGATTATTAGCGAATTGCTGTGTTATGTCTGTCATCGTTTAGGTCTATTTGAAGTTTTGGACGGAACTTGGCTCAGTGATTTGGAACTAATTACAAGATACCGTCGCTATTCTGACATCCGTAGTTATTAATGTAGTGAACGATTAATCAAAAGATATGACGTATTCAGTACTTAGTGTGATTGGCTTTATGATTGAAGTTTACGCCTTAGAGTCTTTTTACTGCTTTGTAATTGGTTATAGTTTTGAAAATGAATAAAGAGAGTTTGAGTTGGTCTTGGCGAATACTCCACGATAGACGCAGTCGAGGGCAGTCCTGGGCAGTCGAGAGTCCGAGAGAGTCCAGGGGCGAGCCTTGAGGCAGTCCAGTCTTGGGCGAGTCTTGGTTCAGCCTTGTGAGAGTCTAGGGGATTTTTTCCCCAGGGCGCTGTGTCTTATAGAGTGCTCGATTGACCGACTAAGACGAGAGCTGAAACGTATTTCGTTGTGTGTGTCTTATTTGACTGTAAAGTTAAAGTGACTTTCCCGATCCCGTACCTCAAGGGGACGAGATATAGAGACGAGACGAGTTCCCCCCCTGACAAGTGTGGAGAACCCCGTGGAGAAGATTTTCCCCCCTGATACGTTTTGGATGAACCCGGGCAGGTGTTTAACACACATTGACATCCTGTGAAGAAAAGTGAATGGCGAAGATGTGTCTTTCTTGTGAACCGAACTAACTGGCTCCATGGCAGAGACGAAACTGCGCTTGACGACTCACGACTTTACCAGTATGGCACCGATGTACAACGCTGAAGAGATGAAGACTTCTGAACCCCTTATGAAGGACGAGTACCGGATAGGACTGTATAATTAAGAATTGAGCGACATTAAAGACAAGAAGAAGATGAAAGAACGACCCAGAATAACGCGACAAGAGAAGAGACGCTTATAGACTTTGACTTTAGCTATCTGTGTATTGCTTAGAGAACCGCTCGTTGGACACTGTAACTGACACTGTGTAACTTAGGACGTTGAACTCTTTTCCAGAACCCTAACCCTATTGCTCAGTAATGTAATGTATTGTTTGCTTTTCCTATCGTTTTTACCGTTTCTTTTAGTGATGTTGGATTGTATGTATGTGAGCGCCCAGATTTGTGTTTTGAACTGATATTTAGTGACGTGCGAGGTCCTTTATAACGATTTAAGCGCGCCTCAGTGGACAAGTATTTGCAACACAGTGTTTTGAGTTTTGTGATGTTTTTATGGAGTTTTTATGAGTTTATGAGTATGGATTATGATGGGGAAAGTAATGCCCTAATGAGTTTTTCAGAGTTTTGAGATTTGTCGAGTACAGAGATATCGACGTTTTAAGAGTTGTTTTTGTTTATGTGTTGTTTCCGGAATACTTCTGACGCTTTTTGAGTTGATAGCACCTTTGTAACGTTTTTTAATGTCTTTTTGAGGTGAGAGTTTGGTGCGCTTATATATGTATTGTTTGATATCGCAAGCTTTTGTTCATGATTGACAGGATTATATGTAACTTAGTAGTTTCTATCGTTTCGCTTTTCCCGTCTTTTTGCCAGAGGAGTAATGTATTATGAAAGCGAATTTGTCTTTGCATTCTGTTTCCACGCCGTATGACTTTTGTTTAGATTAACGACTTTTGAGTTCAGTTGAAGTTTATAAGGGTATGTGACAGGACTTTGATTAATAGCTTTTTACTCATTGTTTATTAGTTACCGCTTTGCAATGCTTTAACCGAGAGACGCATCCCTAGTAATCACGTGATCATGCTGTCGACTGCAGCGATTGGCTGATCGCTTGGTTACACCGCCACGCCTTAGTTTTTTTTGACCTTTTGATATAGAGTTTGTAACCTTAGTAATGGAGACAGTGCAGCGAAGGGTTACCCTCAGCGGACCTGTTTGAGAAACGTGAGTCGATTGGTAGCCTTTCCCTTTTTTTTTGATTTATAACCGTTGATATTTGTGACTTTATAGCCATTGTATTTAGACTTTATAATCATTGTACTTAATTAGTGTGTTTTACTCTTTTTGATTTATTCCTTTTATTAGTATTGTATTTAACCTGTATGACGATGAGTAGAGGACGGTATCTTTGATTTGTGAACGTGCAATGCCGAGAGGCATATCTCAGTTTGGGTGAAGGGATGTGTCATGAATTTGTTTTTGCGTATCTGTTAACCGACTTAATTAGTTGATTATTAGCGAATTGCTGTGTTATGTCTGTCATCGTTTAGGTCTATTTGAAGTTTTGGACGGAACTTGGCTCAGTGATTTGGAACTAATTACAAGATACCGTCGCTATTCTGACATCCGTAGTTATTAATGTAGTGAACGATTAATAAAAAAATATGACGTATTCAGTACTTAGTGTGATTGGCTTTATGATTGAAGTTTACGCCTTAGAGTCTTTTTACTGCTTTGTAATTGGTTATAGTTTTGAAAATGAATAAAGAGAGTTTGAGTTGGTCTTGGCGAATACTCCACGATAGACGCAGTCGAGGGCAGTCCTGGGCAGTCGAGAGTCCGAGAGAGTCCAGGGGCGAGCCTTGAGGCAGTCCAGTCTTGGGCGAGTCTTGGTTCAGCCTTGTGAGAGTCTTGGGGATTTTTTCCCCAGGGCGCTGTGTCTTATAGAGTGCTCGATTGACCGACTAAGACGAGAGCTGAAACGTATTTTGTTGTGTGTGTCTTATTTGACTGTAAAGTTAAAGTGACTTTCCCGATCCCGTACCTCAAGGGGACGAGATATAGAGACGAGACGAGTTCCCCCCCCCCTGACAAGTGTGGAGAACCCCGTGGAGAAGATTTACCCCTGATACATCTCTGGTATGGGGGGGGGGGGTCCACTACGTGTGTGACATGACAAAACAAGTACTTAGCTTCATTAATTTACCCTATCCTATCCTAATGTATCTGTTTCATCCCTGTTTTTATACTTGGCTATTGTAGGTATGGACTGAGGCACAATCTGGTATTGGTGCGATCAATTTCATCACTGGAATGGGTGGTTTCCTACAGGCTGTATTCTTTGGTTATGGTGGATTCAGACTGCGCGTCGAACAACTTGATTTTAATCCTAACCTTTTACCTGGAACCACGGATGTTAAGTTTATTGGAATCAATTACATGGAGTCTTCAATTGATTTCATTTATGGAGAGTCCACTGCTACAATAACACTAACCAATCAAGGGAACTATATGTTGAAAGTAAGCCTGGTGGATGGGACGATGCATACTTTAGATAAAGGTAAGAAACGGGCGATCATTGGAAACTGTTGGAGGGGAGATGGTGAAAAGATTGTCAGTTAGATGTGTAGAACAACAACTGTGGAAGAAGATGTGGGTAGAACAACTTTGGGGAGGTGTGTAAACAACTGGAATGGGAGGTGGTTAGCATGACCGTGGAAGGGGAGGAGTGTAAAACAACTGGAATGGGAGGTGGTTAGCTTGACCGTGGAAGGGGAGGAGTGTAAAACAAATGAGGGGTAGAACAACCGTGGGGAGATGTGTAGAACAACTGGAATGGGAGGTGGTTAGCATGACCGTGGAAGGGGAGGAGTGTAAAACAACTGGAATTGGAGGTGGTTAGCATAACCGTGGAAGGGGAGGAGTGTAAAACAAATGTGGGTAGAACAACTGTGGGGAGGTGTATAGAACAACTGGAATGGGAGGTGGTTAGCATGACCGTGGAAGGGGAGGATTGTAAAACAAATGTGGGGTAGAACAACTGTGGGAAGGTGTGTGAAACATCTGTAGGAAGGAAAGCGTGCAAAGCAATCACTGTGGTGGAGGTGTAGAAAAATTCTGATCATGTTGTATCAGCATTCTATTAAACTCTTGTCGTATTAGATTAGCAAACAAGCCCTGATCATGTTATATCAGCATTCTATTAAACTCTTGTCGTATTAGATCAGCAAACAAGCCCTGATCATGTTATATCAGCATTCTATTAAACTCTTGTCGTGTTAGATCAGCAAACAAAGCCTGATCATGTTATATCAGCATTCTATTAAACTCTTGTCGTGTTAGATCAGCAAACAAAGCCTGATCTTGTTGTATCAGCATTCTATTAAGCTCTTGTCGTGTTAGATCAGCAAACAAGCCCTGATCATGTTGTATCAGCATTCTATTAAACTCTTGTCGTGTTAGATCAGCAAACAAAGCCTGATCTTGTTGTATCAGCATTCTATTAAACTCTTGTCGTGTTAGATCAGCAAACAAAGCCTAATCTTGTTGTATCAGCATTCTATTAAACTCTTGTCGTGTTAGATCAGCAAACAAAGCCTGATCTTGTTGTATCAGCATTCTATTAAGCTCTTGTCGTTTTAGATCAGCAAACAAAGCCTGATCTTGTTGTATCAGCATTCTATTAAACTCTTGTCGTGTTAGATCAGCAAACAAAGCCTAATTTTGTTGTATCAGCAAACAAAGCCTGATCATATTGGATCAGCAAAGAAGCCCTGATCATGTTATATCAGCATACACTCCCTGGTCGTGTTGGATCAGCAAATAAGCCCTGATCATGTTATGTCAGTGTACAAGCTCTTGTCGTGTTAGATCAGCAAACAAAGCCTGATCTTGCTAGGTCATCAAACAAGGCCTGATCATGTTGGATCAGCAAACAAGCCCTGATCATGTTATATCAGTGTACAAGTACTTGTCGTGTTAGATCAGCATACAAGACTGATCATGTTGGATCAGCAAAGTAGTCCTGATCATGTTATATCAGTGTACAAACTCTGGTCGTGTTGGATCAGCATACAAAGACTGATTATGTTGGATTAGCAAAAAAGTCTGATCATGTTATATCAGCATACAAGGACTGATCATGTTGTATCAGCATTCAATTAAGCTCTTGTCGTGTTAGATCAGCATACAATCCATGGTCGTGTTGGATCAGCAAAAAAGCCTGATCATGTTGGATCAGCAAACAAAGCCCTGATCGTGTTGGATTAGCAAAAAAAAGTCTGATCTTGCTAGGTCATCAAACAAGGCCTGATCATGTTGGATCAGCAAAGAAGCCCTGATCATGTTGTATCAACATTCAATTAAGCTCTTGTCGTGTTAGATCAGCAAACAAAGCCTGATCTTGCTGGGTCATCAAACAAGGCCTGATCATGTTGGATCAGCATACAAACCGTGGTCGTGTTGGATCAGCAAAGTAGTCCTGATCATTTTATATCAGTGTACAAGCTCTGGTTGTGTTGGATCAGCGTGCATGGATTAAAATAGTATAGAAAATAACGAAAATAATGCAGCCATTCGTAAATAGATAATAAATCCTCTGAGTTGTTTTTATTCCGCAGGACAGCCGTTTGTATTCCAGCGACAGAGTGGAATTATTTCTGCAGCGGAAGACAGTGGTTGTGCATTGCCGGAAGATAGTATTGAACGCACTATATTCGTATCATCGCCAACTGCAGCTCCTGCAACCAATGTGCCACCAGTAGATCCATGTGTAGATCGGGCCACAACCTTAGTCGTTGAAATATATCAATTTGTTGTTGTCCTGGCTGTTGGCGTACTGTCCTACTATTTCATTTAATTTACACATGTAAATGGTTAGTAATTTTCAGCAAGCATCTTACGCTTTGTGTCATTTCTTTTCCTAGTCTTACTCTAAGTTAATGTATTCAAACAATTAGCGTCTTACTAATATTACGGTTGAAACCTGTGTAACTACGTAACACAGTATTAATTATCATTATCATCTGTCCTTTTTCTGTGTACTAAGAATTAAATATGTGAATTTCATTGTATGCTTTCAATGGTCCCGTGTTCCCGTGTTTCACATAAAGACCTTATACAAATCTATGTATATTAATTACATTCCGGGGTTTGATTATATTAACACAGGCACACATATAATTATATATTATTGTTATACAATTTGTTACACTCAATATATAATTGTTCATGTATACTACCCAATTTGTTTCCACAAACTATCTTTTTTACTAGACTACGCTTGTTTTTTTACGTTCCATATTCTTTTTTTAATTCATCGATCCTTTTACATATTTCAGTAAGTTTAAAACGTGTTTTACTTTCTTACTACTGTACTAGTTTTTTGTTATTTACTAATTATGTGTTTTATGTGTGCGTGTACAGTGTACTGTCTTTTGTGCTAGGCTTTTAATTGAGTTTCATACTTTTTTTAGACGTAGTATAATAAAATCGAAAGTTATCTTTTTTTCATTACCACCACCCATGTTTCACCAAGACGTTACCCTCCTGAAATAATCTCATGTTCATTGACTTATCATGGAATTGTCATTGTTTATTTTAAGTTTGCTAATTTTTGTAGTCAAATTTTGTTCTAACACACTAAATCGTTTACTTAATGCTTGTTTCATCATTACTTCAGCTCAACTTTGTCTTACAGTACAATACATTATGAGATGTACATTATGAGTTGTAATAGTAAATTCTCGCAAATACAAATATTTCATGAACTTTTTCACCCGAATATCAGACTTCCCTTTTCGTTCTGCAGCTTCGCGTACCCCAAATCTTACCTTACCTCATCATCGTCATATGAAGAAAAAATGTGAGGGGAGTAATTTACACCGATCCGAGAACCAGTAACGTGCTCTCCATGATCTCAGTGTGGTGATTATTGACAACACCAGTTGCTGTGGTCACGTATCAGTCTGGGTGTAAATGCTATTCTGGTCTCGTAATTGACTTCATTTGAACCTAACCAAATGTAACTGTTTTTGCAAATGCCCGCCATTAATAGATACCATTGAAAGATACAAACCAAGCCCAGAGAGACACCATGTATTATTAATAATGTTAACTGAAGTGTATATGATGAGTGATTGTTGATGTCAGCATGCTAGACTTTTTGCTTTTGCTGAGTAGTTGAATAAAGATTGAAGTTTGTAGCGTTAGGCTGCGAATATTAGACTGAACTACCGTGTTGTGTGTATTTATCGTAGTGCATGAGTTATATCGCCAATGGAAAGACAGATGGAGAAAGCAAGTAACCTGATTATTTCACTCATGGTAGAAATAAACAGAAAAAAGAATAGAAAAATAAATACCAAAGCCATGGCCATTTTTTCCCAAGTTTTGTTTGCTATATTGGATGACTGGAGTAGTCCAGTGTAGGTAGATAGAATGACTGCATTGAGTCTAGTGCAGCTATAGAGAATGACAGGATTTTAGTGCAGCTATTGAGAATGACTGGAGTCCAGTGTAGCTATAGAGAATGACGGGATTCTAGTGCAGCTGTAGAGAATGACAGGATTCTAGTGCAGCTATAGAGAATGACAGAATTCTGGTGCAGCTATAAATAATGACTTGAGTCCAGTGTAGCTATAGAGAAAGACTGGAGTCTAGTGCAGCTATTGAGAATGACTGGAGTCTAGTATAACTATAGAGAATGCCTATAGTCTAGTATAGCTATAGAGAATGACAGGATCCTGGTGCAGCTATAGAGATTGACAGGAGTCTAGTGTAGCTATAGAGAATGACAGGATTTTAATGCAGCTATAGAGAATGACAGGATTCTAGAGTAGCTATATAGAATGACAGGATTCTAGTGCAGCTATGGAGAATGACTGGAGTCCAGTGTAGCTATGGAGATTGACTGGAATATAGTGTGTTATTGAGATTGACTGGAGTCTGGTATAGCTAGAGAGAATGACTGGAGTCTAGTGCAGCTATAAAGAATGACTTGAGTCCAGTATGGTTATAGATATTGACTGGATACTAGTGCAGCTATAGAGAATGACTTGAGTCCAGTGTTGTTATAGAGATTGACTGGCGTCTAGTGTAGCTATAGAGAATGACAGGATTCTAGTGCAGCTATAGAGAATGACAGGATTCTAATGCAGCTATGGAGAATGACTGGAGTCCAGTGTAGCTATAAAGATTGACTGCAATCTAGTGTAGCTATAGAGAATGACTTGAGTCCAGTGTGGTTATATATATTGACTGGATTCTAGTGCAGCTATAGAGAATAACTTGAGTCCAGTGTTGTTATGGAGATTGACTGGAGTCTCGTGTAGCTATAGAGAATGACAGGATTCTAATGCAGCTATAGAGAATGACAGGATTCTAGTGCAGCTATGGAGAAAGACTGGAGTCCAGTGTAGCTATAGAGATTGACAGGATTCTAGTACAGCTATACAGATAGACTAGAGCTAGTGTAGCTATAGAGAATGACAGGATTCTAATGCAGCTATAGAGAATTACAGGATTCTAGAGTAGCTATATAGAATGACAGTATTCTAGTGTAGCTATGGAGAATGACTTGAGTCCAGTGTGGTTATAGATATTGACTGGAATCTCGTGTAGCTATAGAGAATGACTGGAGTCTAGTGCAGCTATAAAGAATGACTCGAGTCCAGTGTCGTTATCGATATTGACTGGATTCTAGTGCAGCTATGGAGAATGACTTGAGTCCAGTGTTGTTATAGAGATTGACTGGAGGCCAGTGTAGCTATAGAGAATGACAGGATTCTAATGCAGCTATAGAGAATGACAGGATTCTAGTGCAGCTATGGAGAATGACTGGAGTCCAGTGTAGCTATAGAGATTGACAGGATTTTAGTACAGCTATACAGATTGACTAGAGTCTAGTGTAGCTATAGAGAATGACTGGAGTCTAGTGCAGCTATAGAGAATGACAGGATTCTAATGCAGCTATGGAGAATGACTGGTTCCAGTGTAGCTATAGAGATTGACTGGAATCTAGTGTAGCTATAGAGAACGCCTGGAGTCTTGTGTGTTACAGAGATTGACAGGAGTCTGGTATAGCTATAGAGAATGACTGGAGTCTAGTGCAGCTATAACGAATGACTTGAGTCCCGTGTGGTTATATATATTCACTGTAGTCTAGTGTAGCTATAGAGAATGACAGGATTTTAGTGCAGCTATGGAGAATGACTGGAGTACAGTGTAGCTATAGAGAATGACTGGAATCTAGTGTAGCTATAGAGAACGCATGGAGTCTAGTGTGTTATAGAGATTGACTGGAGTCTGGTATAGCTATAGAGAATGACTTGAGTCCAGTGTGGTTATATATATTGACTAAATTCTAGTGCAGCTATAGAGAATGACAGGATTCTAATGCAGCTATAGAGAATGACAGGATTCTAGTGCAGCTATGGAGAAAGACTGGAGTCCAGTGTAGCTATAGAGATTGACTGGAGTCTAGTGTAGCTATAGAGAATGACAGGATTCTAATGCAGCTATAGAGAATTACAGGATTCTAGAGTAGCTATATAGAATGACAGTATTCTAGTGCAGCTATGGAGAATGACTTGAGTCCAGTGTTGTTATAGAGATTGACTGGAGTCCAGTGTAGCTATAGAGAATGACAGGATTCTAATGCAGCTATAGAGAGTGACAGGATTCTAGTGCAGCTATAGAGAATGACTGGAGTCCAGTGTAGCTATAGAGATTGACAGCATTCTAGTACAGCTATACAGATTGACTAGAGTCTAGTGTAGCTATAGAGAATGACAGGATTCTAATGCAGCTATAGAGAATTACAGGATTCTAGAGTAGCTATATAGAATGACAGGATTCTAGTGCAGCTATGGAGAATGACTGGAGTCCAGTGTAGTTATAGAGATTGACTGGAATCTAGTGTAGCTATAGAGAACGCCTGAGGTCCAGTGTGGTTATAGATATTGACTGGAATCTAGTATAGCTATAGAGAATGACAAGATTCTAATACAGCTATAGAGAATGACAGGATTCTAATGCAGCTATGGAGAATGACTGAAGTCCAGTGTAGCTATAGAGATTGACTGGAGTCTAGTGTAGCTATAGAGAACGCCTGGAGTCTTGTGTGTTATAGAGATTGACTGGAGTCTTGTATAGCTATAGAGAATGACTGGAGTCTAGTGCAGCTATAAAGAATGACTTGAGTCCAGTGTGGTTATAGATATTGACTGGAGTCTCGTGTAGCTATAGAGAATGACAGGATTCCAGTGCAGCTATGGAGAATGACAGGATTCTAGTGTAGCTATAGAGAATGACCTTGTCTAGTGTAGCTATAGAGAACGCTTGGAGTCCAGTGTGGTTATAGATATTGACTGGAGTCTCGTGTAGCTATAGAGAATGACAGGATACTAATGCAGCTATAGAGAATTACAGGATTCTAGAGTAGCTATATAGAATGACAGGATTCTAGTGCAGTTATGGAGAATGACTGGAGTCCAGTGTAGCTATAGAGATTGACTGGAATCTAGTGTAGCTATAGAGAACGCCTGGAGTCTTGTGTGTTATAGAGATTGACTGGAGTCTGGTATAGCTATAGAGAATGACTGGAGTCTAGTGCAGCTATAAAGAATGACTTGAGTCCAGTGTGGTTATAGATATTGACTGGAGTACAGTGTAGCTATAGAGTATGACAGGATTCTAGTGCAGCTATAGAGAATGACCGGAGTCCAGTGTAGCTATATAGAATGACTGGAATCTAGTGTAGCTATAGAGAATGACAGGATTCTAATGCAGCTATATAGAATGACAGGATTCTAGTGTAGCTATAGAGAACGACAGGATTCTAGTGCAGCTATGGAGAATGACTGGAGTCCAGTGTAGCTATAAAAAATGACTTGAGTCCAGTGTGGTTATATATATTGACGGTAGTCTAGTGTAGCTATAGAGAATGACATGATTCTAGTGCAGCTATGGAGAATGACTGGAGTCCAGTGTATCTATAGAGATTGACAGGAGTCTAGTGTTGCTATAGAGAACGCCTGGAGTCCAGTGTGGTTATAGATATTGACTGGAATCTCGTGTAGCTATAGAAAATTACTAGAGTCTAGTGCAGCTATAAAGAATGACTTGTGTCCAGTGTGGTTATAGATATTGACTGGATTCTAGTGCAGCTATAGAGAATAACTTGAGTCCAGTGTAGCTATAGAGAATGACAGGATTCTAATGCAGCTAGAGAGAATTACAGGATTCTAGAGTAGCTATATAGAATGACAGGATTCTAGTGCAGTTATGGAGAATGACTGGAGTCCAGTGTAGCTATAGAGATTGACTGGAATCTAGTGTAGCTATAGAGAACGCCTGGAGTCTTGTGTGTTATAGAGATTAACTGGAGTCTGGTATAGCTATAGAGAATGACTGGAGTCTAGTGCAGCTATAAAGAATGACTTGAGTCCAGTGTGGTTATAGATATTGACTGGAGTGCATTGTAGCTATAGAGTATGACAGGATTCTAGTGCAGCTATGGAGAATGAACGGAGTCCAGTGTAGGTATATAGAATGACTGGAATCTAGTGTAGCTATAGAGAATGACAGGATTCTAATGCAGCTATTTAGAATGACAGGATTCTAGTGTAGCTATAGAGAATGACAGGATTCTAGTGCAGCTATGGAGAATGACTGGAGTCCAGTGTAGCTATAGAGATTGACTGGAATCTAGTGTAGCTATAGAAAACGCCTGGAGTCTAGTGTGTTATAGAGATGGACTGGAGTCTGGTATGGCTATAGAGAATGACTAGAGTCTTGTGCAGCTATAAAGAATGACCTGAGTCCAGTGTGGTTATAGATAATGACTGGAGTCCAGTGTAGCTATAGAGAAAGACTGGAGTCTAGTGCAGCTATTGAGAATTACTGGAGTCTAGTGTAGCTATAGAGATTGACTGTAGTCTAGTGTAGCTATAGAGAATGACAGAATTTTAATGCAGGTATGGAGAATGACTGGAGTCCAGTGTAGCTATAGAGATTGACTGGAATCTAGTGTAGCTATAGAAAACGCCTGGAGTCTAGTGTGTTATAGAGATGGACTGGAGTCTGGTATGGCTATAGAGAATGACTGGAGTCTTGTGCAGCTATAAAGAATGACTTGAGTCCAGTGTGGTTATAGATAATGACTGGAGTCCAGTGTAGCTATAGAGAAAGAGTGGAGTCTAGTGCAGCTATTGAGAATGACTGTAGTCCAGTGTAGCTATAGAGATTGACTGGAGTCTAGTGTAGCTATAGAGAATGACAGGATTCTAATGCAGCTATAGAGAATGACAGGATTCTAATGCAGCTATAGAGAATTACAGGATTCTAGAGTAGCTATATAAAATGACAGGATTCTAGTGCAGCTATGGAGAATGACTGGAGTCCAGTGTAGCTACAGAGATTGACTGGAATCTAGTGTAGCTATAGAGAACGCATGGAGTCTAGTGTGTTAAAGAGATTGCCTGGCGTCTGGTATAGCTATAGAGAATGACTGGATTCTAATGCAGCTATAGAGAATGACAGGATTCTAGTGCAGCTATGGAGAATGACTGGAGTCCAGTGCAGCCCTAGAGATTGACTGGATTCTAGTGTAGCTATAGAGAATGACAGGATTCTAATGCACCTATGGAGAATGACAGGATTCTAGTGCAGCTATGGAGAATGACTGGAGTCCAGTGTTGCTATAGAGATTGACTGGAGTCTAGTATAGCTATAGAGAATGACAGGATTCTAGTATAGCTATACAGTTTGACAAGAATCTAGTGTAGCTATAGAGAATGACAGGATTCTAATGCAGCTATAGAGAATTACAGGATTCTAGAGTAGCTATATAGAATGACAGTATTCTATTGCAGCTATGGAGAATGACTTGAGTCCAGTGTGGTTATAGATATTGACTGGAGTTTCGTGTGGCTATAGAGAATGACTGGAGTCTAGTGCAGCTATAAAGAATGACTCGAGTCCAGTGTGGTTATAGATATTGACTGGATTCTAGTGCAGCTATGGAAAATGACTTGAGTCCAGTGTTGTTATAGAGATTGACTGGAGTCCAGTGTAGCTATAGAGAATGACAGGATTCTAATGCAGCTATAGATTATGACAGGATTCTAGTGCAGCTATGGAGAATGACTGGAGTCCAGTGTAGCTATAGAGAATGACAGGATTCTAGTATAGCTATACAGTTTTGACAAGAGACTAGTGTATCTATAGAGAATGACAGGATTCTAATGCAGCTATAGAGAATTACAGGATTCTAGAGTAGCTATATAGAATGACTGTATTCTAGTGCAGCTATGGAGAATGACTTGAGTCCAGTGTGGTTATAGATATTGACTGGAATCTCGTGTAGCTATAGAGAATGACTGGAGTCTAGTGCAGCTATAAAGAATGAGTCGAGTCCAGTGTGGTTATAGATATTGACTGGATTCTAGTGCAGCTATGGAGAATGACTTGAGTCCAGTGTTGTTATAGAGATTGACAGGAGTCCAGTGTAGCTATAGAGAATGACAGGATTCTAATGCAGCTTAGAGAATGACAGTATTCTAGTGCAGCTATGGAGAATGACTGGAGTCCAGTGTAGCTATAGAGATTGACAGGATTCTAGTATAGCTATACAGATTGACCAGAGTCTAGTGTAGCTATAGAGAATGACAGGATTCTAATGCAGCTATAGAGAATTACAGGATTCTAGAGTAGCTATATAGAATTACAGGATTCTAGTGAAGCTATGGAGAATGACTGGAGTCCAGTGTAGCTATAGAGATTGACTGGAATCAAGTGTAGCTATAGAGAACGCCTGGAGTCCAGTGTGGTTATAGATATTGACTGGAATCTAGTGTAACTATAGAGAATGACAGGATTCTAATACAGCTATAGAGAATGACAGGATTCTAGTGCAGCTATGGAGAATGACTCGAGTCCAGTGTAGCTATAGAGATTGACAGGATTATAATGCAGCTATAGAGAATGACAGGATTCTAGTGCAGCTATGGAGAATGACTTGAGTCCAGTGTGGTTATAGATATTGACTGGAATCTCGTGTAGCTATAGAGAATGACTGGAGTCTAGTGCAGCTATAAAGAATGACTCGAGTCCAGTGTGGTTATAGATAATGACTGGATTCTAGTGCAGCTATGGAGAATGACTTGAGTCCAGTGTTGTTATAGAGATTGACAGGAGTCCAGTGTAGCTATAGAGAATGACAGGATTCTAATGCAGCTATAGAGAATGACAGGATTCTAGTGCAGCTATGGAGAATGACTGGAGTCCAGTGTAGCTATAGAGATTGACAGGATTCTAGTATAGCTATACAGATTGACCAGAGTCTAGTGTAGCTATAGAGAATGACAGGATTCTAATGCAGCTATAGAGAATTACAGGATTCTAGAGTAGCTATATAGAATTACAGGATTCTAGTGAAGCTATGGAGAATGACTGGAGTCCAGTGTAGCTATAGAGATTGACTGGAATCAAGTGTAGCTATAGAGAACGCCTGGAGTCCAGTGTGGTTATAGATATTGACTGGAATCTAGTGTAGCTATAGAGAATGACAGGATTCTAATACAGCTATAGAGAATGACAGGATTCTAGTGCAGCTATGGAGAATGACTCGAGTCCAGTGTAGCTATAGAGATTGACAGGATTATTATGCAGCTATAGAGAATGACAGGATTCTAGTGCAGCTATGGAGAATGCCTGGAGTCCAGTGTAGCTATAGAGATTGACAGGATTCTATTATAGCTATACAGATTGACTAGAGTCTAGTGCAGCTATAGAGAATGACTTGAGTCCAGTGTCGCTATAGAGATTGGCAGGAGTCTAGTGTAGCTATAGAGAACGCCTGGAGTCCAGTGTGGTTATAGATATTGACTGGAGTCTCGTGTAGCTATAGAGAATGACAGGATTCTAATGCAGCTATGGAGAATGACTGGAGTCCAGTGTAGCTATAGAGAATGACTGGAATCTAGTGTAGCTATAGAGAATGACAGGATTCTAATGCAGCTATAGGGAATTACAGGATTCTAGAGTAGCTATATAGAATGTCAGTAATCTAGTGCAGCTATGGAGAATGACTTGAGTCCAGTGTGGTTATAGATATTGACTGGAATCTCGTGTAGCTATAGAGAATGACTGGAGTCTAGTGCAGCTATAAAGAATGACTCGAGAACAGTGTGGTTATAGATATTGACTGGATTCTAGTGCAGCTATGGAGAATGACTTGAGTCCAGTGTTGTTATAGAGATTGACTGGAGTCCAGTGTAGCTATAGAGAATGACAGGATTCTAATACAGCTATAGAGAATGGCAGGATTCTAGTGCAGCTATGGAGAATGACTGGAGTCCAGTGTAGCTATAGAGATTGACAGGATTCTAGTATAGCTATAAAGAATGACTTGAGTCCAGTGTGGTTATATATATTGACTGTAGTCTAGTGTAGCTATAGAGAATGACAGAATTCTAGTGCAGCTATGGAGAATGACTGGAGTCCAGTCTAGCTATAGAGAATGACTGGAATCTAGTGTAGCTATAGAGAATGACAGGATTCTAATGCAGCTATAGAGAATGACAGGATTCTAGTGCAGCTATGGAGAATTACTGGAGTCCAGTGCAGCTATAGAGATTGACTGGAGTCTAGTATAGCTATAGAGAATGACAGGATTCTAGTAAAGCTATACAGTTTGACAAGAGTCTAGTGTAGCTATAGAGAATGACAGGATTCTAATGCAGCTATAGAGAATTACAGGATTCTAGAGTAGCTATATAGAATGACAGGATTCTAGTGCAGCTATGGAGAATGACTGGAGTCCAGTGTAGCTATAGAGATTGACTGGAATCTAGTGTAGCTATAGAGAACGCCTGGAGTCTTGTGTGTTATAGACATTGACTGGTGTCTGGTATAGCTATAGAGAATGACTGGAGTCTAGTGCAGCTATAAAGAATGACTTGAGTCCAGTGTGGTTATATATATTGACTGTAGTCTAGTGTAGCTATAGAGAATGACAGAATTCTAGTGCAGCTATGGAGAATGACTGGAGTCCAGTGTAGCTATAGAGATTGACAGAAGTCTAGTGTAGCTATAGATAACGCCTGGAGTCCAGTGTGGTTATAGATATTGACTGGAGTCCAGTGTAGCTATGGAGAATGACTGGAATCTAGTGTAGCTATAGAGAATGACAGGATTCTAATGCAACTATAGAGAATGACAGGATTCTAGTGCAGCTATGGAGAATGACTGGAGTCCAGTGTAGCTATAGAGGTTGACTGGAATCTAGTGTAGCTATAGAGAACGCCTGGAGTCTTGTTTGTTATAGAGATTGACTGGACTCTGGTATAGCTATATAGAATGACTGGAGTCTAGCGCAGCTATAAAAAATGACTTGAGTCCAGTGTGGTTATAGATATTGACTGGATTCTAGTGCAGCTATAGAGAATGACCTGAGTCCAGTGTTGTTATAGAGATTGACTGGAGTCTTGTGTAGCTATAGAGAATGACAGGATTCTAGAGTAGCTATATAGAATGACAGTATTCTAGTGCAGCTATGGAGACAGACTTGAGTCCAGTGTGGTTATAGATATTGACTGGAATCTAGTGCAGCTATAGAGAATAACTTGAGTCCAGTGTTGTTATAGAGATTGACTGGAGTCTAGTGGAGCTATAGAGAATGACAGGATTTTAATACAGCTATAGAGAATGACAGGATTCTAGTGCAGCTATGGAGAATGACTGGAGTCCAGTGTAGCTATAGAGATTGACTGGAATCTAGTGTAGCTATAGAGAATGACAGTATTCTAATGCAGCTATAGAGAATGACAGCATTATAGTGCAGCTATGGAGAATGACAGGAGTCCAGTGTAGCTATAGGGATTGACTGGAGTCTAGTATAGCTATAGAGAATGACAGGATTCTAGTATATCTATACAGTTTGACTAGAGTCTAGTGTAGCTATAGAGAATGACAGGATTCTAATGCAGCTATAGAGAATTACAGGATTCTAGAGTAGCTATATAGAATGACAGGATTCTAGTGCAGCCATGGAGAATGGCTGGAGTCCAGTGTAGCTATAGATATTGACTGGAATCTAGTGTAGCTATAGAGAACGCATGGAATCTAGTGTGTTGAAGAGATTGACTGGAGTCTGCTTTAGCTATAGAGAATGACTGGATTCTAATGCAGCTATAGAGAATGACAGGATTCTAGTGCAGCTATGGAGAATTACTGGAGTCCAGTGCAGCTATAGAGATTGACTGGAGTCTAGTATAGCTATAGAGAATGACAGGATTCTAGTATAGCTATACAGTTTGACAAGAGTCTAGTGTAGCTATAGAGAATGACAGGATTCTAATGCAGCTATAGAGAATTACAGGATTCTAGAGTAGCTATATAGAATGACAGGATTCTAGTGCAGCTATGGAGAATGACTGGATTCCAGTGTAACTATAGAGATTGACTGGAATCTAGTGTAGCTATAGAGAACGCCTGGAGTCTTGTGTGTTATAGACATTGACTGGTGTCTGGTATAGCTATAGAGAATGACTGGAGTCTAGTGCAGCTATAAAGAATGACTTGAGTCCAGTGTGGTTATATATATTGACTGTAGTCTAGTGTAGCTATAGAGAATGACAGAATTCTAGTGCAGCTATGGAGAATGACTGGAGTCCAGTGTAGCTATAGAGATTGACAGAAGTCTAGTGTAGCTATAGATAACGCCTGGAGTCCAGTGTGGTTATAGATATTGACTGGAGTCCAGTGTAGCTATGGAGAATGACTGGAATCTAGTGTAGCTATAGAGAATGACAGGATTCTAATGCAACTATAGAGAATGACAGGATTCTAGTGCAGCTATGGAGAATGACTGGAGTCCAGTGTAGCTATAGAGGTTGACTGGAATCTAGTGTAGCTATAGAGAACGCCTGGAGTCTTGTTTGTTATAGAGATTGACTGGACTCTGGTATAGCTATATAGAATGACTGGAGTCTAGTGCAGCTATAAAAAATGACTTGAGTCCAGTGTGGTTATAGATATTGACTGGATTCTAGTGCAGCTATAGAGAATGACCTGAGTCCAGTGTTGTTATAGAGATTGACTGGAGTCTTGTGTAGCTATATAGAATGACAGTATTCTAGTGCAGCTATGGAGACAGACTTGAGTCCAGTGTGGTTATAGATATTGACTGGAATCTCGTGTAGCTATAGAGAATGACTGGAGTCTAGTGCAGCTATAAAGAATGACTTGTGTCCAGTGTTGTTATAGAGATTGACTGGAGTCTAGTGGAGTTATAGAGAATGACAGGATTTTAATACAGCTATAGAGAATGACAGGATTCCAGTGCAGCTATAGATATTGACAGTATTCTAATGCAGCTATAGAGAATGACAGGATTCTAGTGCAGCTATGGAGAATGACTGGAGTCCAGTGTAGCTATAGAGAATGACTGGAATCTAGTGTAGCTATAGAGAATGACAGGATTCTAATGCAGCTATAGAGAATGACAGGATTCTAGTGCAGCTATAAAGAATGACTTGAGTCCAGTGTGGTTATATATATTGACTGTAGTCTAGTGTAGCTATAGAGAATGACAGAATTCTAGTGCAGCTATGGAGAATGACTGGAGTCCAGTGTAGCTATAGAGAATGACTGGAATCTAGTGTAGCTATAGAGAATGACAGGATTCTAATGCAGCTATAGAGAATGACAGGATTCTAGTGCAGCTATGGAGAATGACTGGAGTCCAGTGTAGCTATAGATATTGACTGGAATCTAGTGTAGCTATAGAGAACGCATGGAATCTAGTGTGTTAAAGAGATTGCCTGGAGTCTGGTATAGCTATAGAGAATGACTGGATTCTAATGCAGCTATAGAGAATGACAGGATTCTAGTGCAGCTATGGAGAATTACTGGAGTCCAGTGCAGCTATGGAGAATGACTGGAGTCCAGTGTAGCTATAGAGAATGACTGGAATCTAGTGTAGCTATAGAGAATGACAGGATTCTAATGCAGCTATAGAGAATGACAGGATTCTAGTGCAGCTATGGAGAATGACTGGAGTCCAGTGTAGCTATAGAGATTGACTGGAATCTAGTGTAGCTATAGAGAACGCCTGGAGTCTTGTGTGTTATAGAGATTGACTGGAGTCTGGTATAGCTTTATAGAATGACTGGAGTCTAGTGCAGCTATAAAAAGTGACTTGAGTCCAGTGTGGTTATAGATATTGACTGGATTCTAGTGCAGCTATACAGAACGCCTGGAGTCTTGTGTGTTATAGAGATTGACTGGAGTCTGGTATAGCTATATAGAATGACTGGAGTCTAGTGCAGCTATAAAAAATGACTTGAGTCCAGTGTGGTTATAGATATTGACTGGATTCTAGTGCAGCTATAGAGAATGACCTGAGTCCAGTGTTGTTATAGAGATTGACTGGAGTCTTGTGTAGCTATAGAGAATGACAGGATTCTAGAGTAGCTATATAGAATGACAGTATTCTAGTGCAGCTATGGAGAATGACTTGAGTCCAGTGTGGTTATAGATATTGACTGGAATCTCGTGTAGCTATAGAGAATGACTGGAGTCTAGTGCAGCTATAAAGAATGACTTGTGTCCAGTGTGGTTATAGATATTGACTGGATTCTAGTGCAGCTATAGAGAATAACTTGAGTCCAGTGTTGTTATAGAGATTGACTGGAGTCTAGTGGAGCTATAGAGAATGACAGGATTTTAATACAGCTATAGAGAATGACAGGATTCTAGTGCAGCTATGGAGAATTACAGGATTCTAGAGTAGCTATATAGAATGACAGGATTCTAGTGCAGCCATGGAGAATGGCTGGAGTCCAGTGTAGCTATAGATATTGACTGGAATCTAGTGTAGCTTTAGAGAACGCATGGAATCTAGTGTGTTAAAGAGATTGCCTGGAGTCTGCTTTAGCTATAGAGAATGACTGGATTCTAATGCAGCTATAGAGAATGACAGGATTCTAGTGCAGCTATGGAGAATTACTGGAGTTCAGTGCAGCTATAGAGATTGACTGGAGTCTAGTATAGCTATAGAGAATGACAGGATTCTAGTATAGCTATACAGTTTGACAAGAGTCTAGTGTAGCTATAGAGAATGACAGGATTCTAATGCAGCTATAGAGAATTACATGATTCTAGAGTAGCTATATAGAATGACAGAATTCTAGTGCAGCTATGGAGAATGACTGGAGTCCAGTGTAGCTATAGAGATTGACTGGAATCTAGTGTAGCTATAGAGAACGCCTGGAGTCTTGTGTGTTATAGACATTGACTGGTGTCTGGTATAGCTATAGAGAATGACTGGAGTCTAGTGCAGCTATAAAGTATGACTTGAGTCCAGTGTGGTTATATATATTGACTGTAGTCTAGTGTAGCTATAGAGAATGACAGAATTCTAGTGCAGCTATGGAGAATGAATGGAGTCCAGTGTAGCTATAGAGATTGACATAAGTCTACTGTAGCTATAGATAACGCCTGGAGTCCAGTGTGGTTATATGTATTGACTGGAGTCCAGTGTAGCTATGGAGAATGACTGGAATCTAGTGTAGCTATAGAGAATGACAGGATTCTAATGCAACTATAGAGAATGACAGGATTCTAGTGCAGCTATGGAGAATGACTGGAGTCCAGTGTAGCTATAGAGGTTGACTGGAATCTAGTGTAGCTATAGAGAACGCCTGGAGTCTTGTTTGTTATAGAGATTGACTGGACTCTGGTATAGCTATATAGAATGACTGGAGTCTAGTGCAGCTATAAAAAATGACTTGAGTCCAGTGTGGTTATAGATATTGACTGGATTATAGCGCAGCTATAGAGAATAACCTGAGTCCAGTGTTGTTATAGAGATTGACTGGAGTCTTGTGTAGCTATAGAGAATGACAGGATTCTAGAGTAGCTATATAGAATGACAGTATTCTAGTGCAGCTATGGAGACTGACTTGAGTCCAGTGTGGTTATAGATATTGACTGGAATCTCGTGTAGCTATAGAGAATGACTGGAGTCTAGTGCAGCTATAAAGAACGACTTGTGTCCAGTGTGGTTATAGATATTGACTGGATTCTAGTGCAGCTGTAGAGAATAACTTGAGTCCAGTGTTGTTATAGAGATTGACTGGAGTCTAGTGGAGTTATAGAGAATGACAGGATTTTAATACAGCTATAGAGAATGACAGGATTCCAGTGCAGCTATAGATATTGACAGTATTCTAATGCAGCTATAGAAAATGACAGGATTCTAGTGCAGCTATGGAGAATGACTGGAGTCCAGTGTAGCTATAGGGATTGACTGGAGTCTAGTATAGCTATAGAGAATGACAGGATTCTAGTATATCTATACAGTTTGACTAGAGTCTAGTGTAGCTATAGAGAATGACAGGATTCTAATGCAGCTATAGAGAATTACAGGATTCTAGAGTAGCTATATAGAATGACAGGATTCTAGTGCAGCCATGGAGAATGGCTGGAGTCCAGTGTAGCTATAGATATTGACAGAAGTCTAGTGTAGCTATAGAGAACGCCTGGAGTCCATTGTGGTTATAGATATTGACTGGAGTCTCGTGTAGCTATAGAGAATGACAGGATTCTAATGCAGCTATGGAGAATGACTGGAGTCCAGTGTAGCTATAGAAAATGACTGGAATCTAGTGTAGCTATAGAGAATGACAGGATTCTAATGCAGCTATAGAGAATGACAGGATTCTAGTGCAGCTATGGAGAATGACTGTAGTCCAGTGTAGCTATAGTTATTGACAGGATTCTAGTATAGCTATACAGATTGACTAGAGTCTAGTGTAGCTATAGAGAATGACAGAATTCTAATGCAGCTATAGAGAATTACAGGATTCTAGAGTAGCTATATAGAATGACAGGATTCTAGTGAAGCTATGGAAAATGACTGGAGTCCAGTGTAGCTTTAGAGATTGACTGGAATCTAGTGCAGCTATAGAGAACGCCTGGAGTCTTGTGTGTTATAGAGATTGACTGGAGTCTGGTATAGCTATAGAGAATGACTGGAGTCTAGTGCAGCTATAAAGAATGACTTGAGTCCAGTGTGGTTATAGATATTGACTGAATTCTCGTGTAGCTATAGAGAATGACAGGATTCCAGTGCAGCTATGGAGAATGACAGGATTCTAGTGCAGCTATGGAGAATGAATGGAGTCCAGTGTAGCTATAGAGAACGCCTGGAGTCCAGTGTGGTTATAGATATTGACTGGAGTCTCGTGTAGCTATAGAGAATGACAGGATTCTAATGCAGCTATGGAGAATGACTGGAGTCCAGTGTAGCTATAGAGAATGACTGGAATTTAGTGTAGCTATAGAGAATGACAGGATTCTAATGCAGCTATAGAGAATGACAGGATTCTAGTGCAGCTATGGAGAATGACTGGAGTCCAGTGTAGCTATAGAGATTGACTGGAATCTAGTGTAGCTATAGATAACGCCTGGAGTCCAGTGTGGTTATAGATATTGACTGGAGTCCAGTGCAGCTATAGAGAATGACTGGAATCTAGTGTAGCTATAGAGAATGACAGGATTCTAATGCAGCTATAGAGCATGACAGGATTCTAGTGCAGCTATAGAGAATGACAGGATTCTAGTATATCTATACAGTTTGACTAGAGTCTAGTGTAGCTATAGAGAATGACAGGATTCTAATGCAGCTATAGAGAATTACAGGATTCTAGAGTAGCTATATAGAATGACAGGATTCTAGTGCAGCCATGGAGAATGGCTGGAGTCCAGTGTAGCTATAGAGGTTGGCTGGAATCTAGTGTAGCTATAGAGAACGCATGGAATCTAGTGTGTTAAAGAGATTGCCTGGAGTCTGGTATAGCTATAGAGAATGACTGGATTCTAATGCAGCTATAGAGAATGACAGGATTCTAGTGCAGCTATGGAGAATGACTGGAGTCCAGTGCAGCTATAGAGATTGACTGGATTCTAGTGTAGCTATAGAGAATGACAGGATTCTAATACACCTATAGAGAATGACAGGATTCTAGTGCAGTTATGGAGAATGACTGGAGTCTAGTGCAGCTATAAAGAATGACACGAGTCCAGTGTGGTTATATATATTGACTGTCTTATAGTGTAGCTATAGAGAATGACAGAATTCTAGTGCAGCTATGGAGAATGACTGGAGTCCAGTGTCGCTATAGAGATTGGCAGGAGTCTAGTGTAGCTATAGAGAACGCCTGGAGTCCAGTGCGGTTATAGATATTGACTGGAGTCTCGTGTAGCTATAGAGAATGACAGGATTCTAATGCAGCTATGGAGAATGACTGGAGTCCAGTGTAGCTATAGAGAATGACTGGAATCTTGTGTAGCTATAGAGAATGACAGGATTCTAATGCAGCTATAGAGAATTACAGGATTCTAGAGTAGCTATATAGAATGTCAGTAATCTAGTGCAGCTATGGAGAATGACTTGAGTCCAGTGTGGTTATAGATATTGACTGGAATCTCGTGTAGCTATAGAGAATGACTGGAGTTTAGTGCAGCTATAAAGAATGACTCGAGTCCAGTGTGGTTATAGATATTGACTGGATTCTAGTGCAGCTATGGAGAATGACTTGAGTCCTGTGTTGTTATAGAGATTAACTGGAGTTCAGTGTAGCTATAGAGAATGACAGGATTCTAATGCAGCTATAGAGAATGACAGGATTCTAGTGCAGCTATGGAGAATGACTGGAGTCCAGTGTAGCTATAGAGATTGACAGGATTCTAGTATAGCTATACAGATTGACTAGAGTCTAGTGTAGCTATAGAGAATGACAGGATTCTAATGCAGCTATAGAGAATTACTGGATTCTAGAGTAGCTATATAGAATGACAGGATTCTAGTGCAGCTATGGAGAATGACTGGAGTCCAGTGTAGCTATAGAGATTGACTGGAATCTAGTGTAGCTATAGAGAACGCCTGGAGTCTTGTGTGTTATAGAGATTGACTGGAGTCTGGTATAGCTATAGAGAATGACTGGAGTCTAGTGAAGCTATAAAGAATGACTTGAGTCCAGTGTGGTTATAGATATTGACTGAAGTCTCGTGTAGCTATAGAGAATGACAGGATTCCAGTGCAGCTATGGAGAATGACAGGATTCTAGTGCAGCTATGGAGAATGAATGGAGTCCAGTGTAGCTATAGAGAACGCCTGGAGTCCAGTGTGGTTATAGCTATTGACTGGAGTCTCGTGTAGCTATAGAGAATGACAGGATTCTAATGCAGCTATGGAGAATGACTGGAGTCCAGTGTAGCTATAGAGAATGACTGGAATTTAGTGTAGCTGTAGAGAATGACAGGATTCTAATGCAGCTATAGAGAGTGACAGGATTCTAGTGCAGCTATGGAGAATGACTGGAGTCCAGTGTAGCTATAGAGATTGACTGGAATCTAGTGTAGCTATAGAGAACGCCTGGAGTCTTGCGTGTTATAGACATTGACTGGTGTCTGGTATAGCTATAGAGAATGACTGGAGTCTAGTGCAGCTATAAAGAATGACTTGTGTCCAGTGTGGTTATATATATATTGACTGTAGTCTAGTGTAGCTATAGAGAATGACAGGATTCTAGTGCAGCTATGGAGAATGACTGGATTCCAGTGTAGCTATAGAGATTGACTCGAGTCTAGTATAGCTATAGAGAATGACAGGATTCTAGTATAGCTATACAGTTTGACAAGAGTCTAGTGTAGCTATAGAGAATGACAGGATTCTAGTGCAGCTATGGAGAATGACAGGATTCTAGTGCAGCTATGGAGAATGACTGGAGTCCAGTGTATCTATAGAGATTGACTGCAATCTAGTGTAGCTATAGAGAACGCCTGAAGTCTTGTGTGTTATAGAGATTGACTGGAGTCTGGTATAGCTATAGAGAATGACTGGGGTCTAGTGCAGCTATTAAGAATGACTTGAGTCCAGTGTGATTATAGATATTGACTGGAGTCTCGTGTAGCTATAGAGAATGACAGGATTCCAGTGCAGCTATGGAGAATGACAGGATTCTAGTGCAGCTATGGAGAATGACAGGATTCTAGTGCAGCTATGGAGAATGACTGGAGTCCAGTGTAGCTATAGAGATTGACTGGAGTCTAGTATAGCTATAGAGAATGACAGGATTCTAGTATAGCTATACAGTTTGACTAGAGTCTAGTGTAGCTATAGAGAATGACAGGATTCTAATGCAGCTATAGAGAATTACAAGATTCTAGAGTAGCTATATAGAATGACAGGATTCTAGTGCAGCTATGGAGAATGACTGGAGTCCAGTGTATCTATAGAGATTGACTGCAATCTAGTGTAGCTATAGAGAACGCCTGATGTCTTGTGTGTTATAGAGATTGACTGGAGTCTGGTATAGCTATAAAGAATGACTGGGGTCTAGTGCAGCTATTAAGAATGACTTGAGTCCAGTGTGATTATAGATATTGACTGGAGTCTCGTGTAGCTATAGAGAATGACAGGATTCCAGTGCAGCTATGGAGAATGACAGGATTCTAGTGCAGCTATGGAGAATGACTGGAGTCCAGTGTAGCTATAGAGATTGACTGGAGTCTAGTGTAGCTATAGAGAACGCCTGGAGTCTTGTGTGTTATAGAGATTGACTGGAGTCTGGTATAGCTATAGAGAATGACTGGAGTCTAGTGCAGCTATAAAGAATGACTTGAGTCCGGTGTGGTTATAGATATTGACTGGAGTCTCGTGTAGCAATAGAGAATGACAGGATTCCAGTGCAGCTATGGAGAATGACAGGATTCTAGTGTAGCTATAGAGAATGACCTTGTCTAGTGTAGCTATGGAGAATGACTGGAGTCCAGTGTAGCTATAGAGAATGACTGGAGTTTAGTGCAGCTATAAAGAATGACTTGAGTCCAGTGTGGTTATAGATATTGACTGGAGTCTCGTGTAGCTATAGAGAATGACAGGATTCTAGTGCAGCTATGGAGAATGACTGGAGTCCAGTGTAGCTATTGAGATTGACTGGAATCTAGTGTAGCTATAGAGAACGCCTGGAGTCTTGTGTGTTATAGACATTGACTGGTGTCTGGTATAGCTATAGAGAATGACTGGAGTATAGTGCAGCTATAAAGAATGACTTGAGTCCAGTGTGGTTATATATATTGACTGTAATCTAGTGTAGCTATAGAGAATGACAGGATTCTAGTGCAGCTATGGAGAATGACTGGAGTCCAGTGTAGCTATAGAGATTGACAGGAGTCTAGTGTAGCTATAGAGAACGCCTGGAGTCCAGTGTGGTTATATATATTGACTGGAGTCTCGTGTAGCTATAGAGAATGACAGGATTCTAGTGCAGCTATGGAGAATGACTGGAGTCCAGTGTAGCTATAGAGATTGACTGGAATCTAGTGTAGCTATAGAGAACGCCTGGAGTCTTGTGTGTTATAGACATTGACTGGTGTCTGGTATAGCTATAGAGAATGACTGGAGTCAAGTGCAGCTATAAAGAATGACTTGAGTCCAGTGTGGATATATATATTGACTGTAGTCTAGTGTAGCTATAGAGAATGACAGGATTCTAATGCAGATATAGAGAATTACAGGATTCTGGAGTAGCGATATAGAATGACAGTATTCTAGTGCAGCTATGGAGAATGACTTGAGTCCAGTGTGGTTATAGATATTGACTGGATTCTAGTGCAGCTATGGAGAATGACTTGAGTCCAGTGTGGTTATAGATATTGACTAGAATCTCGTGTAGCTATAGAGAATGACTGGAGTCTAGTGCAGCTATAAAGAATGACTTGAGTCCAGTGTGGTTATAGATATTGACTGGATTCTAGTGCAGCTATGGAGAATGACTGGAGTCCAGTGTAGCTATAGAGATTGACAGAAGTCTAGTGTAGCTATAGATAACGCCAGGAGTCCAGTGTGGTTATAGATATTGACTGGAGTCCAGTGTAGCTATAGAGAATGACTGGAATCTAGTGTAGCTATAGAGAATGACAGGATTCTAATGCTGCTATAGAGAATGACAGGATTCTAGTGCAGCTATGGAGAATGACTGGAGTCCAGTGTAGCTATAGAGGTTGACTAGAATCTAGTGTAGCTATAGAGAACGCCTGGAGTCTTGTTTGTTATAGAGATTGACTGGACTCTGGTATAGCTATATAGAATGACTGGAGTCTAGTGCAGCTATAAAAAATGACTTGAGTCCAGTGTGGATATATATATTGACTGTAGTCTAGTGTAGCTATAGAGAATGACAGGATTCTAGTGCAGCTATGGAGAATGACTGGAGTCCAGTGTAGCTATAGAGATTGACAGGAGTCTAGTGTAGCTATAGAGTACGCCTGGAGTCCAGTGTGGTTATAGATATTGACTGTAGTCTCGTGTAGCTATAGAGAATGACAGTATTCTAATGCAGCTATAGAGAATGACAGGATTCTAGTGCAGCTATGGAGAATGACTGGAGTCCAGTGTAGCTATAGGGATTGACTGGAGTCTAGTATAGCTATAGAGAATGACAGGATTCTAGTATATCTATACAGTTTGACTAGAGTCTAGTGTAGCTAGTGAGAATGACAGGATTCTAATGCAGCTATAGAGAATTACAGGATTCTAGAGTAGCTATATAGAATGACAGGATTCTAGTGCAGCCATGGAGAATGGCTGAAGTCCAGTGTAGCTACAGAGATTGACTGCAATCTAGTGTAGCTATAGAGAACGCCTGAAGTCTTGTGTGTTATAGAGATTGACTGGAGTCTGGTATAGCTATAGAGAATGACTGGGGTCTAGTGCAGCTATTAAGAATGACTTGAGTCCAGTGTGATTATAGATATTGACTGGAGTCTCGTGTAGCTATAGAGAATGACAGGATTCCAGTGCAGCTATGGAGAATGACAGGATTCTAGTGCAGCTATGGAGAATGACAGGATTCTAGTGCAGCTATGGAGAATGACTGGAGTCCAGTGTAGCTATAGAGATTGACTGGAGTCTAGTATAGCTATACAGTTTGACTAGAGTCTAGTGTAGCTATAGAGAATGACAGGATTCTAATGCAGCTATAGAGAATTACAAGATTCTAGAGTAGCTATATAGAATGACAGGATTCTAGTGCAGCTATGGAGAATGACTGGAGTCCAGTGTATCTATAGAGATTGACTGCAATCTAGTGTAGCTATAGAGAACGCCTGATGTCTTGTGTGTTATAGAGATTGACTGGAGTCTGGTATAGCTATAAAGAATGACTGGGGTCTAGTGCAGCTATTAAGAATGACTTGAGTCCAGTGTGATTATAGATATTGACTGGAGTCTCGTGTAGCTATAGAGAATGACAGGATTCCAGTGCAGCTATGGAGAATGACAGGATTCTAGTGCAGCTATGGAGAATGACTGGAGTCCAGTGTAGCTATAGAGATTGACTGGAGTCTAGTGTAGCTATGGAGAATGACTGGAGTCCAGTGTAGCTATAGAGATTGACAGAAGTCTAGTGTAGCTATAGATAACGCCAGGAGTCCAGTGTGGTTATAGATATTGACTGGAGTCCAGTGTAGCTATAGAGAATGACTGGAATCTAGTGTAGCTATAGAGAATGACAGGATTCTAATGCTGCTATAGAGAATGACAGGATTCTAGTGCAGCTATGGAGAATGACTGGAGTCCAGTGTAGCTATAGAGGTTGACTAGAATCTAGTGTAGCTATAGAGAACGCCTGGAGTCTTGTTTGTTATAGAGATTGACTGGACTCTGGTATAGCTATATAGAATGACTGGAGTCTAGTGCAGCTATAAAAAATGACTTGAGTCCAGTGTGGATATATATATTGACTGTAGTCTAGTGTAGCTATAGAGAATGACAGGATTCTAGTGCAGCTATGGAGAATGACTGGAGTCCAGTGTAGCTATAGAGATTGACAGGAGTCTAGTGTAGCTATAGAGTACGCCTGGAGTCCAGTGTGGTTATAGATATTGACTGTAGTCTCGTGTAGCTATAGAGAATGACAGTATTCTAATGCAGCTATAGAGAATGACAGGATTCTAGTGCAGCTATGGAGAATGACTGGAGTCCAGTGTAGCTATAGGGATTGACTGGAGTCTAGTATAGCTATAGAGAATGACAGGATTCTAGTATATCTATACAGTTTGACTAGAGTCTAGTGTAGCTAGTGAGAATGACAGGATTCTAATGCAGCTATAGAGAATTACAGGATTCTAGAGTAGCTATATAGAATGACAGGATTCTAGTGCAGCCATGGAGAATGGCTGAAGTCCAGTGTAGCTACAGAGATTGACTGCAATCTAGTGTAGCTATAGAGAACGCCTGAAGTCTTGTGTGTTATAGAGATTGACTGGAGTCTGGTATAGCTATAGAGAATGACTGGGGTCTAGTGCAGCTATTAAGAATGACTTGAGTCCAGTGTGATTATAGATATTGACTGGAGTCTCGTGTAGCTATAGAGAATGACAGGATTCCAGTGCAGCTATGGAGAATGACAGGATTCTAGTGCAGCTATGGAGAATGACAGGATTCTAGTGCAGCTATGGAGAATGACTGGAGTCCAGTGTAGCTATAGAGATTGACTGGAGTCTAGTATAGCTATAGAGAATGACAGGATTCTAGTATAGCTATACAGTTTGACTAGAGTCTAGTGTAGCTATAGAGAATGACAGGATTCTAATGCAGCTATAGAGAATTACAAGATTCTAGAGTAGCTATATAGAATGACAGGATTCTAGTGCAGCTATGGAGAATGACTGGAGTCCAGTGTATCTATAGAGATTGACTGCAATCTAGTGTAGCTATAGAGAACGCCTGATGTCTTGTGTGTTATAGAGATTGACTGGAGTCTGGTATAGCTATAAAGAATGACTGGGGTCTAGTGCAGCTATTAAGAATGACTTGAGTCCAGTGTGATTATAGATATTGACTGGAGTCTCGTGTAGCTATAGAGAATGACAGGATTCCAGTGCAGCTATGGAGAATGACAGGATTCTAGTGCAGCTATGGAGAATGACTGGAGTCCAGTGTAGCTATAGAGATTGACTGGAGTCTAGTGTAGCTATAGAGAACGCCTGGAGTCTTGTGTGTTATAGAGATTGACTGGAGTCTGGTATAGCTATAGAGAATGACTGGAGTCTAGTGCAGCTATAAAGAATGACTTGAGTCCGGTGTGGTTATAGATATTGACTGGAGTCTCGTGTAGCAATAGAGAATGACAGGATTCCAGTGCAGCTATGGAGAATGACAGGATTCTAGTGTAGCTATAGAGAATGACCTTGTCTAGTGTAGCTATGGAGAATGACTGGAGTCCAGTGTAGCTATAGAGAATGACTGGAGTTTAGTGCAGCTATAAAGAATGACTTGAGTCCAGTGTGGTTATAGATATTGACTGGAGTCTCGTGTAGCTATAGAGAATGACAGGATTCTAGTGCAGCTATGGAGAATGACTGGAGTCCAGTGTAGCTATTGAGATTGACTGGAATCTAGTGTAGCTATAGAGAACGCCTGGAGTCTTGTGTGTTATAGACATTGACTGGTGTCTGGTATAGCTATAGAGAATGACTGGAGTATAGTGCAGCTATAAAGAATGACTTGAGTCCAGTGTGGTTATATATATTGACTGTAATCTAGTGTAGCTATAGAGAATGACAGGATTCTAGTGCAGCTATGGAGAATGACTGGAGTCCAGTGTAGCTATAGAGATTGACAGGAGTCTAGTGTAGCTATAGAGAACGCCTGGAGTCCAGTGTGGTTATATATATTGACTGGAGTCTCGTGTAGCTATAGAGAATGACAGGATTCTAGTGCAGCTATGGAGAATGACTGGAGTCCAGTGTAGCTATAGAGATTGACTGGAATCTAGTGTAGCTATAGAGAACGCCTGGAGTCTTGTGTGTTATAGACATTGACTGGTGTCTGGTATAGCTATAGAGAATGACTGGAGTCAAGTGCAGCTATAAAGAATGACTTGAGTCCAGTGTGGATATATATATTGACTGTAGTCTAGTGTAGCTATAGAGAATGACAGGATTCTAATGCAGATATAGAGAATTACAGGATTCTGGAGTAGCGATATAGAATGACAGTATTCTAGTGCAGCTATGGAGAATGACTTGAGTCCAGTGTGGTTATAGATATTGACTGGATTCTAGTGCAGCTATGGAGAATGACTTGAGTCCAGTGTGGTTATAGATATTGACTGGAATCTCGTGTAGCTATAGAGAATGACTGGAGTCTAGTGCAGCTATAAAGAATGACTTGAGTCCAGTGTGGTTATAGATATTGACTGGATTCTAGTGCAGCTATGGAGAATGACTGGAGTCCAGTGTAGCTATAGAGATTGACAGAAGTCTAGTGTAGCTATAGATAACGCCAGGAGTCCAGTGTGGTTATAGATATTGACTGGAGTCCAGTGTAGCTATAGAGAATGACTGGAATCTAGTGTAGCTATAGAGAATGACAGGATTCTAATGCTGCTATAGAGAATGACAGGATTCTAGTGCAGCTATGGAGAATGACTGGAGTCCAGTGTAGCTATAGAGGTTGACTAGAATCTAGTGTAGCTATAGAGAACGCCTGGAGTCTTGTTTGTTATAGAGATTGACTGGACTCTGGTATAGCTATATAGAATGACTGGAGTCTAGTGCAGCTATAAAAAATGACTTGAGTCCAGTGTGGATATATATATTGACTGTAGTCTAGTGTAGCTATAGAGAATGACAGGATTCTAGTGCAGCTATGGAGAATGACTGGAGTCCAGTGTAGCTATAGAGATTGACAGGAGTCTAGTGTAGCTATAGAGTACGCCTGGAGTCCAGTGTGGTTATAGATATTGACTGTAGTCTCGTGTAGCTATAGAGAATGACAGTATTCTAATGCAGCTATAGAGAATGACAGGATTCTAGTGCAGCTATGGAGAATGACTGGAGTCCAGTGTAGCTATAGGGATTGACTGGAGTCTAGTATAGCTATAGAGAATGACAGGATTCTAGTATATCTATACAGTTTGACTAGAGTCTAGTGTAGCTAGTGAGAATGACAGGATTCTAATGCAGCTATAGAGAATTACAGGATTCTAGAGTAGCTATATAGAATGACAGGATTCTAGTGCAGCCATGGAGAATGGCTGAAGTCCAGTGTAGCTACAGAGATTGACTGGATTCTAGTGTAGCTATAGAGAATGACAGGATTCTAATGCACCTATAGAGAATGACAGGATTCTAGTGCAGCTATGGAGAATGACTGGAGTCCAGTGTAGCTATAGAGATTGACTGGAGTCTAGTATAGCTATAGAGAATGACAGGATTCTAGTATAGCTATACAGTTTGACAAGAGTCTAGTGTAGCTATAGAGAATGACAGGATTCTAATGCAGCTATAGAGAATTACAGGATTCTGGAGTAGCTATATAGAATGACAGTATTCTAGTGCAGCTATGGAGAATGACTTGAGTCCAGTGTGGTTATAGATATTGACTGGATTCTAGTGCAGCTATGGAGAATGACTTGAGTCCAGTGTGGTTATAGATATTGACTGGAATCTCGTGTAGCTATAGAGAATGACTGGAGTCTAGTGCAGCTATAAAGAATGACTTGAGTCCAGTGTGGTTATAGATATTGACTGGATTCTAGTGCAGCTATGGAGAATGACTGGAGTCCAGTGTAGCTATAGAGATTGACAGAAGTCTAGTGTAGCTATAGATAACGCCAGGAGTCCAGTGAGGTTATAGATATTGACTGGAGTCCAGTGTAGCTATAGAGAATGACTGGAATCTAGTGTAGCTATAGAGAATGACAGGATTCTAATGCTGCTATAGAGAATGACAGGATTCTAGTGCAGCTATGGAGAATGACTGGAGTCCAGTGTAGCTATAGAGGTTGACTAGAATCTAGTGTAGCTATAGAGAACGCCTGGAGTCTTGTTTGTTATAGAGATTGACTGGACTCTGGTATAGCTATATAGAATGACTGGAGTCTAGTGCAGCTATAAAACATGACTTGAGTCCAGTGTGGTTATAGATATTGACTGGATTCTAGTGCAGCTATAGAGAATGACCTGAGTCCAGTGTTGCTATAGAGTTTGACTGGAGTCTTGTGTACCTATAGAGAATGACAGGATTCTAGAGTAGCTATATAGAATGACAGTATTCTAGTGCAGCTATGGAGATTGACTTGAGTCCAGTGTGGTTATAGATATTGACTGGAATCTCGTGTAGCTATAGAGAATGACTGGAGTCTAGTGCAGCTATAAAGAATGAATTGTGTCCAGTGTGGTTATAGATATTGACTGGATTCTAGTGCAGCTATAGAGAATAACTTGAGTCCAGTGTTGTTATAGAGATTGACTGGAGTCTAGTGGAGTTATAGAGAATGACAGGATTTTAATACAGCTATACAGAATGACATGATTCCAGTGCAGCTATAGATATTGACAGTATTCTAATGCAGCTATAGAGAATGACAGGATTCTAGTGCAGCTATGGAGAATGACTGGAGTCCAGTGTAGCTATAGGGATTGACTGGAGTCTAGTATAGCTATAGAGAATGACAGGATTCTAGTATATCTATACAGTTTGACTAGAGTCTAGTGTAGCTATAGAGAATGACAGGATTCTAATGCAGCTATAGAGAATTACAGGATTCTAGAGTAGCTATATAGAATGACAGGATTCTAGTGCAGCCATGGAGAATGGCTGGAGTCCAGTGTAGCTATAGATATTGACTGGAATCTAGTGTAGCTATAGAGAACGCCTGGAGTCTTGTGTGTTATAGAAATTGACTGGTGTCGGGTATAGCTATAGAGAATGACTGGAATCTAGTGCAGCTATAAAGAATGACTTGAGTCCAGTGTGGTTATAGATATTGACTGTAGTCTAGTGTAGCTATATAGAATGACAGTATTCTAGTGCAGCTATGGAGAATGACTTGAGTCCAGTGTGGTTATAGATATTGACTGGATTCTAGTGCAGCTATGGAGAATGACTTGAGTCCAGTGTGGTTATAGATATTGACTGGAATCTCGTGTAGCTATAGAGAATGACTGGAGTCTAGTGCAGCTATAAAGAATGACTTGAGTCCAGTGTGGTTATAGATATTGACTGGATTCTAGTGCAGCTATGGAGAATGACTGGAGTCCAGTGTAGCTATAGAGATTGACAGAAGTCTAGTGCAGCTATAGATAACGCCAGGAGTCCAGTGTGGTTATAGATATTGACTGGAGTCCAGTGTAGCTATAGAGAATGACTGGAATCTAGTGTAGCTATAGAGAATGACAGGATTCTAATGCTGCTATAGAGAATGACAGGATTCTAGTGCAGCTATGGAGAATGACTGGAGTCCAGTGTAGCTATAGAGGTTGACTAGAATCTAGTGTAGCTATAGAGAACGCCTGGAGTCTTGTTTGTTATAGAGATTGACTGGACTCTGGTATAGCTATATAGAATGACTGGAGTCTAGTGCAGCTATAAAAAATGACTTGAGTCCAGTGTGGTTATAGATATTGACTGGATTCTAGTGCAGCTATAGAGAATGACCTGAGTCCAGTGTTGCTATAGAGTTTGACTGGAGTCTTGTGTACCTATAGAGAATGACAGGATTCTAGAGTAGCTATATAGAATGACAGTATTCTAGTGCAGCTATGGAGATTGACTTGAGTCCAGTGTGGTTATAGATATTGACTGGAATCTCGTGTAGCTATAGAGAATGACTGGAGTCTAGTGCAGCTATAAAGAATGAATTGTGTCCAGTGTGGTTATAGATATTGACTGGATTCTAGTGCAGCTATGGAGAATGACTGGAGTCCAGTGTAGCTATAGGGATTGACTGGAGTCTAGTATAGCTATAGAGAATGACAGGATTCTAGTATATCTATACAGTTTGACTAGAGTCTAGTGTAGCTATAGAGAATGACAGGATTCTAATGCAGCTATAGAGAATTACAGGATTCTAGAGTAGCTATATAGAATGACAGGATTCTAGTGCAGCCATGGAGAATGGCTGGAGTCCAGTGTAGCTATAGATATTGACTGGAATCTAGTGTAGCTATAGAGAACGCCTGGAGTCTTGTGTGTTATAGACATTGACTGGTGTCGGGTATAGCTATAGAGAATGACTGGAATCTAGTGCAGCTATAAAGAATGACTTGAGTCCAGTGTGGTTATAGATATTGACTGTAGTCTAGTGTAGCTATATAGAATGACAGAATTCTAGTGCAGCTATAGAGAATTACAGGATTCTAGAGTAGCTATATAGAATGACACTATTCTAGTGCAGCTATGGAGAATGACTTGAGTCCAGTGTGGTTATAGATATTGACTGGAATCTCGTGTAGCTATAGAGAATAACTGGAGTCTAGTGCAGCTATAATGAATGACTTGAGTCCAGTGTGGTTATAGATATTGACTGGATTCTAGTGCAGCTATGGAGAATGACTTGAGTCCTGTGTTGTTATAGAGATTAACTGGTGTCCAGTGTAGCTATAGAGAATGACAGGATTCTAATGCAGCTATAGAGAATGGCAAGATTTTAGTGCAGCTATGGAGAATGACTGGGTCCAGTGTAGCTATAGAGATTGACAGGATTCTAGTATAGCTATACAGATTGACTAGAGTCTAGTGTAGCTATAGAGAATGACAGGATTCTAATGCAGCTATAGAGAATTACAAGATTCTAGGGTAGCTATATAGAATGACAGGATTCTAGTGCAGCTATGGAGAATGACTGGAGTCCAGTGTATCTATAGAGATTGACTGCAATCTAGTGTAGCTATAGAGAACGCCTGAAGTCTTGTGTGTTATAGAGATTGACTGGAGTCTGGTATAGCTATAGAGAATGACTGGGGTCTATGTGCAGCTATTAAGAATGACTTGAGTCCAGTGTGATTATAGATATTGACTGGAGTCTCGTGTAGCTATAGAGAATGACAGGATTCCAGTGCAGCTATGGAGAATGACAGGATTCTAGTGCAGCTATGGAGAATGACTGGAGTCCAGTGTAGCTATAGAGATTGACTGGAGTCTAGTGTAGCTATAGAGAACGCCTGGAGTCTTGTGTGTTATAGAGATTGACTGGAGTCTGGTATAGCTATAGAGAATGACTGGAGTCTAGTGCAGCTATAAAGAATGACTTGAGTCCAGTGTGGTTATAGATATTGACTGGAGTCTCGTGTAGCAATAGAGAATGACAGGATTCCAGTGCAGCTATGGAGAATGACAGGATTCTAGTGTAGCTATAGAGAATGACCTTGTCTAGTGTAGCTATGGAGAATGACTGGAGTCCAGTGTAGCTATAGAGAATGACTGGAGTTTAGTGCAGCTATAAAGAATGACTTGAGTCCAGTGTGGTTATAGATATTGACTGGAGTCTCGTGTAGCTATAGAGAATGACAGGATTCTAGTGCAGCTATGGAGAATGACTGGAGTCCAGTGTAGCTATTGAGATTGACTGGAATCTAGTGTAGCTATTGAGATTGACAGGAATCTAGTGTAGCTATAGAGAACGCCTGGAGTCTTGTGTGTTATAGACATTGACTGGTGTCTGGTATAGCTATAGAGAATGACTGGAGTCTAGTGCAGCTATAAAGAATGACTTGAGTCCAGTGTGGTTATATATATTGACTGTAATCTAGTGTAGCTATAGAGAATGACAGGATTCTAATGCAGCTATGGAGAATGACTGGAGTCCAGTGTAGCTATAGAGATTGACAGGAGTCTAGTGTAGCTATAGAGAACGCCTGGAGTCCAGTGTGGTTATATATATTGACTGGAGTCTCGTGTAGCTATAGAGAATGACAGGATTCTAGTGCAGCTATGGAGAATGACTGGAGTCCAGTGTAGCTATAGAGATTGACTGGAATCTAGTGTAGCTATAGAGAACGCCTGGGGTCTTGTGTGTTATAGACATTGACTGGTGTCTGGTATAGCTATAGAGAATGACTGGAGTCAAGTGCAGCTATAAAGAATGACTTGAGTCCAGTGTGGATATATATATTGACTGTAGTCTAGTGTAGCTATAGAGAATGACAGGATTCTAGTGCAGCTATAGAGAATGACAGGATTCTAATACACCTATAGAGAATGACAGGATTCTAGTGCAGCTATGGAGAATGACTGGAGTCCAGTGTAGCTATAGAGATTGAGAAGATTCTAGTATAGCTATACAGATTGACTAGAGTCCAGTGTAGCTATAGAGAATGACAGGATTCTAACGCAGCTATAGAGAATTACAGGATTCTAGAGTAGCTATATAGAATGACAGGATTCTAGTGCAGCTATGGAGAATGACTGGAGTCCAGTGTAGCTATAGAGATTGACTGGAATCTAGTGTAGCTATAGAGAACGCCTAGAGTCTTGTGTGTTATAGAGATTGACTGGAGTCTGGTATAGCTATAGAGAATGACTGGATTCTAGTGTAGCTATAGAGAATGACAGGATTCTAATACACCTATAGAGAATGACAGGATTCTAGTGCAGCTATGGAGAATGACTGGAGTCCAGTGTAGCTATAGAGATTGAGAAGATTCTAGTATAGCTATACAGATTGACTAGAGTCCAGTGTAGCTATAGAGAATGACAGGATTCTAATGCAGCTATAGAGAATTACAGGATTCTAGAGTAGCTATATAGAATGACAGGATTCTAGTGCAGCTATGGAGAATGACTGGAGTCCAGTGTAGCTATAGAGATTGACTGGAATCTAGTGTAGCTATAGAGAAAGCCTGGAGTCTTGTGTGTTATAGAGATTGACTGGAGTCTGGTATAGCTATAGAGAATGACTGGAGTCTAGTGCAGCTATAAAGAATGACTTGAGTCCAGTGTGGTTATAGATATTGACTGAAGTCTCGTGTAGCTATAGAGAATGACAGGATTCCAGTGCAGCTATGGAGAATGACAGGATTCTGGTGCAGCTATGGAGAATGACTGGAGTCCAGTGTAGCTATAGAGAACGCCTGAAGTCCAGTGTGGTTATAGATATTGACTGGAGTCTCGTGTAGCTATAGAGATTGACAGGATTCTAATGCAGCTATGGACAATAACTGGAGTCGAGTGTAGCTATAGAGAATGACTGGAATTTAGTGTAGCTATAGAGAATGACAGGATTCTAATGCAGCTATAGAGAATGACAGGATTCTAGTGCAGCTATAGAGATTGACTGGAATCTAGTGTAGCTATAGAGAACGCCTGGAGTCTTGTGTGTTATAGACATTGACTGGTGTCTGGTATAGCTATAGAGAATGACTGGAGTCTAGTGCAGCTATAAAGAATGACTTGTGTCCAGTGTGGTTATATATATATTGACTGTAGTCTAGTGTAGCTATAGAAATTGACTGGTGTCTAGTATAGCTATAGAGAATGACAGGATTCTAGTATAGCTATACAGTTTGACAAGAGTCTAGTGTAGCTATAGAGAATGACAGGATTCTAATGCAGCTATAGAGAATTACAGGATTCTAGAGTAGCTATATAGAATGACAGTATTCTAGTGCAGCTATGGAGAATGACTTGAGTCCAGTGTGGTTATAGATATTGACTGGAATCTCGTGTAGCTATAGAGAATGACTGGAGTCTAGTGCAGCTATAAAGAATGACTTGAGTCCAGTGTGGTTATAGATATTGACTGGATTCTAGTGCAGCTATGGAGAATGACTTGAGTCCTGTGTTGTTATAGAGATTAACTGGTGTCCAGTGTAGCTATAGAGAATGACTGGATTCTAATGCAGCTATAGAGAATGACAGGATTTTAGTGCAGCTATGGAGAATGACTGGGTCCAGTGTAGCTATAGAGATTGACAGGATTCTAGTATAGCTATACAGATTGACTAGAGTCTAGTGTAGCTATAGAGAATGACAGCATTCTAGTGCAGCTATGGAGAATGACTTGAGTCCAGTGTAGCTATAGAGATTGACAGGAGTCTAGTGTAGCTCTAGAGAACTCCTGGAGTCCAGTGTGGTTATAGATATTGACTGGAGTCTCGTGTAGCTATAGAGAATGACAGTATTCTAATGCAGCTATAGAGAATGACAGGATTCTAGTGCAGCTATGGAGAATGACTGGAGTCCAGTGTAGCTATAGGGATTGACTGGAGTCTAGTATAGCTATAGAGAATGACAGGATTCTAATGCACCTATAGAGAATGACAGGATTCTAGTGCAGCTATGGAGAATGACTGGAGTCCAGTGTAGCTATAGAGATTGACTGGAGTCTAGTATAGCTATAGAGAATGACAGGATTCTAGTATAGCTATACAGTTTGACAAGAGTCTAGTGTAGCTATAGAGAATGACAGGATTCTAGTGTAGCTATAGAGAATGAGTGGAGTCCAGTGTGGTTATAGATATTGACTGGAATCTAGTGTAGCTATAGAGAATGACAGGATTCTAGTGCAGCTATGGAGAATGACTGGAGTCCAGTGTGGTTATAGATATTCACTGGAATCTCGTGTAGCTATAGAGAATGACTTGAGTCCAGTGTGGTTATAGATATTGACTGGATTCTAGTGCAGCTATGGAGAATAACTTGAGTCCTGTGTTGTTATAGAGATTGACTGGAGTCCAGTGTAGCTATGGAGAATGACAGGATTCTAATGCAGCTATAGAGAATGACAGGATACTATTGCAGCTATGGAGAATGACTGGAGTCCAGTGTAGCTATAGAAATTGGCAGGATTCTAGTATAGCTATACAGATTGACTAGAGTCTAGTGTAGCTATAGAGAATGACATGATTCTAATGCAGCTATAGAGAATTACAGGATTCTAGAGTAGCTATATAGAATGACAGGATTCTAGTGCAGCTATGGAGAATGACTGGAGTCCAGTGTAGCTATAGAGATTGACTGGAATCTAGTGTAGCTATAGAGAACGCCTGGAGTCTTGTGTGTTATTGAGATTGACTGGAGCCTGGTATAGCTATAGAGAATGACTGGAGTCTAGTGCAGCTATAAAGAATGACTTGAGTCCAGTGTGGTTATAGAAATTGACTGGAGTCTCATGTAACTATAGAGAATGACAGGATTCCAGTGCAGCTATGGAGAATGACAGGATTCTAGTGCAGCTATGGAGAATGACTGGAGTCCAGTGTAGCTATAGAGATTGACTGGAATCTAGTGTAGCTATAGAGAACGCCTGGAGTCTTGTGTGTTATAGAGATTGACTGGAGTCTGGTATAGCTATATAGAATGACTGGAGTCTAGTGCAGCTATAAAAAGTGACTTGAGTCCAGTGTGGTTATAGATATTGACTGGATTCTAGTGCAGCTATACAGAACGCCTGGAGTCTTGTGTGTTATAGAGATTGACTGGAGTCTGGTATAGCTATATAGAATGACTGGAGTCTAGTGCAGCTATAAAAAATGACTTGAGTCCAGTGTGGTTATAGATATTGACTGTAGTCTAGTGTAGCTATATAGAATGACAGTATTCTAGTGCAGCTATGGAGAATGACTTGAGTCCAGTGTGGTTATAGATATTGACTGGATTCTAGTGCAGCTATGGAGAATGACTTGAGTCCAGTGTGGTTATAGATATTGACTGGAATCTCGTGTAGCTATAGAGAATGACTGGAGTCTAGTGCAGCTATAAAGAATGACTTGAGTCCAGTGTGGTTATAGATATTGACTGGATTCTAGTGCAGCTATGGAGAATGACTGGAGTCCAGTGTAGCTATAGAGATTGACAGAAGTCTAGTGCAGCTATAGATAACGCCAGGAGTCCAGTGTGGTTATAGATATTGACTGGAGTCCAGTGTAGCTATAGAGAATGACTGGAATCTAGTGTAGCTATAGAGAATGACAGGATTCTAATGCTGCTATAGAGAATGACAGGATTCTAGTGCAGCTATGGAGAATGACTGGAGTCCAGTGTAGCTATAGAGGTTGACTAGAATCTAGTGTAGCTATAGAGAACGCCTGGAGTCTTGTTTGTTATAGAGATTGACTGGACTCTGGTATAGCTATATAGAATGACTGGAGTCTAGTGCAGCTATAAAAAATGACTTGAGTCCAGTGTGGTTATAGATATTGACTGGATTCTAGTGCAGCTATAGAGAATGACCTGAGTCCAGTGTTGCTATAGAGTTTGACTGGAGTCTTGTGTACCTATAGAGAATGACAGGATTCTAGAGTAGCTATATAGAATGACAGTATTCTAGTGCAGCTATGGAGATTGACTTGAGTCCAGTGTGGTTATAGATATTGACTGGAATCTCGTGTAGCTATAGAGAATGACTGGAGTCTAGTGCAGCTATAAAGAATGAATTGTGTCCAGTGTGGTTATAGATATTGACTGGATTCTAGTGCAGCTATGGAGAATGACTGGAGTCCAGTGTAGCTATAGGGATTGACTGGAGTCTAGTATAGCTATAGAGAATGACAGGATTCTAGTATATCTATACAGTTTGACTAGAGTCTAGTGTAGCTATAGAGAATGACAGGATTCTAATGCAGCTATAGAGAATTACAGGATTCTAGAGTAGCTATATAGAATGACAGGATTCTAGTGCAGCCATGGAGAATGGCTGGAGTCCAGTGTAGCTATAGATATTGACTGGAATCTAGTGTAGCTATAGAGAACGCCTGGAGTCTTGTGTGTTATAGACATTGACTGGTGTCGGGTATAGCTATAGAGAATGACTGGAATCTAGTGCAGCTATAAAGAATGACTTGAGTCCAGTGTGGTTATAGATATTGACTGTAGTCTAGTGTAGCTATATAGAATGACAGAATTCTAGTGCAGCTATAGAGAATTACAGGATTCTAGAGTAGCTATATAGAATGACACTATTCTAGTGCAGCTATGGAGAATGACTTGAGTCCAGTGTGGTTATAGATATTGACTGGAATCTCGTGTAGCTATAGAGAATAACTGGAGTCTAGTGCAGCTATAATGAATGACTTGAGTCCAGTGTGGTTATAGATATTGACTGGATTCTAGTGCAGCTATGGAGAATGACTTGAGTCCTGTGTTGTTATAGAGATTAACTGGTGTCCAGTGTAGCTATAGAGAATGACAGGATTCTAATGCAGCTATAGAGAATGGCAAGATTTTAGTGCAGCTATGGAGAATGACTGGGTCCAGTGTAGCTATAGAGATTGACAGGATTCTAGTATAGCTATACAGATTGACTAGAGTCTAGTGTAGCTATAGAGAATGACAGGATTCTAATGCAGCTATAGAGAATTACAAGATTCTAGGGTAGCTATATAGAATGACAGGATTCTAGTGCAGCTATGGAGAATGACTGGAGTCCAGTGTATCTATAGAGATTGACTGCAATCTAGTGTAGCTATAGAGAACGCCTGAAGTCTTGTGTGTTATAGAGATTGACTGGAGTCTGGTATAGCTATAGAGAATGACTGGGGTCTATGTGCAGCTATTAAGAATGACTTGAGTCCAGTGTGATTATAGATATTGACTGGAGTCTCGTGTAGCTATAGAGAATGACAGGATTCCAGTGCAGCTATGGAGAATGACAGGATTCTAGTGCAGCTATGGAGAATGACTGGAGTCCAGTGTAGCTATAGAGATTGACTGGAGTCTAGTGTAGCTATAGAGAACGCCTGGAGTCTTGTGTGTTATAGAGATTGACTGGAGTCTGGTATAGCTATAGAGAATGACTGGAGTCTAGTGCAGCTATAAAGAATGACTTGAGTCCAGTGTGGTTATAGATATTGACTGGAGTCTCGTGTAGCAATAGAGAATGACAGGATTCCAGTGCAGCTATGGAGAATGACAGGATTCTAGTGTAGCTATAGAGAATGACCTTGTCTAGTGTAGCTATGGAGAATGACTGGAGTCCAGTGTAGCTATAGAGAATGACTGGAGTTTAGTGCAGCTATAAAGAATGACTTGAGTCCAGTGTGGTTATAGATATTGACTGGAGTCTCGTGTAGCTATAGAGAATGACAGGATTCTAGTGCAGCTATGGAGAATGACTGGAGTCCAGTGTAGCTATTGAGATTGACTGGAATCTAGTGTAGCTATTGAGATTGACAGGAATCTAGTGTAGCTATAGAGAACGCCTGGAGTCTTGTGTGTTATAGACATTGACTGGTGTCTGGTATAGCTATAGAGAATGACTGGAGTCTAGTGCAGCTATAAAGAATGACTTGAGTCCAGTGTGGTTATATATATTGACTGTAATCTAGTGTAGCTATAGAGAATGACAGGATTCTAATGCAGCTATGGAGAATGACTGGAGTCCAGTGTAGCTATAGAGATTGACAGGAGTCTAGTGTAGCTATAGAGAACGCCTGGAGTCCAGTGTGGTTATATATATTGACTGGAGTCTCGTGTAGCTATAGAGAATGACAGGATTCTAGTGCAGCTATGGAGAATGACTGGAGTCCAGTGTAGCTATAGAGATTGACTGGAATCTAGTGTAGCTATAGAGAACGCCTGGGGTCTTGTGTGTTATAGACATTGACTGGTGTCTGGTATAGCTATAGAGAATGACTGGAGTCAAGTGCAGCTATAAAGAATGACTTGAGTCCAGTGTGGATATATATATTGACTGTAGTCTAGTGTAGCTATAGAGAATGACAGGATTCTAGTGCAGCTATAGAGAATGACAGGATTCTAATACACCTATAGAGAATGACAGGATTCTAGTGCAGCTATGGAGAATGACTGGAGTCCAGTGTAGCTATAGAGATTGAGAAGATTCTAGTATAGCTATACAGATTGACTAGAGTCCAGTGTAGCTATAGAGAATGACAGGATTCTAACGCAGCTATAGAGAATTACAGGATTCTAGAGTAGCTATATAGAATGACAGGATTCTAGTGCAGCTATGGAGAATGACTGGAGTCCAGTGTAGCTATAGAGATTGACTGGAATCTAGTGTAGCTATAGAGAACGCCTAGAGTCTTGTGTGTTATAGAGATTGACTGGAGTCTGGTATAGCTATAGAGAATGACTGGATTCTAGTGTAGCTATAGAGAATGACAGGATTCTAATACACCTATAGAGAATGACAGGATTCTAGTGCAGCTATGGAGAATGACTGGAGTCCAGTGTAGCTATAGAGATTGAGAAGATTCTAGTATAGCTATACAGATTGACTAGAGTCCAGTGTAGCTATAGAGAATGACAGGATTCTAATGCAGCTATAGAGAATTACAGGATTCTAGAGTAGCTATATAGAATGACAGGATTCTAGTGCAGCTATGGAGAATGACTGGAGTCCAGTGTAGCTATAGAGATTGACTGGAATCTAGTGTAGCTATAGAGAAAGCCTGGAGTCTTGTGTGTTATAGAGATTGACTGGAGTCTGGTATAGCTATAGAGAATGACTGGAGTCTAGTGCAGCTATAAAGAATGACTTGAGTCCAGTGTGGTTATAGATATTGACTGAAGTCTCGTGTAGCTATAGAGAATGACAGGATTCCAGTGCAGCTATGGAGAATGACAGGATTCTGGTGCAGCTATGGAGAATGACTGGAGTCCAGTGTAGCTATAGAGAACGCCTGAAGTCCAGTGTGGTTATAGATATTGACTGGAGTCTCGTGTAGCTATAGAGATTGACAGGATTCTAATGCAGCTATGGACAATAACTGGAGTCGAGTGTAGCTATAGAGAATGACTGGAATTTAGTGTAGCTATAGAGAATGACAGGATTCTAATGCAGCTATAGAGAATGACAGGATTCTAGTGCAGCTATAGAGATTGACTGGAATCTAGTGTAGCTATAGAGAACGCCTGGAGTCTTGTGTGTTATAGACATTGACTGGTGTCTGGTATAGCTATAGAGAATGACTGGAGTCTAGTGCAGCTATAAAGAATGACTTGTGTCCAGTGTGGTTATATATATATTGACTGTAGTCTAGTGTAGCTATAGAAATTGACTGGTGTCTAGTATAGCTATAGAGAATGACAGGATTCTAGTATAGCTATACAGTTTGACAAGAGTCTAGTGTAGCTATAGAGAATGACAGGATTCTAATGCAGCTATAGAGAATTACAGGATTCTAGAGTAGCTATATAGAATGACAGTATTCTAGTGCAGCTATGGAGAATGACTTGAGTCCAGTGTGGTTATAGATATTGACTGGAATCTCGTGTAGCTATAGAGAATGACTGGAGTCTAGTGCAGCTATAAAGAATGACTTGAGTCCAGTGTGGTTATAGATATTGACTGGATTCTAGTGCAGCTATGGAGAATGACTTGAGTCCTGTGTTGTTATAGAGATTAACTGGTGTCCAGTGTAGCTATAGAGAATGACTGGATTCTAATGCAGCTATAGAGAATGACAGGATTTTAGTGCAGCTATGGAGAATGACTGGGTCCAGTGTAGCTATAGAGATTGACAGGATTCTAGTATAGCTATACAGATTGACTAGAGTCTAGTGTAGCTATAGAGAATGACAGCATTCTAGTGCAGCTATGGAGAATGACTTGAGTCCAGTGTAGCTATAGAGATTGACAGGAGTCTAGTGTAGCTCTAGAGAACTCCTGGAGTCCAGTGTGGTTATAGATATTGACTGGAGTCTCGTGTAGCTATAGAGAATGACAGTATTCTAATGCAGCTATAGAGAATGACAGGATTCTAGTGCAGCTATGGAGAATGACTGGAGTCCAGTGTAGCTATAGGGATTGACTGGAGTCTAGTATAGCTATAGAGAATGACAGGATTCTAATGCACCTATAGAGAATGACAGGATTCTAGTGCAGCTATGGAGAATGACTGGAGTCCAGTGTAGATATAGAGATTGACTGGAGTCTAGTATAGCTATAGAGAATGACAGGATTCTAGTATAGCTATACAGTTTGACAAGAGTCTAGTGTAGCTATAGAGAATGACAGGATTCTAGTGTAGCTATAGAGAATGAGTGGAGTCCAGTGTGGTTATAGATATTGACTGGAATCTAGTGTAGCTATAGAGAATGACAGGATTCTAGTGCAGCTATGGAGAATGACTGGAGTCCAGTGTGGTTATAGATATTCACTGGAATCTCGTGTAGCTATAGAGAATGACTTGAGTCCAGTGTGGTTATAGATATTGACTGGATTCTAGTGCAGCTATGGAGAATAACTTGAGTCCTGTGTTGTTATAGAGATTGACTGGAGTCCAGTGTAGCTATAGAGAATGACAGGATTCTAATGCAGCTATAGAGAATGACAGGATACTATTGCAGCTATGGAGAATGACTGGAGTCCAGTGTAGCTATAGAAATTGGCAGGATTCTAGTATAGCTATACAGATTGACTAGAGTCTAGTGTAGCTATAGAGAATGACATGATTCTAATGCAGCTATAGAGAATTACAGGATTCTAGAGTAGCTATATAGAATGACAGGATTCTAGTGCAGCTATGGAGAATGACTGGAGTCCAGTGTAGCTATAGAGATTGACTGGAATCTAGTGTAGCTATAGAGAACGCCTGGAGTCTTGTGTGTTATTGAGATTGACTGGAGCCTGGTATAGCTATAGAGAATGACTGGAGTCTAGTGCAGCTATAAAGAATGACTTGAGTCCAGTGTGGTTATAGAAATTGACTGGAGTCTCATGTAACTATAGAGAATGACAGGATTCCAGTGCAGCTATGGAGAATGACAGGATTCTAGTGCAGCTATGGAGAATGACTGGAGTCCAGTGTAGCTATGGAGATTGACTGGAATCTAGTGTAGCTATAGAGAACGCCTGGAGTCTTGAGTGTTATAGAGATTAACTGGAGTCTGGTATAGCTATAGAGAATGACTGGAGTCTAGTGCAGCAATAAAGAATGACTTGAGTCCAGTGTGATTATAGATATTGACTGGAGTCTCGTGTACCAATAGAGAATGACAGGATTCCAGTGCAGCTATGGAGAATGACAGGATTCTAGTGTAGGTATAGAGAATGACCTTGTCTAGTGTAGCTATGGAGAATGACTGGAGTTCAGTGTAGCTATAGAGAATGACTGGAGTCTAGTGCAGCTATAAAGAATGACTTGAGTCCAGTGTGGTTATAGATATTGACTGGAGTCTCGTGTAGCTATAGAGAATGACAGGATTCTAGTGCAGCTACGGAGAATGACTGGAGTCCAGTATGTTATAGAGATTGACTGGAGTCTGGTATAGCTATAGAGAATGACTGGAGTCTAGTGCAGCTATAAAGAATTACTTGAGTCCAGTGTGGTTATAGATATTGACTGGAGTCCAGTGCAGCTATGGAGAATGACAGGATTCTAGTGCAGCTATGGAGAATGACTGGAGTCCAGTGTAGCTATAGAGATTGACTGGAGTCTAGTATAGCTATAGAGAATGACAGGATTCTAGTATAGCTATACAGTTTGACAAGAGTCTAGTGTAGCTATAGAGAATGACAGGATTCTAGTGTAGCTATAGAGAATGAGTGGAGTCCAGTGTGGTTATAGATATTGACTGGAATCTAGTGTAGCTATAGAGAATGACAGGATTCTAGTGCAGCTATGGAGAATGACTGGAGTCCAGTGTGGTTATAGATATTCACTGGAATCTCGTGTAGCTATAGAGAATGACTTGAGTCCAGTGTGGTTATAGATATTGACTGGATTCTAGTGCAGCTATGGAGAATAACTTGAGTCCTGTGTTGTTATAGAGATTGACTGGAGTCCAGTGTAGCTATAGAGAATGACAGGATTCTAATGCAGCTATAGAGAATGACAGGATACTATTGCAGCTATGGAGAATGACTGGAGTCCAGTGTAGCTATAGAAATTGGCAGGATTCTAGTATAGCTATACAGATTGACTAGAGTCTAGTGTAGCTATAGAGAATGACATGATTCTAATGCAGCTATAGAGAATTACAGGATTCTAGAGTAGCTATATAGAATGACAGGATTCTAGTGCAGCTATGGAGAATGACTGGAGTCCAGTGTAGCTATAGAGATTGACTGGAATCTAGTGTAGCTATAGAGAACGCCTGGAGTCTTGTGTGTTATTGAGATTGACTGGAGCCTGGTATAGCTATAGAGAATGACTGGAGTCTAGTGCAGCTATAAAGAATGACTTGAGTCCAGTGTGGTTATAGAAATTGACTGGAGTCTCATGTAACTATAGAGAATGACAGGATTCCAGTGCAGCTATGGAGAATGACAGGATTCTAGTGCAGCTATGGAGAATGACTGGAGTCCAGTGTAGCTATGGAGATTGACTGGAATCTAGTGTAGCTATAGAGAACGCCTGGAGTCTTGAGTGTTATAGAGATTGACTGGAGTCTGGTATAGCTATAGAGAATGACTGGAGTCTAGTGCAGCAATAAAGAATGACTTGAGTCCAGTGTGATTATAGATATTGACTGGAGTCTCGTGTACCAATAGAGAATGACAGGATTCCAGTGCAGCTATGGAGAATGACAGGATTCTAGTGTAGGTATAGAGAATGACCTTGTCTAGTGTAGCTATGGAGAATGACTGGAGTTCAGTGTAGCTATAGAGAATGACTGGAGTCTAGTGCAGCTATAAAGAATGACTTGAGTCCAGTGTGGTTATAGATATTGACTGGAGTCTCGTGTAGCTATAGAGAATGACAGGATTCTAGTGCAGCTACGGAGAATGACTGGAGTCCAGTATGTTATAGAGATTGACTGGAGTCTGGTATAGCTATAGAGAATGACTGGAGTCTAGTGCAGCTATAAAGAATTACTTGAGTCCAGTGTGGTTATAGATATTGACTGGAGTCCAGTGCAGCTATGGAGAATGACAGGATTCTAGTGCAGCTATGGAGAATGACTGGAGTCCAGTGTAGCTATAGAGATTGACTGGAATCTAGTGTAGCTATAGAGAACGCCTGGAGTCTTGTGTGTTATAGAGATTGACTGGAGTCTGGTATAGCTATAGAGAATGACTGGAGTCTAGTGCAGCTATAGAGAATTACTTGAGTCCAGTGTGGTTATAGATATTGACTGGAGTCCAGTGTAGCTATAGAGAAAGACTGGAGTCTAGTGCAGCTATTGAGAATGACTGGAGTCCAGTGTAGCTATAGAGATTGACTGGAGTCTAGTGTAGCTATAGAGATTGACTGGAGTCTAGTGTAGCTATAGAGAATGACAGGATTCTAATGCAGCTATTGAGAATGACTGGAGTCCAGTGTAGCTATAGAGATTGACTGGAATCTAGTGTAGCTATAAAGAATGACTTGAGTCCAGTGTGGTTATAGATATTGACTGGAATCTCGTGTAGCTATAGAGAATGACTGGAGTCTAGTGCAGCTATAAAGTATGACTTGAGTCCAGTGTAGCTATAGAGATTGACTGAAATCTAGTGTAGCTATAGAGAACGCCTGGTGTCTTGTGTGTTATAGAGATTGACTGGAGTCTGGTATAGCTATAGAGAATGACTGGAGTCTAGTGCAGCTATAAAGAATTACTTGAGTCCAGTGTGGTTATAGATATTGACTGGAGTCCAGTGTAGCTATAGAGAAAGACTGGAGTCTAGTGCAGCTATTGAGAATGACTGGAGTCCAGTGTAGCTATAGAGATTGACTGGAGTCTAGTGTAGCTATAGAGATTGACTGGAGTCTAGTGTAGCTATAGAGAATGACAGGATTCTATTGCAGCTATTGAGAATGACTGGAGTCCAGTGTAGCTATAGAGATTGACTGGAATCTAGTGTAGCTATAAAGAATGACTTGAGTCCAGTGTGGTTATAGATATTGACTGGAATCTCGTGTAGCTATAGAGAATGACTGGAGTCTAGTGCAGCTATAAAGAATGACTTGAGTCCAGTGTAGCTATAGAGATTGACTGAAATCTAGTGTAGCTATAAAGAATGACTTGAGTCCAGTGTGGTTATAGATATTGACTGGAATCTCGTGTAGCTATAGAGAATGACTGGAGTCTAGTGCAGCTATAAAGAATGACTTGAGTCCAGAGTGGTTATAGATATTGACTGGAGTCTCGTGTAGCTATAGAGAATGAAATGATTCTAGTGCGGCTATGGAGAATGACCGGAGTCCAGTGTAGCTATAGAGAATGACTGGAATCTAGTGTAGCTATAGAGAACGCCTGGAGTCTAGTGTGTTATAGAGAATGACTGGAATCTAATGCAGCTATTGAGAATGACTGGAGTCCAGTGTAGCTATAGAGAATGACTGGAATCTAGTGTAGCTATAGAGAATGACAGGATTCTAATGCAGCTATTTAAAATGACAGGATTCTAGTGCAGCTATGGAGATTGACTGGAATCTAGTGTAGCTATAAAGAATGACTTGAGTCCAGTGTGGTTATAGATATTGACTGGAATCTCGTGTAGCTATAGAGAACGACAAGATTCTAGTGCAGCTATGGAGAATGACTGGAGTCCAGCGTAGCTATAGAGATTGACTGGAGTCTAGTATAGGTATAGAGAATGACATGATTCTAGTATAGCTATACAGATTGACTAGAGTCTAGTGTAGCTATAGAGAATTACAGGATTCTAGAGTAGCTATATAGAATGACAGGATTCTAGTGCTGCTATGGAGAATGACTGGAGTCCAGTGTAGCTATAGAGATTGACTGGAATCTAGTGTAGCTATAGAGAACGTCTGGAGTCTTGTGTGTTATAGAGATTGACTGACTGGAGTCTGGTATAGCTATAGAGAATGAATGGAGTCGTTTGTAGCTATATGGAATGACAGGAGACTAGTGTAGCTATAGAGAATGACAGGATTCTAGTGCAGCTATGGAGAATGACTGGAGTCCAGTGTAGCTATAGAGATTGACTGGAATCTAGTGTAGCTATAGAGAACGCCTGGAGTCCAGTGTGGTTATAGAGAATGATATGATTCTAATACAGCTATAGAGAATGACTGGAGTCCAGTGTAGCTACAGAGAATGACAGGATTCTAATGCAGCTATAGAGAATGACAGGATTCTAGTGCAGCTATGGAGAATGACTGGAATCTAGTGTAGCAGTAGAGAGCGCCTGGAGTCTTGTGTGTTATAGAGATTGACTGGAGTCTGGCATAGCTATAGAGAATGACTGGGGTCTAGTGCAGCTATAAAGAATGACTTTAGTCCAGTGTGGTTATAGATATTGACTGGATTATAGTGCAGCTATGTAGAATGACAGGATTCTAGTGCAGCTATGGAGAATGACTGGAATCTAGTGTAGCAGTAGAGAACGCCTGGAGTCTTGTGTGTTATAGAGATTGCCTGGAGTCTGGTATAGCTATAGAGAATGACTGGATTCTAATGCAGCTATGGAGAATGACTGGAGTCCAGTGTAGCTATAGAGATTGACTGGAGTCTAGTATAGCTATAGAGAATGACAGGATTCTAGTATAGCTATACAGTTTGACAAGAGTCTAGTGTAGCTATAGAGAATGACAGGATTCTAATGCAGCTATAGAGAATTACAGGATTCTGGAGTAGCTATATAGAATGACAGTATTCTAGTGCAGCTATGGAGAATGACTTGAGTCCAGTGTGGTTATAGATATTGACTGGATTCTAGTGCAGCTATGGAGAATGACTTGAGTCCAGTGTGGTTATAGATATTGACTGGAATCTTGTGTAGCTATAGAGAATGACTGGAGTCTAGTGCAGCTATAAAGAATGACTTGAGTCCAGTGTGGTTATAGATATTGACTGGATTCTAGTGCAGCTATGGAGAATGACTGGAGTCCAGTGTAGCTATAGAGATTGACAGAAGTCTAGTGTAGCTATAGATAACGCCTGGAGTCCAGTGTGGTTATAGATATTGACTGGAGTCCAGTGTAGCTATAGAGAATGACTGGAATCTAGTGTAGCTATAGAGAATGACAGGATTCTAATGCAGCTATAGAGAATGACAGGATTCTAGTGCAGCTATGGAGAATGACTGGAGTCCAGTGTAGCTATAGAGGTTGACTGGAATCTAGTGTAGCTATAGAGAACGCCTGGAGTCTTGTTTGTTATAGAGATTGACTGGACTCTGGTATAGCTATATAGAATGACTGGAGTCTAGTGCAGCTATAAAAAATGACTTGAGTCCAGTGTGGTTATAGATATTGACTGGATTCTAGTGCAGCTATAGAGAATGACCTGAGTCCAGTGTTGTTATAGAGTTTGACTGGAGTCTTGTGTAGCTATAGAGAATGACAGGATTCTAGAGTAGCTATTTAGAATGACAGTATTCTAGTGCAGCTATGGAGACTGACTTGAGTCCAGTGTGGTTATAGATATTGACTGGAATCTCGTGTAGCTATAGAGAATGACTGGAGTCTAGTGCAGTTATAAAGAATGACTTGTGTCCAGTGTGGTTATAGATATTGACTGGATTCTAGTACAGCTATAAAGAATAACTTGAGTCCAGTGTTGTTATAGAGATTGACTGGAGTCTAGTGGAGTTATAGTGAATGACAGGATTTTAATACAGCTATAGAGAATGACAGGATTCCAGTGCAGCTGTAGATATTGACAGTATTCTAATGCAGCTATAGAGAATGACAGGATTCTAGTGCAGCTATGGAGAATGGCTGGAGTCCAGTGTAGCTATAGGGATTGACTGGAGTCTAGTATAGCTATAGAGAATGACAGGATTCTAGTATATCTATACAGTTTGACAAGAGTCTAGTGTAGCTATAGAGAATGACAGGATTATAATGCAGCTATAGAAAATTACAGGATTCTAGAGTAGCTAAATTGAATGACAGGATTCTAGTGCAGCCATGGAGAATGGCTGGAGTCCAGTGTAGCTATAGATATTGACTGGAATCTAGTGTAGCTATAGAGAACGCCTGGAGTCTTGTGTGTTATAGACATTGACTGGTGTCTGGTATAGCTATAGAGAATGACTGGAATCTAGTGCAGCTATAAAGAATGACTTGAGTCCAGTGTGGTTATAGATATTGACTGTAGTCTAGTGTAGCTATATAGAATGACAGAATTCTAGTGCAGCTATGGAGAATGACCGGAGTCCAGTGTAGCTATAGAGATTGACAGAAGTCTAGTGTAGCTATAGAGAACGCCTGGAGTCCAGTGTGGTTATAGATATTGACTGGAGTCTCGTGTAGCTATAGAGAATGACAGGATTCTAATGCAGCTATGGAGAATGACTGGAGTCCAGTGTAGCTATAGAAAATGAGTGGAATCTAGTGTAGCTATAGAGAATGACAGGATTCTAATGCAGCTATAGAGAATGGCAGGTTTCTAGTGCAGCTATGGAGAATGACTGGAGTCCAGTGTAGCTATAGAGATTGACTGGAATCTAGTGTAGCTATAGAGAACGCCTGGAGTCTTGTGTTTTATAGAGATTGACTGGAGTCTGGTATAGCTATATAGAATGACTGGAGTCTAGTGCAGCTATAAAAAATGACTTGAGTCCAGTGTGGTTATAGATATTGACTGGATTCTAGTGCAGCTATAGAGAATGACCTGAGTCCAGTCTTGTTATAGAGATTGACTGGAGTCTTGTGTAGCTATAGAGAATGACAGGATTCTAGAGTAGCTATATAGAATGACAGTATTCTAGTGCAGCTATGGAGAATGACTTGAGTCCAGTGTGGTTATAGATATTGACTGGAATCTCGTGTAGCTATAGAGAATGACTGGAGACTAGTGCAGCTATGGAGAATGACTGGAGTCCAGTGTAGCTATAGAGATTGACTGGAGTCTAGTATAGCTATAGAGAATGACAGGATTCTAGTATAGCTATACAGTTTGACAAGAGTCTAGTGTAGCTATAGAGAATGACAGGATTCTAATGCAGCTATAGAGAATTACAGGATTCTGGAGTAGCTATATAGAATGACAGTATTCTAGTGCAGCTATGGAGAATGACTTGAGTCCAGTGTGGTTATAGATATTGACTGGATTCTAGTGCAGCTATGGAGAATGACTTGAGTCCAGTGTGGTTATAGATATTGACTGGAATCTCGTGTAGCTATAGAGAATGACTGGAGTCTAGTGCAGCTATAAAGAATGACTTGAGTCCAGTGTGGTTATAGATATTGACTGGATTCTAGTGCAGCTATGGAGAATGACTGGAGTCCAGTGTAGCTATAGAGATTGACAGAAGTCTAGTGTAGCTATAGATAACGCCTGGAGTCCAGTGTGGTTATAGATATTGACTGGAGTCCAGTGTAGCTATAGAGAATGACTGGAATCTAGTGTAGCTATAGAGAATGACAGGATTCTAATGCAGCTATAGAGAATGACAGGATTCTAGTGCAGCTATGGAGAATGACTGGAGTCCAGTGTAGCTATAGAGGTTGACTGGAATCTAGTGTAGCTATAGAGAACGCCTGGAGTCTTGTTTGTTATAGAGATTGACTGGACTCTGGTATAGCTATATAGAATGACTGGAGTCTAGTGCAGCTATAAAAAATGACTTGAGTCCAGTGTGGTTATAGATATTGACTGGATTCTAGTGCAGCTATAGAGAATGACCTGAGTCCAGTGTTGTTATAGAGTTTGACTGGAGTCTTGTGTAGCTATAGAGAATGACAGGATTCTAGAGTAGCTATTTAGAATGACAGTATTCTAGTGCAGCTATGGAGACTGACTTGAGTCCAGTGTGGTTATAGATATTGACTGGAATCTCGTGTAGCTATAGAGAATGACTGGAGTCTAGTGCAGTTATAAAGAATGACTTGTGTCCAGTGTGGTTATAGATATTGACTGGATTCTAGTACAGCTATAAAGAATAACTTGAGTCCAGTGTTGTTATAGAGATTGACTGGAGTCTAGTGGAGTTATAGTGAATGACAGGATTTTAATACAGCTATAGAGAATGACAGGATTCCAGTGCAGCTGTAGATATTGACAGTATTCTAATGCAGCTATAGAGAATGACAGGATTCTAGTGCAGCTATGGAGAATGACTGGAGTCCAGTGTAGCTATAGGGATTGACTGGAGTCTAGTATAGCTATAGAGAATGACAGGATTCTAGTATATCTATACAGTTTGACAAGAGTCTAGTGTAGCTATTGAGAATGACAGGATTATAATGCAGCTATAGAGAATTACAGGATTCTAGAGTAGCTAAATTGAATGACAGGATTCTAGTGCAGCCATGGAGAATGGCTGGAGTCCAGTGTAGCTATAGATATTGACTGGAATCTAGTGTAGCTATAGAGAACGCCTGGAGTCTTGTGTGTTATAGACATTGACTGGTGTCTGGTATAGCTATAGAGAATGACTGGAATCTAGTGCAGCTATAAAGAATGACTTGAGTCCAGTGTGGTTATAGATATTGACTGTAGTCTAGTGTAGCTATATAGAATGACAGAATTCTAGTGCAGCTATGGAGAATGACCGGAGTCCAGTGTAGCTATAGAGATTGACAGAAGTCTAGTGTAGCTATAGAGAACGCCTGGAGTCCAGTGTGGTTATAGATATTGACTGGAGTCTCGTGTAGCTATAGAGAATGACAGGATTCTAATGCAGCTATAGAGAATGACAGGATTCTAGTGCAGCTATGGAGAATGACTGGAGTCCAGTGTAGCTATAGAGATTGACTGGAATCTAGTGTAGCTATAGAGAACGCCTGGAGTCTTGTGTTTTATAGAGATTGACTGGAGTCTGGTATAGCTATATAGAATGACTGGAGTCTAGTGCAGCTATAAAAAATGACTTGAGTCCAGTGTGGTTATAGATATTGACTGGATTCTAGTGCAGCTATAGAGAATGACCTGAGTCCAGTCTTGTTATAGAGATTGACTGGAGTCTTGTGTAGCTATAGAGAATGACAGGATTCTAGAGTAGCTATATAGAATGACAGTATTCTAGTGCAGCTATGGAGAATGACTTGAGTCCAGTGTGGTTATAGATATTGACTGGAATCTCGTGTAGCTATAGAGAATGACTGGAGACTAGTGCAGCTATAAAAAATGACTTCTGTCCAGTGTGGTTATAGATATTGACGGGATTCTCGTGCAGCTATAGAGAATAACTTGAGTCCAGTGTTGTTAAAGAGATTGACTGGAGTCTAGTGGAGCTATAGAGAATGACAGGATTTTAATACAGCTATAGAGAACGACAGGATTCTAGTGCAGCTATGGAGAATGACTGGAGTCCAGTGTAGCTATAGAGATTGACTGGAATCTAGTGTAGCTATAGAGAATGCCAGTATTCTAATGCAGCTATAGAGAATGACAGGATTCTAGTGCAGCTATGGAGATTGACTGGAGTCCAGTGTAGCTATAGGGTTTGACTGGAGTCTAGTATAGCTATAGAGAATGACAGGATTCTAGTATATCTATACAGTTTGACTAGAGTCTAGTGTAGCTATAGAGAATGACAAGATTCTAATGCAGCTATAGAGAATTACAGGATTCTAGAGTAGCTATATAGAATGACAGGATTCTAGTGCAGCCATGGAGAATGGCTGGAGTCCAGTGTAGCTATAGAGATTGGCTGGAATCTAGTGTAGCTATAGAGAACGCATGGAATCTAGTGTGTTAAAGAGATTGCCTGGAGTCTGGTATAGCTATAGAGAATGACTGGATTCTAATGCAGCTATGGAGAATGACAGGATTCTAGTGCAGCTATGGAGAATGACTGGAGTCCAGTGTAGCTATAGAGAACGCCTGGAGTCCAGTGTGGTTATAGATATTGACTGGAGTCTCGTGTAGCTATAGAGAATGACAGGAATCTAGTGCAGCTATGGAGAATGACTGGAGTCCAGTGTAGCTATAAAGAATGACTGGAGTCTAGTGCAGCTATAAAGAATGACTTGAGTCCAGTGTGGTTATAGATATTGACTGGATTCTAGTGCAGCTATGGAGAATGACTTGAGTCCTGTGTTGTTATAGAGATTAACTGGAGTCCAGTGTAGCTATAGAGAATGACAGGATTCTAATGCAGCTATAGAGAATGACAGGATTCTAGTGCAGCTATGGAGAATGACTGGAGTCCAGTGTAGCTATAGAGATTGAGAGGATTCTAGTATAGCTATACAGATTGACTAGAGTCCAGTGTAGCTATAGAGAATGACAGGGTTCTAATGCAGCTATAGAGAATTACAGGATTCTAGAGTAGCTATATAGAATGACAGGATTCTAGTGCAGCTATGGAGAATGACTGGAGTCCAGTGTAGCTATAGAGATTGACTGGAATCTGGTGCAGCTATAGAGAACGCCTGGAGTCTTGTGTGTTATAGACATTGACTGGTGTCTGGTATAGCTATAGAGAATGACTGGAATCTAGTGCAGCTATAAAGAATGACTTGAGTCCAGTGTGGTTATAGATATTGACTGTAGTCTAGTGTAGCTATATAGAATGACAGAATTCTAGTGCAGCTATGGAGAATGACCGGAGTCCAGTGTAGCTATAGAGATTGACAGAAGTCTAGTGTAGCTATAGAGAACGCCTGGAGTCCAGTGTGGTTATAGATATTGACTGGAGTCTCGTGTAGCTATAGAGAATGACAGGATTCTAATGCAGCTATGGAGAATGACCGGAGTCCAGTGTAGCTATAGAGATTGACAGAAGTCTAGTGTAGCTATAGAGAACGCCTGGAGTCCAGTGTGGTTATAGATATTGACTGGAGTCTCGTGTAGCTATAGAGAATGACAGGATTCTAGTGCAGCTATGGAGAATGACTGGAGTCCAGTGTAGCTATAGAGATTGACTGGAATCTAGTGTAGCTATAGAGAACGCCTGGAGTCTTGTGTTTTATAGAGATTGACTGGAGTCTGGTATAGCTATATAGAATGACTGGAGTCTAGTGCAGCTATAAAAAATGACTTGAGTCCAGTGTGGTTATAGATATTGACTGGATTCTAGTGCAGCTATAGAGAATGACCTGAGTCCAGTCTTGTTATAGAGATTGACTGGAGTCTTGTGTAGCTATAGAGAATGACAGGATTCTAGAGTAGCTATATAGAATGACAGTATTCTAGTGCAGCTATGGAGAATGACTTGAGTCCAGTGTGGTTATAGATATTGACTGGAATCTCGTGTAGCTATAGAGAATGACTGGAGTCTAGTGCAGCTATAAAGAATGACTTCTGTCCAGTGTGGTTATAGATATTGACTGGATTCTCGTGCAGCTATAGAGAATAACTTGAGTCCTGTGTTGTTAAAGAGATTGACTGGAGTCTAGTGGAGCTATAGAGAATGACAGGATTTTAATACAGCTATAGAGAACGACAGGATTCTAGTGCAGCTATGGAGAATGACTGGAGTCCAGTGTAGCTATAGAGATTGACTGGAATCTAGTGTAGCTATAGAGAATGACAGTATTCTAATGCAGCTATAGAGAATGACAGGATTCTAGTGCAGCTATGGAGATTGACTGGAGTCCAGTGTAGCTATAGGGATTGACTGGAGTCTAGTATAGCTATAGAGAATGACAGGATTCTAGTATATCTATACAGTTTGACTAGAGTCTAGTGTAGCTATAGAGAATGACAAGATTCTAATGCAGCTATAGAGAATTACAGGATTCTAGAGTAGCTATATAGAATGACAGGATTCTAGTGCAGCCATGGAGAATGGCTGGAGTCCAGTGTAGCTATAGAGATTGGCTGGAATCTAGTGTAGCTATAGAGAACGCATGGAATCTAGTGTGTTAAAGAGATTGCCTGGAGTCTGGTATAGCTATAGAGAATGACTAGATTCTAATGCAGCTATGGAGAATGACAGGATTCTAGTGCAGCTATGGAGAATGACTGGAGTCCAGTGTAGCTATAGAGAACGCCTGGAGTCCAGTGTGGTTATAGATATTGACTGGAGTCTCGTGTAGCTATAGAGAATGACAGGATTCTAATGCAGCTATGGAGAGTGACTGGAGTCCAGTGTAGCTATAGAGAATGACAGGATTCTAATGCAGCTATAGAGAATGACAGGATTCTAGTGCAGCTATGGAGAATTACTGGAGTCCAGTGTAGCTATAGAGATTGAGAGGATTCTAGTATAGCTATACAGATTGACTAGAGTCCAGTGTAGCTATAGAGAATGACAGGATTCTAATGCAGCTATAGAGAATTACAGGATTCTAGAGTAGCTATATAGAATGACAGGATTCTAGTGCAGCTATGGAGAATGACTGGAGTCCAGTGTAGCTATAGAGATCGACTGGAATCTAGTGCAGCTATAGAGAACGCCTGGAGTCTTGTGTGTTATAGAGATTGACTGGAGTCTGGTATAGCTATAGAGAATGACTGGAGTCTAGTGCAGCTATAAAGAATGACTTGAGTCCAGTGTGGTTATAGATATTGACTGAAGTCTCGTGTAGCTATAGAGAAATGTCAGGATTCCAGTGCAGCTATGGAGAATGACAGGATTCTAGTGCAGCTATGGAGAATGACTGGAGTCCAGTGTAGCTATAGAGAACGCCTGGAGTCCAGTGTGGTTATAGATATTGACTGGAGTCTCGTGTAGCTATAGAGAATGACAGGATTCTAATGCAGCTATGGAGAGTGACTGGAGTCCAGTGTAGCTATAGAGAATGACTGGAATTTAGTGTAGCTATAGAGAATGACAGGATTCTAATGCAGCTATAGAGAATGACAGGATTCTAGTGCAGCTATGGAGAATGACTGGAGTTCAGTGTAGCTATAGAGTTTGACTGGAATCTAGTGTAGCTATAGAGAACGCCTGGAGTCTTGTGTGTTATAGACATTGACTTGTGTCTGGTATAGCTATAGAGAATGACTGGAGTCTAGTGCAGCTATAAAGAATGACTTGTGTCCAGTGTGGTTATATATATATTGACTGTAGTCTAGTGTAGCTATAGAGAATGACAGGATTCTAGTGCAGCTATGGAGAATGACTGGAGTCCAGTGTAGCTATAGAAATTGACTGGAGTCTAGTATAGCTATAGAGAATGACAGGATTCTATGCAGCTATAGAGAATTACAGGATTCTAGAGTAGCTATATAGAATGGCAGTATTCTAGTGCAGCTATGGAGAATGACTTGAGTCCAGTGTGGTTATAGATATTGACTGGAATCTCGTGTAGCTATAGAGAATGACTGGAGTCTAGTGCAGCTCTAAAGAATGACTTGAGTCCAGTGTGGTTATAGATATTGACTGGATTCTAGTGCAGCTATGGAGAATGACTTGAGTCCTGTGTTGTTATAGAGATTAACTGGTGTCCAGTGTAGATATAGAGAATGACAGGATTCTAATGCAGCTATAGAGAATGACAGGATTTTAGTGCAGCTATGGAGAATGACTGGGTCCAGTGTAGCTATAGAGATTGACAGGATTCTAGTATAGCTATACAGATTGACTAGAGTCTAGTGTAGCTATAGAGAATGACAGGATTCTAATGCAGCTACAGAGAATTACAAGATTCTAGAGTAGCTATATAGAATGACAGGATTCTAGTGCAGCTATGGAGAATGACTGGAGTCCAGTGTATCTATAGAGATTGACTGCAATCTAGTGTAGCTATAGAGAACGCCTGAAGTCTTGTGTGTTATAGAGATTGACTGGAGTCTGGTATAGCTATAGAGAATGACTGGAGTCTAGTGCAGCTATTAAGAATGACTTGGATCCAGTGTGATTATAGATATTGACTGGAGTCTCGTGTAGCTATAGAGAATGACAGGATTCCAGTGCAGCTATGGAGAATGACAGGATTCTAGTGCAGCTATGGAGAATGACTGGAGTCCGGTGTAGCTATAGAGATTGACTGGAGTCTAGTGTAGCTATAGAGAACGCCTGGAGTCTTGTGTGTTATAGAGATTGACTGGAGTCTGGTATAGCTATAGAGAATGACTGGAGTCTAGTGCAGCTATAGTGAATGACTGGAGTCTAGTGCAGCTATAAAGAATGACTTGAGTCCAGTGTGGTTATAGATATTGACTGGATTCTAGTGCAGCTATGGAGAATGACTGGAGTCCAGTGTAGCTATAGAGAATGACAGGATTCTAATGCAGCTATAGAGAATGACAGGATTCTAGTGCAGCTATGGAAAATGACTGGAGTCCAGTGTAGCTATAGAGATTGAGAGGATTCTAGTATAGCTATACAGATTGACTAGAGTCCAGTGTAGCTATAGAGAATGACAGGATTCTAATGCAGCCATAGAGAATTACAGGATTCTAGAGTAGCTATATAGAATGACAGGATTCTAGTGCAGCTATGGAGAATGACTGGAGTCCAGTGTAGCTATAGAGATTGACTGGAATCTAGTGCAGCTATAGAGAACGCCTGGAGTCTTGTGTGTTATAGAGATTGACTGGAGTCTGGTATAGCTATAGAGAATGACTGGAGTCTAGTGCAGCTATAAAGAATGACTTGAGTCCAGTGTGGTTATAGATATTGACTGAAGTCTCGTGTAGCTATAGAGAAATGTCAGGATTCCAGTGCAGCTATGGAGAATGACAGGATTCTAGTGCAGCTATGGAGAATGACTGGAGTCCAGTGTAGCTATAGAGAACGCCTGGAGTCCAGTGTGGTTATAGATATTGACTGGAGTCTCGTGTAGCTATAGAGAATGACAGGATTCTAATGCAGCTATGGAGAGTGACTGGAGTCCAGTGTAGCTATAGAGAATGACTGGAATTTAGTGTAGCTATAGAGAATGACAGGATTCTAATGCAGCTATAGAGAATGACAGGATTCTAGTGCAGCTATGGAGAATGACTGGAGTCCAGTGTAGCTATAGAGATTGACTGGAATCTAGTGTAGCTATAGAGAACGCCTGGAGTCTTGTGTGTTATAGACATTGACTTGTGTCTGGTATAGCTATAGAGAATGACTGGAGTCTAGTGCAGCTATAAAGAATGACTTGTGTCCAGTGTGGTTATATATATATTGACTGTAGTCTAGTGTAGCTATAGAGAATGACAGGATTCTAGTGCAGCTATGGAGAATGACTGGAGTCCAGTGTAGCTATAGAAATTGACTGGAGTCTAGTATAGCTATAGAGAATGACAGGATTCTATGCAGCTATAGAGAATTACAGGATTCTAGAGTAGCTATATAGAATGGCAGTATTCTAGTGCAGCTATGGAGAATGACTTGAGTCCAGTGTGGTTATAGATATTGACTGGAATCTCGTGTAGCTATAGAGAATGACTGGAGTCTAGTGCAGCTCTAAAGAATGACTTGAGTCCAGTGTGGTTATAGATATTGACTGGATTCTAGTGCAGCTATGGAGAATGACTTGAGTCCTGTGTTGTTATAGAGATTAACTGGTGTCCAGTGTAGATATAGAGAATGACAGGATTCTAATGCAGCTATAGAGAATGACAGGATTTTAGTGCAGCTATGGAGAATGACTGGGTCCAGTGTAGCTATAGAGATTGACAGGATTCTAGTATAGCTATACAGATTGACTAGAGTCTAGTGTAGCTATAGAGAATGACAGGATTCTAATGCAGCTACAGAGAATTACAAGATTCTAGAGTAGCTATATAGAATGACAGGATTCTAGTGCAGCTATGGAGAATGACTGGAGTCCAGTGTATCTATAGAGATTGACTGCAATCTAGTGTAGCTATAGAGAACGCCTGAAGTCTTGTGTGTTATAGAGATTGACTGGAGTCTGGTATAGCTATAGAGAATGACTGGAGTCTAGTGCAGCTATTAAGAATGACTTGGATCCAGTGTGATTATAGATATTGACTGGAGTCTCGTGTAGCTATAGAGAATGACAGGATTCCAGTGCAGCTATGGAGAATGACAGGATTCTAGTGCAGCTATGGAGAATGACTGGAGTCCGGTGTAGCTATAGAGATTGACTGGAGTCTAGTGTAGCTATAGAGAACGCCTGGAGTCTTGTGTGTTATAGAGATTGACTGGAGTCTGGTATAGCTATAGAGAATGACTGGAGTCTAGTGCAGCTATAGTGAATGACTGGAGTCTAGTGCAGCTATAAAGAATGACTTGAGTCCAGTGTGGTTATAGATATTGACTGGATTCTAGTGCAGCTATGGAGAATGACTTGAGTCCTGTGTTGTTATAGAGATTAACTGGAGTCCAGTGTAGCTATAGAGAATGACAGGATTCTAATGCAGCTATAGAGAATGACAGGATTCTAGTGCAGCTATGGAAAATGACTGGAGTCCAGTGTAGCTATAGAGATTGAGAGGATTCTAGTATAGCTATACAGATTGACTAGAGTCCAGTGTAGCTATAGAGAATGACAGGATTCTAATGCAGCCATAGAGAATTACAGGATTCTAGAGTAGCTATATAGAATGACAGGATTCTAGTGCAGCTATGGAGAATGACTGGAGTCCAGTGTAGCTATAGAGATTGACTGGAATCTAGTGCAGCTATAGAGAACGCCTGGAGTCTTGTGTGTTATAGAGATTGACTGGAGTCTGGTATAGCTATAGAGAATGACTGGAGTCTAGTGCAGCTATAAAGAATGACTTGAGTCCAGTGTGGTTATAGATATTGACTGAAGTCTCGTGTAGCTATAGAGAAATGTCAGGATTCCAGTGCAGCTATGGAGAATGACAGGATTCTAGTGCAGCTATGGAGAATGACTGGAGTCCAGTGTAGCTATAGAGAACGCCTGGAGTCCAGTGTGGTTATAGATATTGACTGGAGTCTCGTGTAGCTATAGAGAATGACAGGATTCTAATGCAGCTATGGAGAGTGACTGGAGTCCAGTGTAGCTATAGAGAATGACTGGAATTTAGTGTAGCTATAGAGAATGACAGGATTCTAATGCAGCTATAGAGAATGACAGGATTCTAGTGCAGCTATGGAGAATGACTGGAGTCCAGTGTAGCTATAGAGATTGACTGGAATCTAGTGTAGCTATAGAGAACGCCTGGAGTCTTGTGTGTTATAGACATTGACTTGTGTCTGGTATAGCTATAGAGAATGACTGGAGTCTAGTGCAGCTATAAAGAATGACTTGTGTCCAGTGTGGTTATATATATATTGACTGTAGTCTAGTGTAGCTATAGAGAATGACAGGATTCTAGTGCAGCTATGGAGAATGACTGGAGTCCAGTGTAGCTATAGAAATTGACTGGAGTCTAGTATAGCTATAGAGAATGACAGGATTCTAGTATAGCTATACAGTTTGACAAGAGTCTAGTGTAGCTATAGAGAATGACAGGATTCTAATGCAGCTATAGAGAATTACAGGATTCTAGAGTAGCTATATAGAATGGCAGTATTCTAGTGCAGCTATGGAGAATGACTTGAGTCCAGTGTGGTTATAGATATTGACTGGAATCTCGTGTAGCTATAGAGAATGACTGGAGTCTAGTGCAGCTCTAAAGAATGACTTGAGTCCAGTGTGGTTATAGATATTGACTGGATTCTAGTGCAGCTATGGAGAATGACTTGAGTCCTGTGTTGTTATAGAGATTAACTGGTGTCCAGTGTAGATATAGAGAATGACAGGATTCTAATGCAGATATAGAGAATGACAGGATTTTAGTGCAGCTATGGAGAATGACTGGGTCCAGTGTAGCTATAGAGATTGACAGGATTCTAGTATAGCTATACAGATTGACTAGAGTCTAGTGTAGCTATAGAGAATGACAGGATTCTAATGCAGCTACAGAGAATTACAAGATTCTAGAGTAGCTATATAGAATGACAGGATTCTAGTGCAGCTATGGAGAATGACTGGAGTCCAGTGTATCTATCGAGATTGACTGCAATCTAGTGTAGCTATAGAGAACGCCTGAAGTCTTGTGTGTTATAGAGATTGACTGGAGTCTGGTATAGCTATAGAGAATGACTGGAGTCTAGTGCAGCTATTAAGAATGACTTGGATCCAGTGTGATTATAGATATTGACTGGAGTCTCGTGTAGCTATAGAGAATGACAGGATTCCAGTGCAGCTATGGAGAATGACAGGATTCTAGTGCAGCTATGGAGAATGACTGGAGTCCGGTGTAGCTATAGAGATTGACTGGAGTCTAGTGTAGCTATAGAGAACGCCTGGAGTCTTGTGTGTTATAGAGATTGACTGGAGTCTGGTATAGCTATAGAGAATGACTGGAGTCTAGTGCAGCTATAGAGAATGACTGGAGTCTAGTGCAGCTATAAAGAATGACTTGAGTCCAGTGTGGTTATAGATATTGACTGGATTCTAGTGCAGCTATGGAGAATGACTTGAGTCCTGTGTTGTTATAGAGATTAACTGGAGTCCAGTGTAGCTATAGAGAATGACAGGATTCTAATGCAGCTATAGAGAATGACAGGATTCTAGTGCAGCTATGGAAAATGACTGGAGTCCAGTGTAGCTATAGAGATTGAGAGGATTCTAGTATAGCTATACAGATTGACTAGAGTCCAGTGTAGCTATAGAGAATGACAGGATTCTAATGCAGCCATAGAGAATTACAGGATTCTAGAGTAGCTATATAGAATGACAGGATTCTAGTGCAGCTATAAAGAATGACTTGAGTCCAGTGTGGTTATAGATATTGACTGGAGTCTCGTGTAGCAATAGAGAATGACAGGATTCCAGTGCAGCTATGGAGAATGACAGGATTCTAGTGTAGCTATAGAGAATGACCTTGTCTAGTGTAGCTATGGAGAATGACTGGAGTCCAGTGTAGCTATAGAGATTGACTGGAATCTAGTGTAGCTATAGAGAACGCCTGGAGTCTTGTGTGTTATAGACATTGACTGGTGTCTGGTATAGCTATAGAGAATGACTGGAGTCTAGTGCAGCTATAAAGAATGACTTGAGTCCAGTGTGGTTATATATAATGACTGTAATCTAGTGTAGCTATAGAGAATGACAGGATTCTAGTGCAGCTATGGAGAATGACTGGAGTCCAGTGTAGCTATAGAGATTGACAGGAGTCTAGTGTAGCTACAAAGAACGCCTGGAGTCCAGTGTGGTTATATATATTGACTGGAGTCTCGTGTAGCTATAGAGAATGACAGGATTCTAGTGCAGCTATGGAGAATGACTGGAGTCCAGTGTAGCTATAGAGGTTGACTGGAATCTAGTGTAGCTATAGAGAACGCCTGGAGTCTTGTTTGTTATAGAGATTGACTGGACTCTGGTATAGCTATATAGAATGACTGGAGTCTAGTGCAGCTATAAAAAATGACTTGAGTCCAGTGTGGTTATAGATATTGACTGGATTCTAGTGCAGCTATAGAGAATGACCTGAGTCCAGTGTTGTTATAGAGTTTGACTGGAGTCTTGTGTAGCTATAGAGAATGACAGGATTCTAGAGTAGCTATATAGAATGACAGTATTCTAGTGTAGCTATGGAGACTGACTTGAGTCCAGTGTGGTTATAGATATTGACTGGAATCTCGTGTAGCTATAGAGAATGACTGGAGTCTAGTGCAGCTATAAAGAATGACTTGTGTCCAGTGTGGTAATAGATATTGACTGGATTCTAGTGCAGCTATAGAGAATAACTTGAGTCCAGTGTTGTTATAGAGATTGACTGGAGTCTAGTGGAGATATAGAGAATGACAGGATTTTAATACAGCTATAGAGAATGACAAGATTCCAGTGCAGCTGTAGATATTGACAGTATTCTAATGCAGCTATAGAGAATGACAGGATTCTAGTGCAGCTATGGAGAATGACTGGAGTCCAGTGTAGCTATAGGGATTGACTGGAGTCTAGTATAGCTATAGAGAATGACAGGATTCTAGTATATCTATACAGTTTGACTAGAGTCTAGTGTAGCTATAGAGAATGACAGGATTCTAATGCAGCTATAGAGAATTACAGGATTCTAGAGTAGCGATATAGAATGACAGGATTCTAGTGCAGCCATGGAGAATGGCTGGAGTCCAGTGTAGCTATAGATATTAACTGGAATCTAGTGTAGCTATAGAGAACGCCTGGAGTCTTGTGTGTTATAGACATTGACTGGTGTCTGGTATAGCTATAGAGAATGACTGGAATCTAGTGCAGCTATAAAGAATGACTTGAGTCCAGTGTGGTTATAGATATTGACTGTAGTCTAGTGTAGCTATATAGAATGACAGAATTCTAGTGCAGCTATGGAGAATGACTGGAGTCCAGTGTAGCTATAGAGATTGACAGAAGTCTAGTGTAGCTATAGAGAACGCCTGGAGTCCAGTGTGGTTTTAGATATTGACTGGAGTCTCGTGTAGCTATAGAGAATGACAGGATTCTAATGCAGCTATGGAGAATGACTGGAGTCTAGTGTAGCTATAGAAAATGACTGGAATCTAGTGTAGCTATAGAGAATGACAGGATTCTAATGCAGCTATAGTGAATGACAGGATTCTAGTGCAGCTATGGAGAATGACTGGAGTCCAGTGTAGCTATATTGATTGACTGGAATCTAGTGTAGCTATAGAGAACGCCTGGAGTCTTGTGTTTTATAGAGATTGACTGGAGTCTGGTATAGCTATATAGAATGACTGTAGTCTAGTGCAGCTATCAAAAATGACTTGAGTCCAGTGTGGTTATAGATATTGACTGGATTCTAGTGCAGCTATAGAGAATGACCTGAGTCCAGTGTTGTTATAGAGATTGACTGGAGTCTTGTGTAGCTATAGAGAATGACATGATTCTAGAGTAGCTATATAGAATGACAGTATTCTAGTGCAGCTATGGAGAATGACTTGAGTCCAGTGTGGTTATAGATATTGACTGGAATCTCGTGTAGCTATAGAGAATGACTGGAGTCTAGTGCAGCTATAAAGAATGACTTGTGTCCAGTGTGGTTATAGATATTGACTGGATTCTAGTGCAGCTATAGAGAATAACTTGAGTCCAGTGTTGTTATAGAGATTGACTGGAGTCTAGTGGAGCTATAGAGAATGACAGGATTTTAATACAGCTATAGAGAACGACAGGATTCTAGTGCAGCTATGGAGAATGACTGGAGTCCAGTGTAGCTAAAGAGATTGACTGGAATCTAGTGTAGCTATAGAGAATGACAGTATTCTAATGCAGCTATAGAGAATGACAGGATTCTAGTGCAGCTATGGAGATTGACTGGAGTCCAGTGTAGCTATAGGGATTGACTGGAGTCTAGTATAGCTATAGAGAATGACAGGATTCTAGTATATCTATACAGTTTGACTAGAGTCTAGTGTAGCTATAGATAATGACAGGATTCTAATGCAGCTATAGAGAATTACAGGATTCTAGAGTAGCTATATAGAATGACAGGATTCTAGTGCAGCCATGGAGAATGGCTGGAGTCCAGTGTAGCTATAGAGATTGGCTGGAATCTAGAGTAGCTATAGAGAACGCATGGAATCTAGTGTGTTAAAGAGATTGCCTGGAGTCTGGTATAGCTATAGAGAATGACTGGATTCTAATGCAGCTATGGAGAATGACAGGATTCTAGTGCAGCTATGGAGAATGACTGGAGTCCAGTGCAGCTATAGAGATTGACTGGATTCTAGTGTAGCTATAGAGAATGACAGGATTCTAATACACCTATAGAGAATGACAGGATTCTAGTGCAGCTATGGAGAATGACTGGAGTCCAGTGTAGCTATAGAGAATGACTGGAGTCTAGTGCAGCTATAAAGAATGACTTGAGTCCAGTGTGGTTATAGATATTGACTGGATTCTAGTGCAGCCATGGAGAATGACTTGAGTCCTGTGTTGTTATAGAGATTAACTGGAGTCCAGTGTAGCTATAGAGAATGACAGGATTCTAATGCAGCTATAGAGAATGACAGGATTCTAGTGCAGCTATGGAGAATGACTGGAGTCCAGTGTAGCTATAGAGATTGAGAAGATTCTAGAATAGCTATACAGATTGACTAGAGTCCAGTGTCGCTATAGAGAATGACAGGATTCTAATGCAGCTATAGAGAATTACAGGATTCTAGAGTAGCTATATAGAATGACAGGATTCTAGTGCAGCTATGGAGAATGACTGGAGTCCAGTGTAGCTATAGAGATTGACTCGAAGCTAGTGTAGCCTGGAGTCTTGTGTGTTATAGAGATTGACTGGAGTCTGGTATAGCTATAGAGAATGACTGGAGTCTAGTGCAGCTATAAAGAATGACTTGAGTCCAGTGTGGTTATAGATATTGACTGAAGTCTCGTGTAGCTATAGAGAATGACAGGATTCCAGTGCAGCTATGGAGAATGACAGGATTCTAGTGCAGCTATGGAGAATGACTGGAGTCCAGTGTAGCTATAGAGAACGCCTGGAGTCCAGTGTGGTTATAGATATTGACTGGATTCTCGTGTAGCTATAGAGAATGACAGGATTCTAATGCAGCTATGGAGAATGACTGGAGTCCAGTGTAGCTATAGAGAATGACTGGAATTTAGTGTAGCTATAGAGAATGACAGGATTCTAATGCAGCTATAGAGAATGACAGGATTCTAGTGCAGCTATGGAGAATGACTGGAGTCCAGTGTAGCTATAGAGATTGACTGGAATCTAGTGTAGCTATAGAGAACGCCTGGAGTCTTGTGTGTTATAGACATTGACTGGTGTCTGGTATAGCTATAGAGAATGACTGGAGTCTAGTGCAGCTATAAAGAATGACTTGTGTCCAGTGTGGTTATATATATATATTGACTGTAGTCTAGTGTAGCTATAGAGAATGACAGGATTCTAGTGCAGCTATGGAGAATGACTGGAGTTCAGTGTAGCTATAGAAATTGACTGGAGTCTAGTATAGCTATAGAGAATGACAGGATTCTAGTATAGCTATACAGATTGACAAGAGTCTAGTGTAGCTATAGAGAATGACAGGATTCTAATGCAGCTATAGAGAATTACAGGATTCTAGAGTAGCTATATAGAATGACAGGATTCTAGTGCAGCCATGGAGAATGGCTGGAGTCCAGTGTAGCTATAGAGATTGGCTGGAATCTAGTGTAGCTATAGAGAACGCATGGAATCTAGTGTGTTAAAGAGATTGCCTGGAGTCTGGTATAGCTATAGAGAATGACTGGATTCTAATGCAGCTATGGAGAATGACAGGATTCTAGTGCAGCTATGGAGAATGACTGGAGTCCAGTGCAGCTATAGAGAATGACTGGATTCTAGTGTAGCTATAGAGAATGACAGGAGTCTTGTGTTTTATAGAGATTGACTGGAGTCTGGTATAGCTATATAGAATGACTGGAGTCTAGTGCAGCTATCAAAAATGACTTGAGTCCAGTGTGGTTATAGAGATTGACTGGAGTCTTGTGTAGCTATAGAGAATGACATGATTCTAGAGTAGCTATATAGAATGACAGTATTCTAGTGCAGCTATGGAGAATGACTTGAGTCCAGTGTGGTTATAGATATTGACTGGAATCTCGTGTAGCTATAGAGAATGACTGGAGTCTAGTGCAGCTATAAAGAATGACTTGTGTCCAGTGTGGTTATAGATATTGACTGGATTCTAGTGCAGCTATAGAGAATAACTTGAGTCCAGTGTTGTTATAGAGATTGACTGGAGTCTAGTGGAGCTATAGAGAATGACAGGATTTTAATACAGCTATAGAGAACGACAGGATTCTAGTGCAGCTATGGAGAATGACTGGAGTCCAGTGTAGCTATAGAGATTGACTGGAATCTAGTGTAGCTATAGAGAATGACAGTATTCTAATGCAGCTATAGAGAATGACAGGATTCTAGTGCAGCTATGGAGATTGACTGGAGTCCAGTGTAGCTATAGGGATTGACTGGAGTCTAGTATAGCTATAGAGAATGACAGGATTCTAGTATATCTATACAGTTTGACTAGAGTCAAGTGTAGCTATAGATAATGACAGGATTCTAATGCAGCTATAGAGAATTACAGGATTCTAGAGTAGCTATATAGAATGACAGGATTCTAGTGCAGCCATGGAGAATGGCTGGAGTCCAGTGTAGCTATAGAGATTGGCTGGAATCTAGAGTAGCTATAGAGAACGCATGGAATCTAGTGTGTTAAAGAGATTGCCTGGAGTCTGGTATAGCTATAGAGAATGACTGGATTCTAATGCAGCTATGGAGAATGACAGGATTCTAGTGCAGCTATGGAGAATGACTGGAGTCCAGTGCAGCTATAGAGATTGACTGGATTCTAGTGTAGCTATAGAGAATGACAGGATTCTAATACACCTATAGAGAATGACAGGATTCTAGTGCAGCTATGGAGAATGACTGGAGTCCAGTGTAGCTATAGAGAATGACTGGAGTCTAGTGCAGCTATAAAGAATGACTTGAGTCCAGTGTGGTTATAGATATTGACTGGATTCTAGTGCAGCCATGGAGAATGACTTGAGTCCTGTGTTGTTATAGAGATTAACTGGAGTCCAGTGTAGCTATAGAGAATGACAGGATACTAATGCAGCTATAGAGAATGACAGGATTCTAGTGCAGCTATGGAGAATGACTGGAGTCCAGTGTAGCTATAGAGATTGAGAAGATTCTAGTATAGCTATACAGATTGACTAGAGTCCAGTGTCGCTATAGAGAATGACAGGATTCTAATGCAGCTATAGAGAATTACAGGATTCTAGAGTAGCTATATAGAATGACAGGATTCTAGTGCAGCTATGGAGAATGACTGGAGTCCAGTGTAGCTATAGAGATTGACTGGAAGCTAGTGTAGCTATAGAGAACGCCTGGAGTCTTGTGTGTTATAGAGATTGACTGGAGTCTGGTATAGCTATAGAGAATGACTGGAGTCTAGTGTGGTTATAGATATTGACTGAAGTCTCGTGTAGCTATAGAGAATGTCAGGATTCCAGTGCAGCTATGGAGAATGACAGGATTCTAGTGCAGCTATATAGAATGTCAGTAATCTAGTGCAGCTATGGAGAATGACTGGAGTCCAGTGTAGCTATAGAGATTGAGAAGATTCTAGTATAGCTATACAGATTGACTAGAGTCCAGTGTCGCTATAGAGAATGACAGGATTCTAATGCAGCTATAGAGAATTACAGGATTCTAGAGTAGCTATATAGAATGACAGGATTCTAGTGCAGCTATGGAGAATGACTGGAGTCCAGTGTAGCTATAGAGATTGACTGGAAGCTAGTGTAGCTATAGAGAACGCCTGGAGTCTTGTGTGTTATAGAGATTGACTGGAGTCTGGTATAGCTATAGAGAATGACTGGAGTCTAGTGTGGTTATAGATATTGACTGAAGTCTCGTGTAGCTATAGAGAATGTCAGGATTCCAGTGCAGCTATGGAGAATGACAGGATTCTAGTGCAGCTATGGAGAATGACTGGAGTCCAGTGTAGCTATAGAGAACGCCTGGAGTCCAGTGTGGTTATAGATATTGACTGGATTCTCGTGTAGCTATAGAGAATGACAGGATTCTAATGCAGCTATGGAGAATGACTGGAGTCCAGTGTAGCTATAGAGAATGACTGGAATTTAGTGTAGCTATAGAGAATGACAGGATTCTAATGCAGCTATAGAGAATGACAGGATTCTAGTGCAGCTATGGAGAATGACTGGAGTCCAGTGTAGCTATAGAGATTGACTGGAATCTAGTGTAGCTATAGAGAACGCCTGGAGTCTTGTGTGTTATAGACATTGACTGGTGTCTGGTATAGCTATAGAGAATGACTGGATTCTAGTGCAGCTATGGAGAATGACTGGAGTCCAGTGTAGCTATAGAAATTGACTGGAGTCTAGTATAGCTATAGAGAATGACAGGATTCTAGTATAGCTATACAGTTTGACAAGAGTCTAGTGTAGCTATAGAGAATGACAGGATTCTAATGCAGCTATAGAGAATTACAGGATTCTAGAGTAGCTATATAGAATGACAGGATTCTAGTGCAGCCATGGAGAATGGCTGGAGTCCAGTGTAGCTATAGAGATTGGCTGGAATCTAGTGTAGCTATAGAGAACGCATGGAATCTAGTGTGTTAAAGAGATTGCCTGGAGTCTGGTATAGCTATAGAGAATGACTGGATTCTAATGCAGCTATGGAGAATGACAGGATTCTAGTGCAGCTATGGAGAATGACTGGAGTCCAGTGCAGCTATAGAGATTGACTGGATTCTAGTGTAGCTATAGAGAATGACAGGATTCTAATACACCTATAGAGAATGACAGGATTCTACTGCAGCTATGGAGAATGACTGGAGTCCAGTGTAGCTATAGAGAATGACTGGAGTCTAGTGCAGCTATAAAGAATGACTTGAGTCCAGTGTGGTTATAGATATTGACTGGATTCTAGTGCAGCTATGGAGAATGACTTGAGTCCTGAGTTGTTATAGAGATTAACTGGAGTCCAGTGTAGCTATAGAGAATGACAGGATTCTAATGCAGCTATAGAGAATGACAGGATTCTAGTGCAGCTATGGAGAATGACTGGAGTCCAGTGTAGCTATAGAGATTGAGAAGATTCTAGTATAGCTATACAGATTGACTAGAGTCCAGTGTCGCTATAGAGAATGACAGGATTCTAATGCAGCTATAGAGAATTACAGGATTCTAGAGTAGCTATATAGAATGACAGGATTCTAGTGCAGCTATGGAGAATGACTGGAGTCCAGTGTAGCTATAGAGATTGACTGGAAGCTAGTGTAGCTATAGAGAACGCCTGGAGTCTTGTGTGTTATAGAGATTGACTGGAGTCTGGTATAGCTATAGAGAATGACTGGAGTCTAGTGCAGCTATAAAGAATGACTTGAGTCCAGTGTGGTTATAGATATTGACTGAAGTCTCGTGTAGCTATAGAGAATGTCAGGATTCCAGTGCAGCTATGGAGAATGACAGGATTCTAGTGCAGCTATGGAGAATGACTGGAGTCCAGTGTAGCTATAGAGAACGCCTGGACTCCAGTGTGGTTATAGATATTGACTGGATTCTCGTGTAGCTATAGAGAATGACAGGATTCTAATGCAGCTATGGAGAATGACTGGAGTCCAGTGTAGCTATAGAGAATGACTGGAATTTAGTGTAGCTATAGAGAATGACAGGATTCTAATGCAGCTATAGAGAATGACAGGATTCTAGTGCAGCTATGGAGAATGACTGGAGTCCAGTGTAGCTATAGAGATTGACTGGAATCTAGTGTAGCTATAGAGAACGCCTGGAGTCTTGTGTGTTATAGACATTGACTGGTGTCTGGTATAGCTATAGAGAATGACTGGATTCTAGTGCAGCTATGGAGAATGACTGGAGTCCAGTGCAGCTATAGAGAATGACTGGATTCTAGTGTAGCTATAGAGAATGACAGGAGTCTTGTGTTTTATAGAGATTGACTGGAGTCTGGTATAGCTATATAGAATGACTGGAGTCTAGTGCAGCTATCAAAAATGACTTGAGTCCAGTGTGGTTATAGATATTGACTGGATTCTAGTGCAGCTATAGAGAATGACCTGAGTCCAGTGTTGTTATAGAGATTGACTGGAGTCTTGTGTAGCTATAGAGAATGACATGATTCTAGAGTAGCTATATAGAATGACAGTATTCTAGTGCAGCTATGGAGAATGACTTGAGTCCAGTGTAGCTATAGAGATTGACTGGAATCTAGTGTAGCTATAGAGAACGCCTGGAATCTTGTGTGTTATAGAGATTGACTGGAGTCTGGTATAGCTATAGAGAATGACTGGAGTCTAGTGCAGCTATAAAGAATGACTTGAGTCCAGTGTGGTTATAGATATTGACTAAAGTCTCGTGTAGCTATAGAGAATGGCAGGATTCCAGTGCAGCTATGGAGACTGACAGGATTCTAGTGCAGCTATGGAGAATGACTGGAGTCCAGTGTAGCTATAGAGAACGCCTGGACTCCAGTGTGGTTATAGATATTGACTGGATTCTCGTGTAGCTATAGAGAATGACAGGATTCTAATGCAGCTATGGAGAATGACTGGAGTCCAGTGTAGCTATAGAGAATGACTGGAATTTAGTGTAGCTATAGAGAATGACAGGATTCTAATGCAGCTATAGAGAATGACAGGATTCTAGTGCAGCTATGGAGAATGACTGGAGTCCAGTGTAGCGATAGAGATTGACTGGAATCTAGTGTAGCTATAGAGAACGCCTGGAGTCTTGTGTGTTATAGACATTGACTGGTGTCTGGTATAGCTATAGAGAATGACTGGATTCTAGTGCAGCTATGGAGAATGACTGGAGTCCAGTGCAGCTATAGAGAATGACTGGATTCTAGTGTAGCTATAGAGAATGACAGGAGTCTTGTGTTTTATAGAGATTGACTGGAGTCTGGTATAGCTATATAGAATGACTGGAGTCTAGTGCAGCTATCAAAAATGACTTGAGTCCAGTGTGGTTATAGATATTGACTGGATTCTAGTGCAGCTATAGAGAATGACCTGAGTCCAGTGTTGTTATAGAGATTGACTGGAGTCTTGTGTAGCTATAGAGAATGACATGATTCTAGAGTAGCTATATAGAATGACAGTATTCTAGTGCAGCTATGGAGAATGACTTGAGTCCAGTGTGGTTATAGATATTGACTGGAATCTCGTGTAGCTATAGAGAATGACTGGAGTCTAGTGCAGCTATAAAGAATGACTTGTGTCCAGTGTGGTTATAGATATTGACTGGATTCTAGTGCAGCTATAGAGAATAACTTGAGTCCAGTGTTGTTATAGAGATTGGACTGGAGTCTAGTGGAGCTATAGAGAATGACAGGATTTTAATACAGCTATAGAGAACGACAGGATTCTAGTGCAGCTATGGGAGAATGACTGGAGTCTAGTGTAGCTATAGAGATTGAATGGAATCTAGTGTAGCTATAGAGAATGACAGTATTCTAATGCAGCTATAGAGAATGACAGGATTCTAGTGCAGCTATGGAGATTGACTGGAGTCCAGTGTAGCTATAGGGATTGACTGGAGTCTAGTATAGCTATAGAGAATGACAGGATTCTAGTATATCTATACAGTTTGACTAGAGTCTAGTGTAGCTATAGATAATGACAGGATTCTAATGCAGCTATAGAGAATTACAGGATTCTAGAGTAGCTATATAGAATGACAGGATTCTAGTGCAGCCATGGAGAATGGCTGGAGTCCAGTGTGGTTATAGATATTGACTGGAATCTCGTGTAGCTATAGAGAATGACTGGAGTCTAGTGCAGCTATAAAGAATGACTTGTGTCCAGTGTGGTTATAGATATTGACTGGATTCTAGTGCAGCTATAGAGAATAACTTGAGTCCAGTGTTGTTATAGAGATTGACTGGAGTCTAGTGGAGCTATAGAGAATGACAGGATTTTAATACAGCTATAGAGAACGACAGGATTCTAGTGCAGCTATGGAGAATGACTGGAGTCTAGTGTAGCTATAGAGATTGAATGGAATCTAGTGTAGCTATAGAGAATGACAGTAATTCTAATGCAGCTATAGAGAATGACAGGATTCTAGTGCAGCTATGGAGATTGACTGGAGTCCAGTGTAGCTATAGGGATTGACTGGAGTCTAGTATAGCTATAGAGAATGACAGGATTCTAGTATATCTATACAGTTTGACTAGAGTCTAGTGTAGCTATAGATAATGACAGGATTCTAATGCAGCTATAGAGAATTACAGGATTCTAGAGTAGCTATATAGAATGACAGGATTCTAGTGCAGCCATGGAGAATGGCTGGAGTCCAGTGTAGCTATAGAGATTGGCTGGAATCTAGAGTAGCTATAGGAACGCATGGAATCTAGTGTGTTAAAGAGAGCCTGGAGTCTGGTATAGCTATAGAGAATGACTGGATTCTAATGCAGCTATGGAGAATGACAGGATTCTAGTGCAGCTATGGAGAATGACTGGAGTCCAGTGCAGCTATAGAGATTGACTGGATTCTAGTGTAGCTATAGAGAATGACAGGAGTCTTGTGTTTTATAGAGATTGACTGGAGTCTGGTATAGCTATATAGAATGACTGGAGTCTAGTGCAGCTATCAAAAATGACTTGAGTCCAGTGTGGTTATAGATATTGACTGGATTCTAGTGCAGCTATAGAGAATGACCTGAGTCCAGTGTTGTTATAGAGATTGACTGGAGTCTTGTGTAGCTATAGAGAATGACATGATTCTAGAGTAGCTATATAGAATGACAGTATTCTAGTGCAGCTATGGAGAATGACTTGAGTCCAGTGTGGTTATAGATATTGACTGGAATCTCGTGTAGCTATAGAGAATGACTGGAGTCTAGTGCAGCTATAAAGAATGACTTGTGTCCAGTGTGGTTATAGATATTGACTGGATTCTAGTGCAGCTATAGAGAATAACTTGAGTCCAGTGTTGTTATAGAGATTGACTGGAGTCTAGTGGAGCTATAGAGAATGACAGGATTTTAATACAGCTATAGAGAACGACAGGATTCTAGTGCAGCTATGGAGAATGACTGGAGTCTAGTGTAGCTATAGAGATTGAATGGAATCTAGTGTAGCTATAGAGAATGACAGTATTCTAATGCAGCTATAGAGAATGACAGGATTCTAGTGCAGCTATGGAGATTGACTGGAGTCCAGTGTAGCTATAGGGATTGACTGGAGTCTAGTATAGCTATAGAGAATGACAGGATTCTAGTATATCTATACAGTTTGACTAGAGTCTAGTGTAGCTATAGATAATGACAGGATTCTAATGCAGCTATAGAGAATTACAGGATTCTAGAGTAGCTATATAGAATGACAGGATTCTAGTGCAGCCATGGAGAATGGCTGGAGTCCAGTGTGGTTATAGATATTGACTGGAATCTCGTGTAGCTATAGAGAATGACTGGAGTCTAGTGCAGCTATAAAGAATGACTTGTGTCCAGTGTGGTTATAGATATTGACTGGATTCTAGTGCAGCTATAGAGAATAACTTGAGTCCAGTGTTGTTATAGAGATTGACTGGAGTCTAGTGGAGCTATAGAGAATGACAGGATTTTAATACAGCTATAGAGAACGACAGGATTCTAGTGCAGCTATGGAGAATGACTGGAGTCTAGTGTAGCTATAGAGATTGAATGGAATCTAGTGTAGCTATAGAGAATGACAGTATTCTAATGCAGCTATAGAGAATGACAGGATTCTAGTGCAGCTATGGAGATTGACTGGAGTCCAGTGTAGCTATAGGGATTGACTGGAGTCTAGTATAGCTATAGAGAATGACAGGATTCTAGTATATCTATACAGTTTGACTAGAGTCTAGTGTAGCTATAGATAATGACAGGATTCTAATGCAGCTATAGAGAATTACAGGATTCTAGAGTAGCTATATAGAATGACAGGATTCTAGTGCAGCCATGGAGAATGGCTGGAGTCCAGTGTAGCTATAGAGATTGGCTGGAATCTAGAGTAGCTATAGAGAACGCATGGAATCTAGTGTGTTAAAGAGATTGCCTGGAGTCTGGTATAGCTATAGAGAATGACTGGATTCTAATGCAGCTATGGAGAATGACAGGATTCTAGTGCAGCTATGGAGAATGACTGGAGTCCAGTGCAGCTATAGAGATTGACTGGATTCTAGTGTAGCTATAGAGAATGACAGGATTCTAATACACCTATAGAGAATGACAGGATTCTAGTGCAGCTATGGAGAATGACTGGAGTCCAGTGTAGCTATAGAGAATGACTGGAGTCTAGTGCAGCTATAAAGAATGACTTGAGTCCAGTGTGGTTATAGATATTGACTGGATTCTAGTGCAGCCATGGAGAATGACTTGAGTCCTGTGTTGTTATAGAGATTAACTGGAGTCCAGTGTAGCTATAGAGAATGACAGGATTCTAATGCAGCTTTAGAGAATGACAGGATTCTAGTGCAGCTATGGAGAATGACTGGAGTCCAGTGTAGCTATAGAGATTGAGAAGATTCTAGTATAGCTATACAGATTGACTAGAGTCCAGTGTCGCTATAGAGAATGACAGGATTCTAATGCAGCTATAGAGAATTACAGGATTCTAGAGTAGCTATATAGAATGACAGGATTCTAGTGCAGCTATGGAGAATGACTGGAGTCCAGTGTAGCTATAGAGATTGACTGGAAGCTAGTGTAGCTATAGAGAACGCCTGGAGTCTTGTGTGTTATAGAGATTGACTGGAGTCTGGTATAGCTATAGAGAATGACTGGAGTCTAGTGCAGCTATAAAGAATGACTTGAGTCCAGTGTGGTAATAGATATTGACTGAAGTCTCGTGTAGCTATAGAGAATGTCAGGATTCCAGTGCAGCTATGGAGAATGACAGGATTCTAGTGCAGCTATGGAGAATGACTGGAGTCCAGTGTAGCTATAGAGAACGCCTGGAGTCCAGTGTGGTTATAGATATTGACTGGATTCTCGTGTAGCTATAGAGAATGACAGGATTCTAATGCAGCTATGGAGAATGACTGGAGTCCAGTGTAGCTATAGAGAATGACTGGAATTTAGTGTAGCTATAGAGAATGACAGGATTCTAATGCAGCTATAGAGAATGACAGGATTCTAGTGCAGCTATGGAGAATGACTGGAGTCCAGTGTAGCTATAGAGATTGACTGGAATCTAGTGTAGCTATAGAGAACGCCTGGAGTATTGTGTGTTATAGACATTGACTGGTGTCTGGTATAGCTATAGAGAATGACTGGATTCTAATGCAGCTATGGAGAATGACTGGAGTCCAGTGTAGCTATAGAAATTGACTGGAGTCTAGTATAGCTATAGAGAATGACAGGATTCTAGTATAGCTATACAGTTTGACAAGAGTCTAGTGTAGCTATAGAGAATGACAGGATTCTAATGCAGCTATAGAGAATTACAGGATTCTAGAGTAGCTATATAGAATGACAGGATTCTAGTGCAGCCATGGAGAATGGCTGGAATCCAGTGTAGCTATAGAGATTGGCTGGAATCTAGTGTAGCTATAGAGAACGCATGGAATCTAGTGTGTTAAAGAGATTGCCTGGAGTCTGGTATAGCTATAGAGAATGACTGGATTCTAATGCAGCTATGGAGAATGACAGGATTCTAGTGCAGCTATGGAGAATGACTGGAGTCCAGTGCAGCTATAGAGATTGACTGGATTCTAGTGTAGCTATAGAGAATGACAGGATTCTAATACACCTATAGAGAATGACAGGATTCTACTGCAGCTATGGAGAATGACTGGAGTCCAGTGTAGCTATAGAGAATGACTGGAGTCTAGTGCATCTATAAAGAATGACTTGAGTCCAGTGTGGTTATAGATATTGACTGGATTCTAGTGCAGCTATGGAGAATGACTTGAGTCCTGTGTTGTTATAGAGATTAACTGGAGTCCAGTGTAGCTATAGAGAATGACAGGATTCTAATGCAGCTATAGAGAATGACAGGATTCTAGTGCAGCTATGGAGAATGACTGGAGTCCAGTGTAGCTATAGAGATTGAGAAGATTCTAGTATAGCTATACAGATTGACTAGAGTCCAGTGTCGCTATAGAGAATGACAGGATTCTAATGCAGCTATAGAGAATTACAGGATTCTAGAGTAGCTATATAGAATGACAGGATTCTAGTGCAGCTATGGAGAATGACTGGAGTCCAGTGTAGCTATAGAGATTGACTGGAATCTAGTGTAGCTATAGAGAACGCCTGGAATCTTGTGTGTTATAGAGATTGACTGGAGTCTGGTATAGCTATAGAGAATGACTGGAGTCTAGTGCAGCTATAAAGAATGACTTGAGTCCAGTGTGGTTATAGATATTGACTGAAGTCTCGTGTAGCTATAGAGAATGTCAGGATTCCAGTGCAGCTATGGAGAATGACAGGATTCTAGTGCAGCTATGGAGAATGACTGGAGTCCAGTGTAGCTATAGAGAACGCCTGGACTCCAGTGTGGTTATAGATATTGACTGGATTCTCGTGTAGCTATAGAGAATGACAGGATTCTAATGCAGCTATGGAGAATGACTGGAGTCCAGTGTAGCTATAGAGAATGACTGGAATTTAGTGTAGCTATAGAGAATGACAGGATTCTAATGCAGCTATAGAGAATGACAGGATTCTAGTGCAGCTATGGAGAATGACTGGAGTCCAGTGTAGCTATAGAGATTGACTGGAATCTAGTGTAGCTATAGAGAACGCCTGGAGTCTTGTGTGTTATAGACATTGACTGGTGTCTGGTATAGCTATAGAGAATGACTGGAGTCTAGTGCAGCTATAAAGAATGACTTGTGTCCAGTGTGGTTATATATATATATTGACTGTAGTCTAGTGTAGCTATAGAGAATGACAGGATTCTAGTGCAGCTATGGAGAATGACTGGAGTCCAGTGTAGCTATAGAAATTGACTGGAGTCTAGTATAGCTATAGAGAATGACAGGATTCTAGTATAGCTATACAGTTTGACAAGAGTCTAGTGTAGCTATATAGAATGACAGGATTCTAGTGCAGCCATGGAGAATGGCTGGAGTCCAGTGTAGCTATAGAGATTGGCTGGAATCTAGTGTAGCTATAGAGAACGCATGGAATCTAGTGTGTTAAAGAGATTGCCTGGAGTCTGGTATAGCTATAGAGAATGACTGGATTCTAATGCAGCTATGGAGAATGACAGGATTCTAGTGCAGCTATGGAGAATGACTGGAGTCCAGTGCAGCTATAGAGATTGACTGGATTCTAGTGTAGCTATAGAGAATGACAGGATTCTAATACACCTATAGAGAATGACAGGATTCTAGTGCAGCTATGGAGAATGACTGGAGTCCAGTGTAGCTATAGAGAATGACTGGAGTCTAGTGCAGCTATAAAGAATGACTTGAGTCCAGTGTGGTTATAGATATTGACTGGATTCTAGTGCAGCCATGGAGAATGACTTGAGTCCTGTGTTGTTATAGAGATTAACTGGAGTCCAGTGTAGCTATAGAGAATGACAGGATTCTAATGCAGCTATAGAGAATGACAGGATTCTAGTGCAGCTATGGAGAATGACTGGAGTCCAGTGTAGCTATAGAGATTGAGAAGATTCTAGTATAGCTATACAGATTGACTAGAGTCCAGTGTCGCTATAGAGAATGACAGGATTCTAATGCAGCTATAGAGAATTACAGGATTCTAGAGTAGCTATATAGAATGACAGGATTCTAGTGCAGCTATGGAGAATGACTGGAGTCCAGTGTAGCTATAGAGATTGACTGGAATCTAGTGTAGCTATAGAGAACGCCTGGAGTCTTGTGTGTTATAGAGATTGACTGGAGTCTGGTATAGCTATAGAGAATGACTGGAGTCTAGTGCAGCTATAAAGAATGACTTGAGTCCAGTGTGGTTATAGATATTGACTGAAGTCTCGTGTAGCTATAGAGAATGTCAGGATTCCAGTGCAGCTATGGAGAATGACAGGATTCTAGTGCAGCTATGGAGAATGACTGGAGTCCAGTGTAGCTATAGAGAACGCCTGGAGTCCAGTGTGGTTATAGATATTGACTGGATTCTCGTGTAGCTATAGAGAATGACAGGATTCTAATGCAGCTATGGAGAATGACTGGAGTCCAGTGTAGCTATAGAGAATGACTGGAATTTAGTGTAGCTATAGAGAATGACAGGATTCTAATGCAGCTATAGAGAATGACAGGATTCTAGTGCAGCTATGACTGGAGTCCAGTGTAGCTATAGAGATTGACTGGAATCTAGTGTAGATATAGAGAACGCCTGGAGTCTTGTGTGTTATAGACATTGACTGGTGTCTGGTATAGCTATAGAGAATGACTGGAGTCTAGTGCAGCTATAAAGAATGACTTGTGTCCAGTGTGGTTATATATATATATATATTGACTGTAGTCTAGTGTAGCTATAGAGAATGACAGGATTCTAGTGCAGCTATGGAGAATGACTGGAGTCCAGTGTAGCTATAGAAATTGACTGGAGTCTAGTATAGCTATAGAGAATGACAGGATTCTAGTATAGCTATACAGTTTGACAAGAGTCTAGTGTAGCTATAGAGAATGACAGGATTCTAATGCAGCTATAGAGAATTACAGGATTCTAGAGTAGCTATATAGAATGACAGGATTCTAGTGCAGCCATGGAGAATGGCTGGAGTCCAGTGTAGCTATAGAGATTGGCTGGAATCTAGTGTAGCTATAGAGAACGCATGGAATCTAGTGTGTTAAAGAGATTGCCTGGAGTCTGGTATAGCTATAGAGAATGACTGGATTCTAATGCAGCTATGGAGAATGACAGGATTCTAGTGCAGCTATGGAGAATGACTGGAGTCCAGTGCAGCTATAGAGATTGACTGGATTCTAGTGTAGCTATAGAGAATGACAGGATTCTAATACACCTATAGAGAATGACAGGATTCTAGTGCAGCTATGGAGAATGACTGGATTATAGTGCAGCTATGGAGAATGACTGGAGTCCAGTGTAGCTATAGAGATTGACTGGAATCTAGTGTAGCTATAGAGAACGCCTGGAGTCTTGTGTGTTATAGACATTGACTGGTGTCTGGTATAGCTATAGAGAATGACTGGAGTCTAGTGCAGCTATAAAGAATGACTTGAGTCCAGTGTGGTTATAGATATTGACTGGATTCTAGTGCAGCTATGGAGAATGACTTGAGTCCTGTGTTGTTATAGAGATTAACTGGAGTCCAGTGTAGCTATAGAGAATGACAGGATTCTAATGCAGCTATAGAGAATGACAGGATTCTAGTGCAGCTATGGAGAATGACTGGAGTCCAGTGTAGCTATTGAGATTGAGAGGATTCTAGTATAGCTATACAGATTGACTAGAGTCCAGTGTAGCTATAGAGAATGACAGGATTCTAATGCAGCTATAGAGAATTACAGGATTCTAGAGTAGCTATATAGAATGACAGGATTCTAGTGTAGCTATAGAGAACGCCTGGAGTCTTGTGTGTTATAGAGATTGACTGGAGTCTGGTATAGCTATAGAGAATGACTGGAGTCTAGTGCAGCTATGGAGAATGACTTGAGTTCAGTGTGGTTATAGATATTGACTGAAGTCTCGTGTAGCTATAGAGAATGACAGGATTCTAATGCAGCTATAGAGAATGACAGGATTCTAGTGCAGCTATGGAGAATGACTGGAGTCCAGTGTAGCTATAGAGATTGAGAGGATTCTAGTATAGCTATACAGATTGACTAGAGTCCAGTGTAGCTATAGAGAATGACAGGATTCTAATGCAGCTATAGAGAATTACAGGATTCTAGAGTAGCTATATAGAATGACAGGATTCTAGTGCAGCTATGGAGAATGACTGGAGTCCAGTGTAGCTATAGAGATTGACTGGAATCTAGTGTAGCTATAGAGAACGCCTGGAGTCTTGTGTGTTATAGAGATTGACTGGAGTCTGGTATAGCTATAGAGAATGACTGGAGTCTAGTGCAGCTATAAATAATGACTTGAGTTCAGTGTGGTTATAGATATTGACTGAAGTCTCGTGTAGCTATAGAGAATGTCAGGATTCCAGTGCAGCTATGGAGAATGACAGGATTCTAGTGCAGCTATGGAGAATGACTGGAGTCCAGTGTAGCTATAGAGAACGCCTGGAGTCCAGTGTGGTTATAGATATTGACTGGAGTCTCGTGTAGCTATAGAGAATGACAGGATTCTAATGCAGCTATGGAGAATGACTGGAGTCCAGTGTAGCTATAGAGAATGACTGGAATTTAGTGTAGCTATCGAGAATGACAGGATTCTAATGTAGCTATAAAGAATGACTTGAGTCCAGTGCAGCTATAGAGATTGACTGGATTCTAGTGTAGCTATAGAGAATGACAGGATTCTAATACACCTATAGAGAATGACAGGATTCTAGTGCAGCTATGGAGAATGACTGGAGTCCAGTGTAGCTATAGAGAATGACTGGAGTCTAGTGCAGCTATAAAGAATGACTTGAGTCCAGTGTGGTTATAGATATTGACTGGATTCTAGTGCAGCTATGGAGAATGACTTGAGTCCTGTGTTGTTATAGAGATTAACTGGAGTCCAGTGTAGCTATAGAGAATGACAGGATTCTAGAGTAGCTATATAGAATGACAGTATTCTAGTGCAGCTATGGAGACTGACTTGAGTCCAGTGTGGTTATAAATATTGACTGGAATCTCGTGTAGCTATAGAGAATGACTGGAGTCTAGTGCAACTATAAAGAATGACTTGTGTCCAGTGTGGTTATAGATATTGACTGGATTCTAGTGCAGCTATAGAGAATAACTTGAGTCCAGTGTTGTTATAGAGATTGACTGGAGTCTAGTGGAATTATAGAGAATGACAGGATTTTAATACAGCTATAGAGAATGACAGGATTCCAGTGCAGCTGTAGATATTGACAGTATTCTAATGCAGCTATAGAGAATGACAGGATTCTAGTGCAGCTATGGAGAATGACTGGAGTCCAGTGTAGCTATAGGGATTGACTGGAGTCTAGTATAGCTATAGAGAATGACAGGATTCTAGTATATCTATACAGTTTGACTAGAGTCTAGTGTAGCTATAGAGAATGACAGGAATCTAATGCAGCTATAGAGAATTACAGGATTCTAGAATAGCTATATAGAATGACAGGATTCTAGTGCAGCCATGGAGAATGGCTGGAGTCCAGTGTAGCTATAGATATTGACTGGAATCTAGTGTAGCTATAGAGAACGCCTGGAGTCTTGTGTGTTATAGACATTGACTGGTGTCTGGTATAGCTATAGAGAATGACTGGAATCTAGTGCAGCTATAAAGAATGACTTGAGTCCAGTGTGGTTATAGATATTGACTGTAGTCTAGTGTAGCTATATAGAATGACAGAATTCTAGTGTAGCTATGGAGAATGACTGGAGTCCAATGTAGCTATAGAGATTGACAGAAGTCTAGTGTAGCTATAGAGAACGCCTGGAGTCCAGTGTGGTTATAGATATTGACTGGAGTCTCGTGTAGCTATAGAGAATGACAGGATTCTAATGCAGCTATGGAGAATGACTGGAGTCCAGTGTAGCTATAGAAAATGACTGGAATCTAGTGTAGCTATAGAGAATGACAGGATTCTAATGCAGCTATAGAGAATGACAGGATTCTAGTGCAGCTATGGAGAATGACTGGAGTCCAGTGTAGCTATAGAGATTGACTGGAATCTAGTGTAGCTATAGAGAACGCCTGGAGTCTTGTGTTTTATAGAGATTGACTGGAGTCTGGTATAGCTATATAGAACGACTGGAGTCTAGTGCAGCTATAAAAAATGACTTGAGTCCAGTGTGGTTATAGATATTGACTGGATTATAGTGCAGCTATAGAGAATGACCTGAGTCCAGTGTTGTTATAGAGATTGACTGGAGTCTTGTGTAGCTATAGAGAATGACAGGATTCTAGAGTAGCTATATAGAATGGCAGTATTCTCGTTCAGCTATGGAGAATGACTTGAGTCCATTGTGGTTATAGATATTGACTGGAATCTCGTGTAGCTATAGAGAATGACTGGAGTCTAGTGCAGCTATAAAGAATGACTTGTGTCCAGTGTGGTTATAGATATTGACTGGATTCTAGTGCAGCTATAGAGAATAACTTGAGTCCAGTGTTGTTATAGAGATTGACTGGAGTCTAGTGGAGCTATAGAGAATGACAGGATTTTAATACAGCTATAGAGAACGACAGGATTCTAGTGCAGCTATGGCGAATGACTGGAGTCCAGTGTAGCTATAGAGATTGACTGGAATCTAGTGTAGCTATAGAGAATGACAGTATTCTAGTATATCTATACAGTTTGACTAGAGTCTAGTGTAGCTATAGAGAATGACAGGATTCTAATGCAGCTATAGAGAATTACAGGATTCTAGAGTAGCTATATAGAATGACAGAATTCTAGTGCAGCCATGGAGAATGGCTGGAGTCCAGTGTAGCTATAGAGATTGGCTGGAATCTAGTGTAGCTATAGAGAACGCATGGAATCTAGTGTGTTAAAGAGATTGCCTGGAGTCTGGTATAGCTATAGAGAATGACTGGATTCTAATGCAGCTATGGAGAATGACAGGATTCTAGTGCAGCTATGGAGAATGACTGGAGTCCAGTGCAGCTATAGAGATTGACTGGATTCTAGTGTAGCTATAGAGAATGACAGGATTCTAATACACCTATAGAGAATGACAGGATTCTAGTGCAGCTATGGAGAATGACTGGAGTCCAGTGTAGCTATAGAGAATGACTGGAGTCTAGTGCAGCTATAAAGAATGACTTGAGTCCAGTGTGGTTATAGATATTGACTGGATTCTAGTGCAGCTATGGAGAATGACTTGAGTCCTGTGTTGTTATAGAGATTAACTGGAGTCCAGTGTAGCTATAGAGAATGACAGGATTCTAATGCAGCTATAGAGAATGACAGGATTCTAGTGCAGCTATGGAGAATGACTGGAGTCCAGTGTAGCTATAGAGATTGAGAGGATTCTAGTATAGCTATACAGATTGACTAGAGTCCAGTGTAGCTATAGAGAATGACAGGATTCTAATGCAGCTATAGAGAATTACAGGATTCTAGAGTAGCTATATAGAATGACAGGATTCTAGTGCAGCTATGGAGAATGACTGGAGTCCAGTGTAGCTATAGAGATTGACTGGAATCTAGTGTAGCTATAGAGAACGCCTGGAGTCTTGTGTGTTATAGAGATTGACTGGAGTCTGGTATAGCTATAGAGAATGACTGGAGTCTAGTGCAGCTATAAATAATGACTTGAGTTCAGTGTGGTTATAGATATTGACTGTAGTCTAGTGTAGCTATATAGAATGACAGAATTCTAGTGTAGCTATGGAGAATGACTGGAGTCCAATGTAGCTATAGAGATTGACAGAAGTCTAGTGTAGCTATAGAGAACGCCTGGAGTCCAGTGTGGTTATAGATATTGACTGGAGTCTCGTGTAGCTATAGAGAATGACAGGATTCTAATGCAGCTATGGAGAATGACTGGAGTCCAGTGTAGCTATAGAAAATGACTGGAATCTAGTGTAGCTATAGAGAATGACAGGATTCTAATGCAGCTATAGAGAATGACAGGATTCTAGTGCAGCTATGGAGAATGACTGGAGTCCAGTGTAGCTATAGAGATTGACTGGAATCTAGTGTAGCTATAGAGAACGCCTGGAGTCTTGTGTTTTATAGAGATTGACTGGAGTCTGGTATAGCTATATAGAATGACTGGAGTCTAGTGCAGCTATAAAAAATGACTTGAGTCCAGTGTGGTTATAGATATTGACTGGATTATAGTGCAGCTATAGAGAATGACCTGAGTCCAGTGTTGTTATAGAGATTGACTGGAGTCTTGTGTAGCTATAGAGAATGACAGGATTCTAGAGTAGCTATATAGAATGGCAGTATTCTCGTTCAGCTATGGAGAATGACTTGAGTCCATTGTGGTTATAGATATTGACTGGAATCTCGTGTAGCTATAGAGAATGACTGGAGTCTAGTGCAGCTATAAAGAATGACTTGTGTCCAGTGTGGTTATAGATATTGACTGGATTCTAGTGCAGCTATAGAGAATAACTTGAGTCCAGTGTTGTTATAGAGATTGACTGGAGTCTAGTGGAGCTATAGAGAATGACAGGATTTTAATACAGCTATAGAGAACGACAGGATTCTAGTGCAGCTATGGCGAATGACTGGAGTCCAGTGTAGCTATAGAGATTGACTGGAATCTAGTGTAGCTATAGAGAATGACAGTATTCTAGTATATCTATACAGTTTGACTAGAGTCTAGTGTAGCTATAGAGAATGACAGGATTCTAATGCAGCTATAGAGAATTACAGGATTCTAGAGTAGCTATATAGAATGACAGAATTCTAGTGCAGCCATGGAGAATGGCTGGAGTCCAGTGTAGCTATAGAGATTGGCTGGAATCTAGTGTAGCTATAGAGAACGCATGGAATCTAGTGTGTTAAAGAGATTGCCTGGAGTCTGGTATAGCTATAGAGAATGACTGGATTCTAATGCAGCTATGGAGAATGACAGGATTCTAGTGCAGCTATGGAGAATGACTGGAGTCCAGTGCAGCTATAGAGATTGACTGGATTCTAGTGTAGCTATAAAGAATGACAGGATTCTAATACACCTATAGAGAATGACAGGATTCTAGTGCAGCTATGGAGAATGACTGGAGTCCAGTGTAGCTATAGAGAATGACTGGAGTCTAGTGCAGCTATAAAGAATGACTTGAGTCCAGTGTGGTTATAGATATTGACTGGATTCTAGTGCAGCTATGGAGAATGACTTGAGTCCTGTGTTGTTATAGAGATTAACTGGAGTCCAGTGTAGCTATAGAGAATGACAGGATTCTAATGCAGCTATAGAGAATGACAGGATTCTAGTGCAGCTATGGAGAATGACTGGAGTCCAGTGTAGCTATAGAGATTGAGAGGATTCTAGTATAGCTATACAGATTGACTAGAGTCCAGTGTAGCTATAGAGAATGACAGGATTCTAATGCAGCTATAGAGAATTACAGGATTGTAGAGTAGCTATATAGAATGACAGGATTCTAGTGCAGCTATGGAGAATGACTGGAGTCCAGTGTAGCTATAGAGATTGACTGGAATCTAGTGTAGCTATAGAGAACGCCTGGAGTCTTGTGTGTTATAGAGATTGACTGGAGTCTGGTATAGCTATAGAGAATGACTGGAGTCTAGTGCAGCTATAAATAATGACTTGAGTTCAGTGTTGTTATAGAGATTGACTGGAGTCTTGTGTAGCTATAGAGAATGACAGGATTCTAGAGTAGCTATATAGAATGGCAGTATTCTCGTTCAGCTATGGAGAATGACTTGAGTCCATTGTGGTTATAGATATTGACTGGAATCTCGTGTAGCTATAGAGAATGACTGGAGTCTAGTGCAGCTATAAAGAATGACTTGTGTCCAGTGTGGTTATAGATATTGACTGGATTCTAGTGCAGCTATAGAGAATAACTTGAGTCCAGTGTTGTTATAGAGATTGACTGGAGTCTAGTGGAGCTATAGAGAATGACAGGATTTTAATACAGCTATAGAGAACGACAGGATTCTAGTGCAGCTATGGCGAATGACTGGAGTCCAGTGTAGCTATAGAGATTGACTGGAATCTAGTGTAGCTATAGAGAATGACAGTATTCTAGTATATCTATACAGTTTGACTAGAGTCTAGTGTAGCTATAGAGAATGACAGGATTCTAATGCAGCTATAGAGAATTACAGGATTCTAGAGTAGCTATATAGAATGACAGAATTCTAGTGCAGCCATGGAGAATGGCTGGAGTCCAGTGTAGCTATAGAGATTGGCTGGAATCTAGTGTAGCTATAGAGAACGCATGGAATCTAGTGTGTTAAAGAGATTGCCTGGAGTCTGGTATAGCTATAGAGAATGACTGGATTCTAATGCAGCTATGGAGAATGACAGGATTCTAGTGCAGCTATGGAGAATGACTGGAGTCCAGTGCAGCTATAGAGATTGACTGGATTCTAGTGTAGCTATAAAGAATGACAGGATTCTAATACACCTATAGAGAATGACAGGATTCTAGTGCAGCTATGGAGAATGACTGGAGTCCAGTGTAGCTATAGAGAATGACTGGAGTCTAGTGCAGCTATAAAGAATGACTTGAGTCCAGTGTGGTTATAGATATTGACTGGATTCTAGTGCAGCTATGGAGAATGACTTGAGTCCTGTGTTGTTATAGAGATTAACTGGAGTCCAGTGTAGCTATAGAGAATGACAGGATTCTAATGCAGCTATAGAGAATGACAGGATTCTAGTGCAGCTATGGAGAATGACTGGAGTCCAGTGTAGCTATAGAGATTGAGAGGATTCTAGTATAGCTATACAGATTGACTAGAGTCCAGTGTAGCTATAGAGAATGACAGGATTCTAATGCAGCTATAGAGAATTACAGGATTCTAGAGTAGCTATATAGAATGACAGGATTCTAGTGCAGCTATGGAGAATGACTGGAGTCCAGTGTAGCTATAGAGATTGACTGGAATCTAGTGTAGCTATAGAGAACGCCTGGAGTCTTGTGTGTTATAGAGATTGACTGGAGTCTGGTATAGCTATAGAGAATGACTGGAGTCTAGTGCAGCTATAAATAATGACTTGAGTTCAGTGTGGTTATAGATATTGACTGAAGTCTCGTGTAGCTATAGAGAATGTCAGGATTCCAGTGCAGCTATGGAGAATGACAGGATTCTAGTGCAGCTATGGAGAATGACTGGAGTCCAGTGTAGCTATAGAGAATGACAGGATTCTAATGCAGCTATGGAGAATGACTGGAGTCCAGTGTAGCTATAGAGAATGACTGGAATTTAGTGTAGCTATCGAGAATGACAGGATTCTAATGTAGCTATAAAGAATGACTTGAGTCCAGTGCAGCTATAGAGATTGACTGGATTCTAGTGTAGCTATAGAGAATGACAGGATTCTAATACACCTATAGAGAATGACAGGATTCTAGTGCAGCTATGGAGAATGACTGGAGTCCAGTGTAGCTATAGAGAATGACTGAAGTCTAGTGCAGCTATAAAGAATGACTTGAGTCCAGTGTGGTTATAGATATTGACTGGATTCTAGTGCAGCTATTGAGAATGACTTGAGTCCTGTGTTGTTATAGAGATTAACTGGAGTCCAGTGTAGCTATAGAGAATGACAGGATTCTAGAGTAGCTATATAGAATGACAGTATTCTAGTGCAGCTATGGAGACTGACTTGAGTCCAGTGTGGTTATAGATATTGACTGGAATCTCGTGTAGCTATAGAGAATGACTGGAGTCTAGTGCAACTATAAAGAATGACTTGTGTCCAGTGTGGTTATAGATATTGACTGGATTCTAGTGCAGCTATAGAGAATAACTTGAGTCCAGTGTTGTTATAGAGATTGACTGGAGTCTAGTGGAATTATAGAGAATGACAGGATTTTAATACAGCTATAGAGAATGACAGGATTCCAGTGCAGCTGTAGATATTGACAGTATTCTAATGCAGCTATAGAGAATGACAGGATTCTAGTGCAGCTATGGAGAATGACTGGAGTCCAGTGTAGCTATAGGGATTGACTGGAGTCTAGTATAGCTATAGAGAATGACAGGATTCTAGTATATCTATACAGTTTGACTAGAGTCTAGTGTAGCTATAGAGAATGACAGGAATCTAATGCAGCTATAGAGAATTACAGGATTCTAGAATAGCTATATAGAATGACAGGATTCTAGTGCAGCCATGGAGAATGGCTGGAGTCCAGTGTAGCTATAGATATTGACTGGAATCTAGTGTAGCTATAGAGAACGCCTGGAGTCTTGTGTGTTATAGACATTGACTGGTGTCTGGTATAGCTATAGAGAATGACTGGAATCTAGTGCAGCTATAAAGAATGACTTGAGTCCAGTGTGGTTATAGATATTGACTGTAGTCTAGTGTAGCTATATAGAATGACAGAATTCTAGTGTAGCTATGGAGAATGACTGGAGTCCAATGTAGCTATAGAGATTGACAGAAGTCTAGTGTAGCTATAGAGAACGCCTGGAGTCCAGTGTGGTTATAGATATTGACTGGAGTCTCGTGTAGCTATAGAGAATGACAGGATTCTAATGCAGCTATGGAGAATGACTGGAGTCCAGTGTAGCTATAGAAAATGACTGGAATCTAGTGTAGCTATAGAGAATGACAGGATTCTAATGCAGCTATAGAGAATGACAGGATTCTAGTGCAGCTATGGAGAATGACTGGAGTCCAGTGTAGCTATAGAGATTGACTGGAATCTAGTGTAGCTATAGAGAACGCCTGGAGTCTTGTGTTTTATAGAGATTGACTGGAGTCTGGTATAGCTATATAGAATGACTGGAGTCTAGTGCAGCTATAAAAAATGACTTGAGTCCAGTGTGGTTATAGATATTGACTGGATTCTAGTGCAGCTATAGAGAATGACCTGAGTCCAGTGTTGTTATAGAGATTGACTGGAGTCTTGTGTAGCTATAGAGAATGACAGGATTCTAGAGTAGCTATATAGAATGGCAGTATTCTCGTTCAGCTATGGAGAATGACTTGAGTCCATTGTGGTTATAGATATTGACTGGAATCTCGTGTAGCTATAGAGAATGACTGGAGTCTAGTGCAGCTATAAAGAATGACTTGTGTCCAGTGTGGTTATAGATATTGACTGGATTCTAGTGCAGCTATAGAGAATAACTTGAGTCCAGTGTTGTTATAGAGATTGACTGGAGTCTAGTGGAGCTATAGAGAATGACAGGATTTTAATACAGCTATAGAGAACGACAGGATTCTAGTGCAGCTATGGCGAATGACTGGAGTCCAGTGTAGCTATAGAGATTGACTGGAATCTAGTGTAGCTATAGAGAATGACAGTATTCTAGTATATCTATACAGTTTGACTAGAGTCTAGTGTAGCTATAGAGAATGACAGGATTCTAATGCAGCTATAGAGAATTACAGGATTCTAGAGTAGCTATATAGAATGACAGAATTCTAGTGCAGCCATGGAGAATGGCTGGAGTCCAGTGTAGCTATAGAGATTGGCTGGAATCTAGTGTAGCTATAGAGAACGCATGGAATCTAGTGTGTTAAAGAGATTGCCTGGAGTCTGGTATAGCTATAGAGAATGACTGGATTCTAATGCAGCTATGGAGAATGACAGGATTCTAGTGCAGCTATGGAGAATGACTGGAGTCCAGTGCAGCTATAGAGATTGACTGGATTCTAGTGTAGCTATAGAGAATGACAGGATTCTAATACACCTATAGAGAATGACAGGATTCTAGTGCAGCTATGGAGAATGACTGGAGTCCAGTGTAGCTATAGAGAATGACTGGAGTCTAGTGCAGCTATAAAGAATGACTTGAGTCCAGTGTGGTTATAGATATTGACTGGATTCTAGTGCAGCTATGGAGAATGACTTGAGTCCTGTGTTGTTATAGAGATTAACTGGAGTCCAGTGTAGCTATAGAGAATGACAGGATTCTAATGCAGCTATAGAGAATGACAGGATTCTAGTGCAGCTATGGAGAATGACTGGAGTCCAGTGTAGCTATAGAGATTGAGAGGATTCTAGTATAGCTATACAGATTGACTAGAGTCCAGTGTAGCTATAGAGAATGACAGGATTCTAATGCAGCTATAGAGAATTACAGGATTCTAGAGTAGCTATATAGAATGACAGGATTCTAGTGCAGCTATGGAGAATGACTGGAGTCCAGTGTAGCTATAGAGATTGACTGGAATCTAGTGTAGCTATAGAGAACGCCTGGAGTCTTGTGTGTTATAGAGATTGACTGGAGTCTGGTATAGCTATAGAGAATGACTGGAGTCTAGTGCAGCTATAAAGAATGACTTGAGTCCAGTGTGGTTATAGATATTGACTGAAGTCTCGTGTAGCTATAGAGAATGTCAGGATTCCAGTGCAGCTATGGAGAATGACAGGATTCTAGTGCAGCTATGGAGAATGACTGGAGTCCAGTGTAGCTATAGAGAACGCCTGGAGTCCAGTGTGGTTATAGATATTGACTGGAGTCTCGTGTAGCTATAGAGAATGACAGGATTCTAATGCAGCTATGGAGAATGACTGGAGTCCAGTGTAGCTATAGAGAATGAATGGAATTTAGTGTAGCTATAGAGAATGACAGGATTCTAATGCAGCTATAGAGAATGACAGGATTCTAGTGCAGCTATGGAGAATGACTGGAGTCCAGTGTAGCTATAGAGATTGACTGGAATCTAGTGTAGCTATAGAGAACGCCAGGAGTCTTGTGTGTTATAGACATTGACTGGTGTCTGGTATAGCTATAGAGAATGACTGGATTCTAATGCAGCTATAGAGAATGGCAGGATTCTAGTGCAGCTATGGAGAATGACTGGAGTCCAGTGCAGCTATAGAGATTGACTGGATTCTAGTGTAGCTATAGAGAATGACAGGATTCTAATGCACCTATAGAGAATGACAGGATTCTAGTGCAGCTATGGAGAATGACTGGAGTCCAGTGTAGCTATAGAGATTGACTGGAGTCTAGTATAGCTATAGAGAATGACAGGATTCTAGTGCAGCTATGGAGAATGACTGGAGTCCAGTGTAGCTATAGAGATTGACTGGAGTCTAGTATAGCTATAGAGAATGACAGGATTCTAGTATAGCTATACAGTTTGACAAGAGTCTAGTGTAGCTATAGAGAATGACAGGATTCTAGTGTAGCTATAGAGAATGACTGGAGTCCAGTGTGGTTATAGATATTGACTGGAATGTAGTGTAGCTATAGTGAATGACAGGATTCTAGTGCAGCTATGGAGAATGACTGGAGTCCAGTGTGGTTATAGATATTGACTGGAATCTCGTGTAGCTATAGGGAATGACTTGAGTCCAGTGTGGTTATAGATATTGACTGGATTCTAGTGCAGCTATGGAGAATGACTTGAGTCCTGTGTTGTTATAGAGATTGACTGGAGTCCAGTGTAGCTATAGAGAATGACAGGATTCTAATGCAGCTATAGAGAATGACAGGATACTATTGCAGCTATGGAGAATGACTGGAGTCCAGTGTAGCTATAGAAATTGGCAGGATTCTAGTATAGCTATACAGATTGACTAGAGTCTAGTGTAGCTATAGAGAATGACATGATTCTAATGCAGCTATAGAGAATTACAGGATTCTAGAGTAGCTATATAGAATGACAGGATTCTAGTGCAGCTATGGAGAATGACTGGAGTTCAGTGTAGCTATAGAGATTGACCGGAATCTAGTGTAGCTATAGAGAACGCCTGGAGTCTTGTGTGTTATTGAGATTGACTGGAGTCTGGTATAGCTATAGAGAATGACTGGAGTCTAGTGCAGCTATAAAGAATGACTTGAGTCCAGTGTGGTTATAGATATTGACTGGAGTCTCGTGTAGCTATAGAGAATGACAGGATTCCAGTGCAGCTATGGAGAATGACAGGATTCTAGTGCAGCTATGGAGAATGACTGGAGTCCAGTGTAGCTATAGAGATTGACTGGAATCTAGTGTAGCTATAGAGAACGCCTGGAGTCTTGTGTGTTATAGAGATTGACTGGAGTCTGGTATAGCTATAGAGAATGACTGGAGTCTAGTGCAGCAATAAAGAATGACTTGAGTCCAGTGTGATTATAGATATTGACTGGAGTCTCGTGTAGCAATAGAGAATGACAGGATTCCAGTGCAGCTATGGAGAATGACAGGATTCTACTGTAGCTATAGAGAATGACCTTGTCTAGTGTAGCTATGGAGAATGACTGGAGTCCAGTGTAGCTATAGAGAATGACTGGAGTCTAGTGCAGCTATAAAGAATGACTTGAGTCCAGTGTGGTTATAGATATTGACTGGAGTCTCGTGTAGCTATAGAGAATGACAAGATTCTAGTGCAGCTATGGAGAATGACTGGAGTCCAGTATGTTATAGAGATTGACTGGAGTCTGGTATAGCTATAGAGAATGACTGAAGTCTAGTGCAGCTATAAAGAATTACTTGAGTCCAGTGTAGTTATAGATATTGACTGGAGTCCAGTGCAGCTATGGAGAATGACAGGATTCTAGTGCAGCTATGGAGAATGACAGGATTCTAGTGCAGCTATAGAGATTGACTGCAATCTAGTGTAGCTATAGAGAACGCCTGGAGTCTTGTGTGTTATAGAGATTGACTGGAGTCTGGTATAGCTATAGAGAATGACTGGAGTCTAGTGCAGCTATAAATAATGACTTGAGTCCAGTGTGATTATAGATATTGACTTGAGTCTCGTGTAGCAATAGAGAATGACAGGATTCCAGTGCAGCTATGGAGAATGACAGGATTCTAGTGTAGCTATAGAGAATGACCTTGTCTAGTGTAGCTATGGAGAATGACTGGAGTCCAGTGTAGCTATAGAGAATGACTGGAGTCTAGTGCAGCTATAAAGAATGACTTGAGTCCAGTGTAGCTATAGAGATTGACTGGAATCTAGTGTAGCTATAAAGAATGACTTGAGTCCTGTGTTGTTATAGAGATTAACTGGTGTCCAGTGTAGCTATAGAGAATGACAGGATTCTAATGCAGCTATAGAGAATGACAGGATTCTAGTGCAGCTATAGAGAATGACTGGAGTCCAGTGTAGCTATAGAGATTGAGAGGATTCTAGTATAGCTATACAGATTGACTAGAGTCCAGTGTAGCTATAGAGAATGACAGGATTCTAATGCAGCTATAGAGAATTACAGGATTCTAGAGTAGCTATATAGAATGACAGGATTCTAGTGCAGCTATGGAGAATGACTGGAGTCCAGTGTAGCTATAGAGATTGACTGGAATCTAGTGTAGCTATAGAGAACGCCTGGAGTCTTGTGTGTTATAGAGATTGACTGGAGTCTGGTATAGCTATAGAGAATGACTGGAGTCTAGTGCAGCTATAAAGAATGACTTGAGTCCAGTGTGGTTACAGATATTGACTGAAGTCTCGTGTAGGTATAGAGAATGTCAGGATTCCAGTACAGCTATGGAGAATGACAGGATTCTAGTGCAGCTATGGAGAATGACTGGAGTCCAGTGTAGCTATAGAGAGCGCCTGGAGTCCAGTGTGGTTATAGATATTGACTGGAGTCTCGTGTAGCTATAGAGAATGACAGGATTCTAATGCAGCTATGGAGAATGACTGGAGTCCAGTGTAGCTATAGAGAATGAATGGAATTTAGTGTAGCTATAGAAAATGACAGGATTCTAATGCAGCTATAGAGAATGACAGGATTCTAGTGCAGCTATGGAGAATGACTGGAGTCCAGTGTAGCTATAGAGATTGACTGGAATCTAGTGTAGCTATAGAGAACGCCTGGAGTCTTGTGTGTTATAGACATTGACTGGTGTCTGGTATAGCTATAGAGAATGACTGGAGTCTAGTGCAGTGCATGGAGTCTAGTGTGTTAAAGAGAATGCCTGGAGTCTGGTATAGCTATAGAGAATGACTGGATTCTAATGCAGCTATAGAGAATGGCAGGATTCTAGTGCAGCTATGGAGAATGACTGGAGTCCAGTGCAGCTATAGAGATTGACTGGATTCTAGTGTAGCTATAGAGAATGACAGGATTCTAATGCACCTATAGAGAATGACAGGATTCTAGTGCAGCTATGGAGAATGACTGGAGTCCAGTGTAGCTATAGAGATTGACTGGAGTCTAGTATAGCTATAGAGAATGACAGGATTCTAGTATAGCTATACAGTTTGACAAGAGTCTAGTGTAGCTATAGAGAATGACAGGATTCTAGTGTAGCTATAGAGAATGACTGGAGTCCAGTGTGGTTATAGATATTGACTGGAATGTAGTGTAGCTATAGAGAATGACAGGATTCTAGTGCAGCTATGGAGAATGACTGGAGTCCAGTGTGGTTATAGATATTGACTGGAATCTCGTGTAGCTATAGGGAATGACTTGAGTCCAGTGTGGTTATAGATATTGACTGGATTCTAGTGCAGCTATGGAGAATGACTTGAGTCCTGTGTTGTTATAGAGATTGACTGGAGTCCAGTGTAGCTATAGAGAATGACAGGATTCTAATGCAGCTATAGAGAATGACAGGATACTATTGCAGCTATGGAGAATGACTGGAGTCCAGTGTAGCTATAGAAATTGGCAGGATTCTAGTATAGCTATACAGATTGACTAGAGTCTAGTGTAGCTATAGAGAATGACATGATTCTAATGCAGCTATAGAGAATTACAGGATTCTAGAGTAGCTATATAGAATGACAGGATTCTAGTGCAGCTATGGAGAATGACTGGAGTTCAGTGTAGCTATAGAGATTGACCGGAATCTAGTGTAGCTATAGAGAACGCCTGGAGTCTTGTGTGTTATTGAGATTGACTGGAGTCTGGTATAGCTATAGAGAATGACTGGAGTCTAGTGCAGCTATAAAGAATGACTTGAGTCCAGTGTGGTTATAGATATTGACTGGAGTCTCGTGTAGCTATAGAGAATGACAGGATTCCAGTGCAGCTATGGAGAATGACAGGATTCTAGTGCAGCTATGGAGAATGACTGGAGTCCAGTGTAGCTATAGAGATTGACTGGAATCTAGTGTAGCTATAGAGAACGCCTGGAGTCTTGTGTGTTATAGAGATTGACTGGAGTCTGGTATAGCTATAGAGAATGACTGGAGTCTAGTGCAGCAATAAAGAATGACTTGAGTCCAGTGTGATTATAGATATTGACTGGAGTCTCGTGTAGCAATAGAGAATGACAGGATTCCAGTGCAGCTATGGAGATTGACAGGATTCTAGTGTAGCTATAGAGAATGACCTTGTCTAGTGTAGCTATGGAGAATGACTGGAGTCCAGTGTAGCTATAGAGAATGACTGGAGTCTAGTGCAGCTATAAAGAATGACTTGAGTCCAGTGTGGTTATAGATATTGACTGGAGTCTCGTGTAGCTATAGAGAATGACAAGATTCTAGTGCAGCTATGGAGAATGACTGGAGTCCAGTATGTTATAGAGATTGACTGGAGTCTGGTATAGCTATAGAGAATGACTGAAGTCTAGTGCAGCTATAAAGATTTACTTGAGTCCAGTGTAGTTATAGATATTGACTGGAGTCCAGTGCAGCTATGGAGAATGACAGGATTCTAGTGCAGCTATGGAGAATGACTGGAGTCCAGTGTAGCTATAGAGATTGACTGGAATCTAGTGTAGCTATAGAGAACGCCTGGAGTCTTGTGTGTTATAGAGATTGACTGGAGTCTGGTATAGCTATAGAGAATGACTGGAGTCTAGTGCAGCTATAAATAATGACTTGAGTCCAGTGTGATTATAGATATTGACTGGAGTCTCGTGTAGCAATAGAGAATGACAGGATTCCAGTGCAGCTATGGAGAATGACAGGATTCTAGTGTAGCTATAGAGAATGACGTTGTCTAGTGTAGCTATGGAGAATAACTGGAGTCCAGTGTAGCTATAGAGAATGACTGGAGTCTAGTGCAGCTATAAAGAATGACTTGAGTCCAGTGTAGCTATAGAGATTGACTGGAATCTAGTGTAGCTATAAAGAATGACTTGAGTCCTGTGTTGTTATAGAGATTAACTGGTGTCCAGTGTAGCTATAGAGAATGACAGGATTCTAATGCAGCTATAGAGAATGACAGGATTTTAGTGCAGCTATGGAGAATGACTGGGTCCAGTGTAGCTATAGAGATTGACAGGATTCTAATGCAGCTAAAGAGAATTACATGATTCTAGAGTAGCTATATAGAATGACAGTATTCTAGTGCAGCTATGGAGAATGACTTGAGTCCAGTGTGGTTATAGATATTGACTGGAATCTCGTGTAGCTATAGAGAATGACTGGAGTCTAGTGCAGCTATAAAGAATGACTTGAGTCCAGTGTGGTTATAGATATTGACTGGATTCTAGTGCAGCTATGGAGAATGACTTGAGTCCTGTGTTGTTATAGAGATTAACTGGTGTCCAGTGTAGCTATAGAGAATGACAGGATTCTAATGCAGCTATAGAGAATGACAGGATTTTAGTGCAGCTATGGAGAATGACTGGGTCCAGTGTAGCTATAGAGATTGACAGGATTCTAGTATAGCTATACAGATTGACTAGAGTCTAGTGTAGCTATAGAGAATGACAGGATTCTAATGCAGCTATAGAGAATTACAAGATTCTAGAGTAGCTATATAGAATGACAGGATTCTAGTGCAGCTATGGAGAATGACTGGAGTCCAGTGTATCTATAGAGATTGACTGCAATCTAGTGTAGTTATAGAGAACGCCTGAAGTCTTGTGTGTTATAGAGATTGACTGGAGTCTGGTATAGCTATAGAGAATGACTGGAGTCTAGTGCAGCTATTAAGAATGACTTGGATCCAGTGTGATTATAGATATTGACTGGAGTCTCGTGTAGCTATAGAGAATGACAGGATTCCAGTGCAGCTATGGAGAATGACAGGATTCTAGTGCAGCTATGGAGAATGACTGGAGTCCAGTGTAGCTATAGAGATTGACTGGAGTCTAGTGTAGCTATAGAGAACGCCTGGAGTCTTGTGTGTTATAGAGATTGACTGGAGTCTGGTATAGCTATAGAGAATGACTGGAGTCTAGTGCAGCTATAAAGAATGACTTGAGTCCAGTGTGGTTATAGATATTGACTGGAGTCTCGTGTAGCAATAGAGAATGACAGGATTCCAGTGCAGCTATGGAGAATGACAGGATTCTAGTGTAGCTATAGAGAATGACCTTGTCTAGTGTAGCTATGGAGAATGACTGGAGTCCAGTGTAGCTATAGAGAATGACTGGAGTCTAGTGCAGCTATAAATAATTACTTGAGTCCAGTGTGGTTATAGATATTGACTGGAGTCCAGTGCAGCTATGGAGAATGACAGGATTCTAGTGCAGCTATGGAGAATGACTGGAGTCCAGTGTAGCTATAGAGAACGCCTGGAGTCTTGTGTGTTATAGAGATTGACTGGAGTCTGGTATAGCTATAGAGAATGACTGGAGTCTAGTGCAGCTATAAATAATGACTGGAGTCCAGTGTGATTATAGATATTGACTGGAGTCTCGTGTAGCAATAGAGAATGACAGAATTCCAGTGCAGCTATGGAGAATGACAGGATTCTAGTGTAGCTATAGAGAATGACCTTGTCTAGTGTAGCTATGGAGAATGACTGGAGTCCAGTGTAGCTATAGAGAATGACTGGAGTCTAGTGCAGCTATAAAGAATGACTTGAGTCCAGTGTGGTTATAGATATTGACTGGAGTCTCGTGTAGCTATAGAGAATGACAGGATTCTAGTGCAGCTATGGAGAATGACTGGAGTCCAGTATGTTATAGAGATTGACTGGAGTCTGGTATAGCTATAGAGAATGACTGGAGTCTAGTGCAGCTATAAAGAATTACTTGAGTCCAGTGTGGTTATAGAGAATGACTGGAGTCCAGTGCAGCTATAAAGAATGACTTGAGTCCAGTGTAGCTATAGAGATTGACTGAAATCTAGTGTAGCTATAAAGAATGACTGGAGTCCAGTGCAGCTATAGAGATTGACTGGAGTCTGGTATAGCTATAGAGAATGACTGGAGTCTAGGGCAGCTATAAAGAATGACTTGAGTCCAGTGTGGTTATAGATATTGACTGGAGTCTCGTGTAGCTATAGAGAATGACAGGATTCCAGTGCAGCTATGGAGAATGACAGGATTCTAGTGCAGCTATGGAGAATGACTGGAGTCCAGTGTAGCTATAGAGATTGACTGGAATCTAGTGTAGCTATAGAGAACGCCTGGAGTCTTGTGTGTTATAGAGATTGACTGGAGTCTGGTATAGCTATAGAGAATGACTGGAGTCTAGTGCAGCAATAAAGAATGACTTGAGTCCAGTGTGATTGTAGATATTGACTGGAGTCTCGTGTAGCAATAGAGAATGACAGAATTCCAGTGCAGCTATGGAGAATGACAGGATTCTAGTGTAGCTATAGAGAATGACCTTGTCTAGTGTAGCTATGGAGAATGACTGGAGTCCAGTGTAGCTATAGAGAATGACTGGAGTCTAGTGCAGCTATAAAGAATGACTTGAGTCCAGTGTGGTTATAGATATTGACTGGAGTCTCGTGTAGCTATAGAGAATGACAGGATTCTAGTGCAGCTATGGCGAATGACTGGAGTCCAGTATGTTATAGAGATTGACTGGAGTCTGGTATAGCTAAAGAGAATGACTGGAGTCTAGTGCAGCTATAAAGAATTACTTGAGTCCAGTGTGGTTATAGATATTGACTGGAGTCCAGTGCAGCTATGGAGAATGACAGGATTCTAGTGCAGCTATGGAGAATGACTGGAATCCAGTGTAGCTATAGAGATTGACTGGAATCTAGTTTAGCTATAGAGAACGCCTGAAGTCTTGTGTGTTATAGAGATTGACTGGAGTCTGGTATAGCTATAGAGAATGACTGGAGTCTAGTGCAGCTATAAATAATGACTTGAGTCCAGTGTGATTATAGATATTGACTGGAGTCTCGTGTAGCAATAGAGAATGACAGGATTCCAGTGCAGCTATGGAGAATGACAGGATTCTAGTGTAGCTATAGAGAATGACCTTGTCTAGTGTAGCTATGGAGAATGACTGGAGTCCAGTGTAGCTATAGAGAATGACTGGAGTCTAGTGCAGCTATAAAGAATGACTTGAGTCCAGTGTGGTTATAGATATTGACTGGAGTCTCGTGTAGCTATAGAGAATGACAGGATTCTAGTGCAGCTATGGAGAATGACTGGAGTCCAGTATGTTATAGAGATTGACTGGAGTCTGGTATAGCTATAGAGAATGACTGGAGTCTAGTGCAGCTATAAAGAATTACTTGAGTCCAGTGTGGTTATAGATATTGACTGGAGTCCAGTGTAGCTATAGAGAAAGACTGGAGTCTAGTGCAGCTATTGAGAATGACTGGAGTCCAGTGTAGCTATAGAGATTGACTGGAGTCTAGTGTAGCTATAGAGATTGACTGGAGTCTAGTGTAGCTATAGAGAATGACAGGATTCTAATGCAGCTATGGAGAATGACTGGAGTCCAGTGTAGCTATAGAGATTGACTGGAATCTAGTGTAGCTATAAAGAATGACTTGAGTCCAGTGTGGTTATAGATATTGACTGGAATCTCGTGTAGCTATAGAGAATGACTGGAGTCTAGTGCAGCTATAAAGAATGACTTGAGTCCAGTGTAGCTATAGAGATTGACTGAAATCTTGTGTAGCTATAAAGAATGACTTGAGTCCAGTGTGGTTATAGATATTGACTGGAATCTCGTGTAGCTATAGAGAATGACTGGAGTCTAGTGCAGCTATAAAGAATGACTTGAGTCCAGTGTGGTTATAGATATTGACTGGAGTCTCGTGTAGCTATAGAGAATGAAAGGATTCTAGTGCAGCTATGGAGAATGACCGGAGTCCAGTGTAGCTATAGAGAATGACTGGAATCTAGTGTAGCTATAGAGAACGCCTGGAGTCTAGTGTGTTATAGAGAATGCCTGGAATCTAATGCAGCTATTGAGAATGACTGGAGTCCAGTGTAGCTATAGAGAATGACTGGCATCTAGTGTAGCTATAGAGAATGACAGGATTCTAATGCAGCTATTTAAAATGACAGGATTCTAGTGCGGCTATGGAGAATGACTAGAGTCCAGTGTAGCTATAGAGATTGACTGGAATCTAGTGTAGCTATAGAGAATGACAGGATTCTAATGCAACTGTAGAGAATGACAGGATTCTAGTGCAGCTATGGAGATTGACTGGAATCTAGTGTAGCTATAAAGAATGACTTGAGTCCAGTGTGGTTATAGATATTGACTGGAATCTCGTGTAGCTATAGAGAATGACTGGAGTCTAGTGCAGCTATAAAGAATGACTTGAGTCCAGTGTGGTTATAGATATTGACAGGAGTCTTTTGTAGCTATAGAGAATGACAAGATTCTAGTGGAGCTATGGAGAATGACTGGAGTCCAGTGTAGCTATAGAGATTGACTGGAATCTAGTGTAGCTATAAAGAATGACTTGAGTCCAGTGTGGTTATAGATATTGACTGGAATCTCGTGTAGCTATAGAGAATGACTGGAGTCTAGTGCAGCTATAAAGAATGACTTGAGTCCAGTGTAGCTATAGAGATTGACTGAAATCTAGTGTAGCTATAAAGAATGACTTGAGTCCAGTGTGGTTATAGATATTGACTGGAATCTCGTGTAGCTATAGAGAATGACTGGAGTCTAGTGCAGCTATAAAGAATGACTTGAGTCCAGTGTGGTTATAGATATTGACTGGAGTCTCGTGTAGCAATAGAGAATGACAGGATTCCAGTGCAGCTATGGAGAATGACAGGATTCTAGTGTAGCTATAGAGAATGACCTTGTCTAGTGTAGCTATGGAGAATGACTGGAGTCCAGTGTAGCTATAGAGAATGACTGGAGTCTAGTGCAGCTATAAAGAATTACTTGAGTCCAGTGTGGTTATAGATATTGACTGGAGTCCAGTGCAGCTATGGAGAATGACAGGATTCTAGTGCAGCTATGGAGAATGACTGGAGTCCAGTGTAGCTATAGAGATTGACTGGAATCTAGTGTAGCTATAGAGAACGCCTGGAGTCTTGTGTGTTATAGAGATTGACAGGAGTCTGGTATAGCTATAGAGAATGACTGGAGTCTAGTGCAGCTATAAATAATGACTGGAGTCCAGTGTGATTATAGATATTGACTGGAGTCTCGTGTAGCAATAGAGAATGACAGAATTCCAGTGCAGCTATGGAGAATGACAGGATTCTAGTGTAGCTATAGAGAATGACCTTGTCTAGTGTAGCTATGGAGAATGACTGGAGTCCAGTGTAGCTATAGAGAATGACTGGAGTCTAGTGCAGCTATAAAGAATGACTTGAGTCCAGTGTGGATATAGATATTGACTGGAGTCTCGTGTAGCTATAGAGAATGACAGGATTCCAGTGCAGCTATGGAGAATGACAGGATTCTAGTGCAGCTATGGAGAATGACTGGAGTCTAGTGCAGCTATAAATAATGACTGGAGTCCAGTGTGATTATAGATATTGACTGGAGTCTCGTGTAGCAATAGAGAATGACAGAATTCCAGTGCAGCTATGGAGAATGACAGGATTCTAGTGCGGCTATGGAGAATGACTAGAGTCCAGTGTAGCTATAGAGATTGACTGGAATCTAGTGTAGCTATAGAGAATGACAGGATTCTAATGCAACTGTAGAGAATGACAGGATTCTAGTGCAGCTATGGAGATTGACTGGAATCTAGTGTAGCTATAAAGAATGACTTGAGTCCAGTGTGGTTATAGATATTGACTGGAATCTCGTGTAGCTATAGAGAATGACTGGAGTCTAGTGCAGCTATAAAGAATGACTTGAGTCCAGTGTGGTTATAGATATTGACAGGAGTCTTTTGTAGCTATAGAGAATGACAAGATTCTAGTGGAGCTATGGAGAATGACTGGAGTCCAGTGTAGCTATAGAGATTGACTGGAATCTAGTGTAGCTATAAAGAATGACTTGAGTCCAGTGTGGTTATAGATATTGACTGGAATCTCGTGTAGCTATAGAGAATGACTGGAGTCTAGTGCAGCTATAAAGAATGACTTGAGTCCAGTGTAGCTATAGAGATTGACTGAAATCTAGTGTAGCTATAAAGAATGACTTGAGTCCAGTGTGGTTATAGATATTGACTGGAATCTCGTGTAGCTATAGAGAATGACTGGAGTCTAGTGCAGCTATAAAGAATGACTTGAGTCCAGTGTGGTTATAGATATTGACTGGAGTCTCGTGTAGCAATAGAGAATGACAGGATTCCAGTGCAGCTATGGAGAATGACAGGATTCTAGTGTAGCTATAGAGAATGACCTTGTCTAGTGTAGCTATGGAGAATGACTGGAGTCCAGTGTAGCTATAGAGAATGACTGGAGTCTAGTGCAGCTATAAAGAATTACTTGAGTCCAGTGTGGTTATAGATATTGACTGGAGTCCAGTGCAGCTATGGAGAATGACAGGATTCTAGTGCAGCTATGGAGAATGACTGGAGTCCAGTGTAGCTATAGAGATTGACTGGAATCTAGTGTAGCTATAGAGAACGCCTGGAGTCTTGTGTGTTATAGAGATTGACAGGAGTCTGGTATAGCTATAGAGAATGACTGGAGTCTAGTGCAGCTATAAATAATGACTGGAGTCCAGTGTGATTATAGATATTGACTGGAGTCTCGTGTAGCAATAGAGAATGACAGAATTCCAGTGCAGCTATGGAGAATGACAGGATTCTAGTGTAGCTATAGAGAATGACCTTGTCTAGTGTAGCTATGGAGAATGACTGGAGTCCAGTGTAGCTATAGAGAATGACTGGAGTCTAGTGCAGCTATGGAGAATGACTGGAGTCCAGTATGTTATAGAGATTGACTGGAGTCTGGTATAGCTATAGAGAATGACTGGAGTCTAGTGCAGCTATAAAGAATTACTTGAGTCCAGTGTGGTTATAGATATTGACTGGAGTCCAGTGTAGCTATAGAGAAAGACTGGAGTCTAGTGCAGCTATTGAGAATGACTGGAGTCCAGTGTAGCTATAGAGATTGACTGGAGTCTAGTGTAGCTATAAAGATTGGCTGGAGTCTAGTGTAGCTATAGAGAATGACAGGATTCTAATGCAGCTTTAGAGAATGACAGGATTCTAATGCAGCTATGGAGAATGACTGGAGTCCAGTGTAGCTATAGAGATTGACTGGAATCTAGTGTAGCTATAAAGAATGACTTGAGTCCAGTGTGTTTATAGATATTGACTGGAATCTCGTGTAGCTATAGAGAATGACTGGAGTCCAGTGCAGCTATAAAGAATGACTTGAGTCCAGTGTAGCTATAGAGATTGACTGAAATCTAGTGTAGCTATAAAGAATGACTGGAGTCCAGTGTAGCTATAAAGATTGACTGGAATCTAGTGTAGCTATAGAGAACGCCTGGAGTCTTGTGTGTTATTGAGATTGACTGGAGTCTGGTATAGCTATAGAGAATGACTGGAGTCTAGTGCAGCTATAAAGAATGACTTGAGTCCAGTGTGGTTATAGATATTGACTGGAGTCTCGTGTAGCTATAGAGAATGACAGGATTCCAGTGCAGCTATGGAGAATGACAGGATTCTAGTGCAGCTATGGAGAATGACTGGAGTCTAGTGCAGCTATAAATAATGACTGGAGTCCAGTGTGATTATAGATATTGACTGGAGTCTCGTGTAGCAATAGAGAATGACAGAATTCCAGTGCAGCTATGGAGAATGACAGGATTCTAGTGTAGCTATAGAGAATGACCTTGTCTAGTGTAGCTATGGAGAATGACTGGAGTCCAGTGTAGCTATAGAGAATGACTGGAGTCTAGTGCAGCTATAAAGAATGACTTGAGTCCAGTGTGGTTAAAGATATTGACTGGAGTCTCGTGTAGCTATAGAGAATGACAGGATTCTAGTGCAGCTATGGAGAATGACTGGAGTCCAGTATGTTATAGAGATTGACTGGAGTCTGGTATAGCTATAGAGAATGACTGGAGTCTAGTGCAGCTATAAAGAATTACTTGAGTCCAGTGTGGTTATAGATATTGACTGGAGTCCAGTGTAGCTATAGAGAAAGACTGGAGTCTAGTGCAGCTATTGAGAATGACTGGAGTCCAGTGTAGCTATAGAGATTGACTGGAGTCTAGTGTAGCTATAGAGATTGGCTGGAGTCTAGTGTAGCTATAGAGAATGACAGGATTCTAATGCAGCTTTAGAGAATGACAGGATTCTAATGCAGCTATGGAGAATGACTGGAGTCCAGTGTAGCTATAGAGATTGACTGGAATCTAGTGTAGCTATAAAGAATGACTTGAGTCCAGTGTGTTTATAGATATTGACTGGAATCTCGTGTAGCTATAGAGAATGACTGGAGTCCAGTGCAGCTATAAAGAATGACTTGAGTCCAGTGTAGCTATAGAGATTGACTGAAATCTAGTGTAGCTATAAAGAATGACTGGAGTCCAGTGTAGCTATAAAGATTGACTGGAATCTAGTGTAGCTATAGAGAACGCCTGGAGTCTTGTGTGTTATTGAGATTGACTGGAGTCTGGTATAGCTATAGAGAATGACTGGAGTCTAGTGCAGCTATAAAGAATGACTTGAGTCCAGTGTGGTTATAGATATTGACTGGAGTCTCGTGTAGCTATAGAGAATGACAGGATTCCAGTGCAGCTATGGAGAATGACAGGATTCTAGTGCAGCTATGGAGAATGACTGGAGTCCAGTGTAGCTATAGAGATTGACTGGAATCTAGTGTAGCTATAGAGAACGCCTGGAGTCTTGTGTGTTATAGAGATTGACTGGAGTCTGGTATAGCTATAGAGAATGACTGGAGTCTAGTGCAGCAATAAAGAATGACTTGAGTCCAGTGTGATTGTAGATATTGACTGGAGTCTCGTGTAGCAATAGAGAATGACAGGATTCCAGTGCAGCTATGGAGAATGACAGGATTCTAGTGTAGCTATAGAGAATGACCTTGTCTAGTGTAGCTATGGAGAATGACTGGAGTCCAGTGTAGCTATAGAGAATGACTGGAGTCTAGTGCAGCTATAAAGAATGACTTGAGTCCAGTGTGGTTATAGATATTGACTGGAGTCTCGTGTAGCTATAGAGAATGACAGGATTCTAATGCAGCTATGGCGAATGACTGGAGTCCAGTATGTTATAGAGATTGACTGGAGTCTGGTATAGCTATAGAGAATGACTGGAGTCTAGTGCAGCTATAAAGAATTACTTGAGTCCAGTGTGGTTATAGATATTGACTGGAGTCCAGTGCAGCTATGGAGAATGACAGGATTCTAGTGCAGCTACGGAGAATGACTGGAGTCCAGTGTAGCTATAGAGATTGACTGGAATCTAGTTTAGCTATAGAGAACGCCTGAAGTCTTGCGTGTTATAGAGATTGACTGGAGTCTGGTATAGCTATAGAGAATGACTGGAGTCTAGTGTAGCTATAAATAATGACTTGAGTCCAGTGTGATTATAGATATTGACTGGAGTCTCGTGTAGCAATAGAGAATGACAGGATTCCAGTGCAGCTATGGAGAATGACTGGAGTCCAGTATGTTATAGAGATTGACTGGAGTCTGGTATAGCTATAGAGAATGACTGGAGTCTAGTACAGCTATAAAGAATTACTTGAGTCCAGTGTGGTTATAGATATTGACTGGAGTCCAGTGTAGCTATAGAGAAATACTGGAGTCTAGTGCAGCTATTGAGAATGACTGGAGTCCAGTGTGGCTATAGAGATTGACTGGAGTCTAGTGTAGCTATAGAGATTGACTGGAGTCTAGTGTAGCTATAGAGAATGACAGGATTCTAATGCAGCTATGGAGAATGACTGGAGTCCAGTGTAGCTATAGAGATTGACTGGAATCTAGTGTAGCTATAAAGAATGACTTGAGTCCAGTGTGGTTATAGATATTGACTGGAATCTCGTGTAGCTATAGAGAATGACTGGAGTCTAGTGCAGCTATAAAGAATGACTTGAGTCCAGTGTAGCTATAGAGATTGACTGAAATCTAGTGTAGCTATAAAGAATGACTTGAGTCCAGTGTGGTTATAGATATTGACTGGAATCTCGTGTAGCTATAGAGAATGACTGGAGTCTAGTGCAGCTATAAAGAATGACTTGAGTCCAGTGTAGCTATAGAGATTGACTGAAATCTAGTGTAGCTATAAAGAATGACTTGAGTCCAGTGTGGTTATAGATATTGACTGGAATCTCGTGTAGCTATAGAGAATGACTGGAGTCTAGTGCAGCTATAAAGAATGACTTGAGTCCAGTGTGGTTATAGATATTGACTGGAGTCTCGTGTAGCAATAGAGAATGACAGGATTCCAGTGCAGCTATGGAGAATGACAGGATTCTAGTGTAGCTATAGAGAATGACCTTGTCTAGTGTAGCTATGGAGAATGACTGGAGTCCAGTGTAGCTATAGAGAATGACTGGAGTCTAGTGCAGCTATAAAGAATTACTTGAGTCCAGTGTGGTTATAGATATTGACTGGAGTCCAGTGCAGCTATGGAGAATGACAGGATTCTAGTGCAGCTATGGAGAATGACTGGAGTCCAGTGTAGCTATAGAGATTGACTGGAATCTAGTGTAGCTATAGAGAACGCCTGGAGTCTTGTGTGTTATAGAGATTGACTGGAGTCTGGTATAGCTATAGAGAATGACTGGAGTCTAGTGCAGCTATAAATAATGACTGGAGTCCAGTGTGATTATAGATATTGACTGGAGTCTCGTGTAGCAATAGAGAATGACAGAATTCCAGTGCAGCTATGGAGAATGACAGGATTCTAGTGTAGCTATAGAGAATGACCTTGTCTAGTGTAGCTATGGAGAATGACTGGAGTCCAGTGTAGCTATAGAGAATGACTGGAGTCTAGTGCAGCTATAAAGAATGACTTGAGTCCAGTGTGGTTATAGATATTGACTGGAGTCTCGTGTAGCTATAGAGAATGACAGGATTCTAGTGCAGCTATGGAGAATGACTGGAGTCCAGTATGTTATAGAGATTGACTGGAGTCTGGTATAGCTATAGAGAATGACTGGAGTCTAGTGCAGCTATAAAGAATTACTTGAGTCCAGTGTGGTTATAGATATTGACTGGAGTCCAGTGTAGCTATAGAGAAAGACTGGAGTCTAGTGCAGCTATTGAGAATGACTGGAGTCCAGTGTAGCTATAGAGATTGACTGGAGTCTAGTGTAGCTATAGAGATTGGCTGGAGTCTAGTGTAGCTATAGAGAATGACAGGATTCTAATGCAGCTTTAGAGAATGACAGGATTCTAATGCAGCTATGGAGAATGACTGGAGTCCAGTGTAGCTATAGAGATTGACTGGAATCTAGTGTAGCTATAAAGAATGACTTGAGTCCAGTGTGGTTATAGATATTGACTGGAATCTCGTGTAGCTATAGAGAATGACTGGAATCCAGTGCAGCTATAAAGAATGACTTGAGTCCAGTGTAGCTATAGAGATTGACTGAAATCTAGTGTAGCTATAAAGAATGACTGGAGTCCAGTGTAGCTATAGAGATTGACTGGAATCTAGTGTAGCTATAGAGAACGCCTGGAGTCTTGTGTGTTATTGAGATTGACTGGAGTCTGGTATAGCTATAGAGAATGACTGGAGTCTAGTGCAGCTATAAAGAATGACTTGAGTCCAGTGTGGTTATAGATATTGACTGGAGTCTCGTGTAGCAATAGAGAATGACAGAATTCCAGTGCAGCTATGGAGAATGACAGGATTCTAGTGTAGCTATAGAGAATGACCTTGTCTAGTGTAGCTATGGAGAATGACTGGAGTCCAGTGTAGCTATAGAGAATGACTGGAGTCTAGTGCAGCTATAAAGAATTACTTGAGTCCAGTGTGGTTATAGATATTGACTGGAGTCCAGTGCAGCTATGGAGAATGACAGGATTCTAGTGCAGCTATGGAGAATGACTGGAGTCCAGTGTAGCTATAGAGATTGACTGGAATCTAGTGTAGCTATAGAGAACGCCTGGAGTCTTGTGTGTTATAGAGATTGACTGGAGTCTGGTATAGCTATAGAGAATGACTGGAGTCTAGTGCAGCTATAAATAATGACTGGAGTCCAGTGTGATTATAGATATTGACTGGAGTCTCGTGTAGCAATAGAGAATGACAGAATTCCAGTGCAGCTATGGAGAATGACAGGATTCTAGTGTAGCTATAGAGAATGACCTTGTCTAGTGTAGCTATGGAGAATGACTGGAGTCCAGTGTAGCTATAGAGAATGACTGGAGTCTAGTGCAGCTATAAAGAATGACTTGAGTCCAGTGTGGTTATAGATATTGACTGGAGTCTCGTGTAGCTATAGAGAATGACAGGATTCTAGTGCAGCTATGGAGAATGACTGGAGTCCAGTATGTTATAGAGATTGACTGGAGTCTGGTATAGCTATAGAGAATGACTGGAGTCTAGTGCAGCTATAAAGAATTACTTGAGTCCAGTGTGGTTATAGATATTGACTGGAGTCCAGTGTAGCTATAGAGAAAGACTGGAGTCTAGTGCAGCTATTGAGAATGACTGGAGTCCAGTGTAGCTATAGAGATTGACTGGAGTCTAGTGTAGCTATAGAGATTGGCTGGAGTCTAGTGTAGCTATAGAGAATGACAGGATTCTAATGCAGCTTTAGAGAATGACAGGATTCTAATGCAGCTATGGAGAATGACTGGAGTCCAGTGTAGCTATAGAGATTGACTGGAATCTAGTGTAGCTATAAAGAATGACTTGAGTCCAGTGTGGTTATAGATATTGACTGGAATCTCGTGTAGCTATAGAGAATGACTGGAATCCAGTGCAGCTATAAAGAATGACTTGAGTCCAGTGTAGCTATAGAGATTGACTGAAATCTAGTGTAGCTATAAAGAATGACTGGAGTCCAGTGTAGCTATAGAGATTGACTGGAATCTAGTGTAGCTATAGAGAACGCCTGGAGTCTTGTGTGTTATTGAGATTGACTGGAGTCTGGTATAGCTATAGAGAATGACTGGAGTCTAGTGCAGCTATAAAGAATGACTTGAGTCCAGTGTGGTTATAGATATTGACTGGAGTCTCGTGTAGCTATAGAGAATGACAGGATTCCAGTGCAGCTATGGAGAATGACAGGATTCTAGTGCAGCTATGGAGAATGACTGGAGTCCAGTGTAGCTATAGAGATTGACTGGAATCTAGTGTAGCTATAGAGAACGCCTGGAGTCTTGTGTGTTATAGAGATTGACTGGAGTCTGGTATAGCTATAGAGAATGACTGGAGTCTAGTGCAGCAATAAAGAATGACTTGAGTCCAGTGTGATTGTAGATATTGACTGGAGTCTCGTGTAGCAATAGAGAATGACAGGATTCCAGTGCAGCTATGGAGAATGACAGGATTCTAGTGTAGCAATAGAGAATGACCTTGTCTAGTGTAGCTATGGAGAATGACTGGAGTCCAGTGTAGCTATAGAGAATGACTGGAGTCTAGTGCAGCTATAAAGAATGACTTGAGTCCAGTGTGGTTATAGATATTGACTGGAGTCTCGTGTAGCTATAGAGAATGACAGGATTCTAGTGCAGCTATGGCGAATGACTGGAGTCCAGTATGTTATAGAGATTGACTGGAGTCTGGTATAGCTATAGAGAATGACTGGAGTCTAGTGCAGCTATAAAGAATTACTTGAGTCCAGTGTGGTTATAGATATTGACTGGAGTCCAGTGCAGCTATGGAGAATGACAGGATTCTAGTGCAGCTACGGAGAATGACTGGAGTCCAGTGTAGCTATAGAGATTGACTGGAATCTAGTTTAGCTATAGAGAACGCCTGAAGTCTTGTGTGTTATAGAGATTGACTGGAGTCTGGTATAGCTATAGAGAATGACTGGAGTCTAGTGTAGCTATAAATAATGACTTGAGTCCAGTGTGATTATAGATATTGACTGGAGTCTCGTGTAGCAATAGAGAATGACAGGATTCCAGTGCAGCTATGGAGAATGACTGGAGTCCAGTATGTTATAGAGATTGACTGGAGTCTGGTATAGCTATAGAGAATGACTGGAGTCTAGTGCAGCTATAAAGAATTACTTGAGTCCAGTGTGGTTATAGATATTGACTGGAGTCCAGTGTAGCTATAGAGAAATACTGGAGTCTAGTGCAGCTATTGAGAATGACTGGAGTCCAGTGTAGCTATAGAGATTGACTGGAGTCTAGTGTAGCTATAGAGATTGACTGGAGTCTAGTGTAGCTATAGAGAATGACAGGATTCTAATGCAGCTATGGAGAATGACTGGAGTCCAGTGTAGCTATAGAGATTGACTGGAATCTAGTGTAGCTATAAAGAATGACTTGAGTCCAGTGTGGTTATAGATATTGACTGGAATCTCGTGTAGCTATAGAGAATGACTGGAGTCTAGTGCAGCTATAAAGAATGACTTGAGTCCAGTGTAGCTATAGAGATTGACTGAAATCTAGTGTAGCTATAAAGAATGACTTGAGTCCAGTGTGGTTATAGATATTGACTGGAATCTCGTGTAGCTATAGAGAATGACTGGAGTCTAGTGTAGCTATAAAGAATGACTTGAGTCCAGTGTGGTTATAGATATTGACTGGAGTCTCGTGTAGCTATAGAGAATGAAAGGATTCTAGTGCAGCTATGGAGAATAACCGGAGTCCAGTGTAGCTATAGAGAATGACTGGAATCTAGTGTAGCTATAGAGAACGCCTGGAGTCTAGTGTGTTATAGAGAATGCCTGGAATCTAATGCAGCTATTGAGAATGACTGGAGTCCAGTGTAGCTATAGAGAATGACTGGAATCTAGTGTAGCTATAGAGAATGACAGGATTCTAATGCAGCTATTTAAAATGACAGGATTCTAGTGCGGCTATGGAGAATGACTAGAGTCCAGTGTAGCTATAGAGATTGACTGGAATCTAGTGTAGCTATAGAGAATGACAGGATTCTAATGCAACTGTAGAGAATGACAGGATTCTAGTGCAGCTATGGAGATTGACTGGAATCTAGTGTAGCTATAAAGAATGACTTGAGTCCAGTGTGGTTATAGATATTGACTGGAATCTCGTGTAGCTATAGAGAATGACTGGAGTCTAGTGCAGCTATAAAGAATGACTTGAGTCCAGTGTGGTTATAGATATTGACAGGAGTCTTTTGTAGCTATAGAGAATGACAAGATTCTAGTGGAGCTATGGAGAATGACTGGAGTCCAGCGTAGCTATAGAGATTGACTGGAGTCTAGTATAGGTATAGAGAATGACATGATTCTAGTATAGCTATACAGATTGACTAGAATCTAGTGTAGCTATAGAGAATTACAGGATTCTAGAGTAGCTATATAGAATGACAGGATTCTAGTGCTGCTATGGAGAATGACTGGAGTCCAGTGTAGCTATAGAGATTGACTGGAATCTAGTGTAGCTATAGAGAACGCCTGGAGTCTTGTGTGTTATAGAGATTGACTGACTGGAGTCTGGTATAGCTATAGAGAATGAATGGAGTCGTTTATAGCTATATGGAATGACAGGAGACTAGTGTAGCTATAGAGATTGACTGAAATCTAGTGTAGCTATAAAGAATGACTGGAGTCCAGTGTAGCTATAGAGATTGACTGGAATCTAGTGTAGCTATAGAGAACGCCTGGAGTCTTGTGTGTTATTGAGATTGACTGGAGTCTGGTATAGCTATAGAGAATGACTGGAGTCTAGTGCAGCTATAAAGAATGACTTGAGTCCAGTGTGGTTATAGATATTGACTGGAGTCTCGTGTAGCTATAGAGAATGACAGGATTCCAGTGCAGCTATGGAGAATGACAGGATTCTAGTGCAGCTATGGAGAATGACTGGAGTCCAGTGTAGCTATAGAGATTGACTGGAATCTAGTGTAGCTATAGAGAACGCCTGGAGTCTTGTGTGTTATAGAGATTGACTGGAGTCTGGTATAGCTATAGAGAATGACTGGAGTCTAGTGCAGCAATAAAGAATGACTTGAGTCCAGTGTGATTGTAGATATTGACTGGAGTCTCGTGTAGCAATAGAGAATGACAGGATTCCAGTGCAGCTATGGAGAATGACAGGATTCTAGTGTAGCTATAGAGAATGACCTTGTCTAGTGTAGCTATGGAGAATGACTGGAGTCCAGTGTAGCTATAGAGAATGACTGGAGTCTAGTGCAGCTATAAAGAATGACTTGAGTCCAGTGTGGTTATAGATATTGACTGGAGTCTCGTGTAGCTATAGAGAATGACAGGATTCTAGTGCAGCTATGGCGAATGACTGGAGTCCAGTATGTTATAGAGATTGACTGGAGTCTGGTATAGCTATAGAGAATGACTGGAGTCTAGTGCAGCTATAAAGAATTACTTGAGTCCAGTGTGGTTATAGATATTGACTGGAGTCCAGTGCAGCTATGGAGAATGACAGGATTCTAGTGCAGCTACGGAGAATGACTGGAGTCCAGTGTAGCTATAGAGATTGACTGGAATCTAGTTTAGCTATAGAGAACGCCTGAAGTCTTGTGTGTTATAGAGATTGACTGGAGTCTGGTATAGCTATAGAGAATGACTGGAGTCTAGTGTAGCTATAAATAATGACTTGAGTCCAGTGTGATTATAGATATTGACTGGAGTCTCGTGTAGCAATAGAGAATGACAGGATTCCAGTGCAGCTATGGAGAATGACTGGAGTCCAGTATGTTATAGAGATTGACTGGAGTCTGGTATAGCTATAGAGAATGACTGGAGTCTAGTGCAGCTATAAAGAATTACTTGAGTCCAGTGTGGTTATAGATATTGACTGGAGTCCAGTGTAGCTATAGAGAAATACTGGAGTCTAGTGCAGCTATTGAGAATGACTGGAGTCCAGTGTAGCTATAGAGATTGACTGGAGTCTAGTGTAGCTATAGAGATTGACTGGAGTCTAGTGTAGCTATAGAGAATGACAGGATTCTAATGCAGCTATGGAGAATGACTGGAGTCCAGTGTAGCTATAGAGATTGACTGGAATCTAGTGTAGCTATAAAGAATGACTTGAGTCCAGTGTGGTTATAGATATTGACTGGAATCTCGTGTAGCTATAGAGAATGACTGGAGTCTAGTGCAGCTATAAAGAATGACTTGAGTCCAGTGTAGCTATAGAGATTGACTGAAATCTAGTGTAGCTATAAAGAATGACTTGAGTCCAGTGTGGTTATAGATATTGACTGGAATCTCGTGTAGCTATAGAGAATGACTGGAGTCTAGTGTAGCTATAAAGAATGACTTGAGTCCAGTGTGGTTATAGATATTGACTGGAGTCTCGTGTAGCTATAGAGAATGAAAGGATTCTAGTGCAGCTATGGAGAATGACCGGAGTCCAGTGTAGCTATAGAGAATGACTGGAATCTAGTGTAGCTATAGAGAACGCCTGGAGTCTAGTGTGTTATAGAGAATGCCTGGAATCTAATGCAGCTATTGAGAATGACTGGAGTCCAGTGTAGCTATAGAGAATGACTGGAATCTAGTGTAGCTATAGAGAATGACAGGATTCTAATGCAGCTATTTAAAATGACAGGATTCTAGTGCGGCTATGGAGAATGACTAGAGTCCAGTGTAGCTATAGAGATTGACTGGAATCTAGTGTAGCTATAGAGAATGACAGGATTCTAATGCAACTGTAGAGAATGACAGGATTCTAGTGCAGCTATGGAGATTGACTGGAATCTAGTGTAGCTATAAAGAATGACTTGAGTCCAGTGTGGTTATAGATATTGACTGGAATCTCGTGTAGCTATAGAGAATGACTGGAGTCTAGTGCAGCTATAAAGAATGACTTGAGTCCAGTGTGGTTATAGATATTGACAGGAGTCTTTTGTAGCTATAGAGAATGACAAGATTCTAGTGGAGCTATGGAGAATGACTGGAGTCCAGCGTAGCTATAGAGATTGGCTGGAGTCTAGTATAGGTATAGAGAATGACATGATTCTAGTATAGCTATACAGATTGACTAGAATCTAGTGTAGCTATAGAGAATTACAGGATTCTAGAGTAGCTATATAGAATGACAGGATTCTAGTGCTGCTATGGAGAATGACTGGAGTCCAGTGTAGCTATAGAGATTGACTGGAATCTAGTGTAGCTATAGAGAACGCCTGGAGTCTTGTGTGTTATAGAGATTGACTGACTGGAGTCTGGTATAGCTATAGAGAATGAATGGAGTCGTTTATAGCTATATGGAATGACAGGAGACTAGTGTAGCTATAGAGAATGACAGGATTCTAGTGCAGCTATGGAGAATGACTGGAGTCCAGTGTAGCTATAGAGATTGACTGGAATCTAGTGTAGCTATAGAGAACGCCTGGAGTCCAGTGTGGTTATAGAGAATGACATGATTCTAATACAGCTATAGAGAATGACTGGAGTCCAGTGTAGCTACAGAGAATGACCGGATTCTAATGCAGCTATAGAGAATGACAGGATTCTAGTGCAGCTATGGAGAATGATTGGAATCTAGTGTAGCAGTAGAGAGCGCCTGGAGTCTTGTGTGTTATAGAGATTGAATGGAGTCTGGTATAGCTATAGAGAATGACTGGGGTCTAGTGCAGCTATAAAGAATGACTTGAGTCCAGTGTGGTTATAGATATTGACTGGATTCTAGTGCAGCTATGGAGAATGACAGGATTCTAGTGCAGCTATGGAGAATGACTGGAATCTAGTATAGCAGTAGAGAACGCCTGGAGTCTTGTGTGTTATAGAGATTGACTGGAGTCTGGTATAGCTATAGAGAATGACTGGGGTCTAGTGCAGCTATAAAAAATGACTTGAGTCCAGTGTGGTTATAGATATTGACTGTATTCTAGTGCAGCTATAGAGAATGATTTGAGTCCAGTGTTGTTATAGAGATTGACTGGAGTCTAGTGTAGCTGTAGAGAATGAAAGGATTCTAATGCAGCTATAGAGAATGACAGGATTCTAGTGCAGCTATGGAGAATGACTGGAGTCCAGTGTAGCTATAGAGATTGACTGGAATCTAGTGTAGTTATAAAGAATAACTTGAATCCAGTGTGGTTATAGATATTGACTGGAGTCTCATGTAGCTATACAGAATGACAGGATTCTAGTGCAGCTATGGAGAATGACTGGAGTCCAGTGTAGCTATAGAGAATGACTGGAATCTAGTGTAGCTATAGAGAATGACAGGATTCTAATGCAGCTATATAGAATGACAGGATTCTAGTGCAGCTATAGAGAACGCCTGGAGTCTAGTGTGTTATAGAGATTGACTGGAGTCTGGTATGGCTATAGAGAATGACTGGAGTCTTGTGTAGCTATATGGAATGGCTATATGGAATGACTAGATTCATGTTTCGCCATAAAGAAGTACAATTTTTTGTTCAAGGTCACAGAATGATCGAATGAAAAGCTCAGGTATTAGCTACGTCTAATGGAGTTGTACATAGATGGTGACACATCTATGATCCCACCGAGCCTGATTAAGATGTGCAGCTATGGAGAATGACTGGAGTCCAGTGTAGCTATAGAGATTGACTGGAATCTAGTGTAGCTATAGAGAACGCCTGGAGTCTTGTGTGTTATAGAGATTGACCGGAGTCTGGTATAGCTATAGAGAATAACTGGAGTCTAGTGCAGCTATAAAGAATGACTTGAGTCCAGTGTGGTTATAGACATTGACTGGATTCTAGTGCAGCTATAGAGAATGACAGGATTCTAGTGCAGCTATGGAGAATGACTGGAGTCCAGTGTAGCTATAGAGAATGACTGGAATCTAGTGTAGCTATAGAGAATGACAGGATTCTAATGCAGCTATAGAAAATGACAGGATTCTAGTGCAGCTATGGAGAATGACTGGAGTCCAATGTAGCTATAGAGATTGACTGGAATCTAGTGTAGCTATAGAGAATGCCTGGAGTCTTGTGTGTTATAGAGATTGACTGGAGTCTGGTATAACTATAGAGAATGACTGGAGTCTAGTGCAGTTATAAAGAATTACTTGAGTCCAGTGTGGTTATAGATATTGCCTGGAGTCTAGTGTAGCTATAGAGAATGACTGGAGTTTAGTGGAGCTATAGGGAACGCCTGGAATCTAGTATGGTTATAGACAATGACTGGAGTCGAGTGTAGCTACAGAGAATGACACGATTCTAATGCAGCTATAGAGAATGACTTGAGTCCGGTGTAGCTATAGAGAATGACTGGAGTCTAGTGTAGCTATAGAGATTGGCTGGAGTCTAGTGTAGCTATAGAGAATGACAGGATTCTAATGCAGCTTTAGAGAATGACAGGATTCTAGTGTAGCTATAGAGAATGACAGGATTCTAGTGCAGCTATGGAGAATGACTGGAGTCCAGTGTAGCTATAGAGAATGACAGGATTCTAATGCAGCTATAGAGAATGACAGGATTCTAGTGTAGCTATAGAGAATGACAGGATTCTAGTGCAGCTATAGAGAATGACTTGAGTCCAGTGTAGCTATAAAGATTGTCGGATGTAGCTATAGAGATTGACTAGAGTCTAGTGCAGTTATAGATAATGACTGGAGTTCAGAGTAGCTATAGAAAATGACTTCAGTCGTTTGTAGCTATAGAGAATGACTGGAGTCTAGTGTGGTTATAGAGAATGACTGGAGTCTAGTGTGGTTATAGAGAATGACTGGAGTCTAGTGTGGCTATAGAGAATGTCTGGAGTCTAGTTTAGCTATAGAGAATGACTGGAGTCGTGTGTAGCTATATGGAATGACTGGAGTCTAGTGTAGCTATAGAGAATGACTGGAGATTAGTGTAGCTATAGAGAATGACCGGAGTCTAGTATAGCTATAGAGAATGACTGGAGTCTAGTAAGGCTATAGAGAATGACTTGAGTCGTGTGTGTGTAGCTGTATGGAATGGCTATATGGAATGACTAGATTCATGTTTTGCCATATAGAATAACAATTTCTTGTTCAAGGTCACAGAATGAACGAATGAATGGCTCAGGTATTAGCCACGTCTAATGGAGTTGCACATAGATGGTGACACATCTATGATCCCACCAAGCCTGATTAAGATGTGCATAGGTAGGAACATGGCTCAGATTCCACCAAGTCTGATGGAGATGCACATTGATAGGAACATGGCTCAGATACCACCAAGTCTGATTGAGATGTACATAGATAGGAACATGGCTCAGATACCAACATGGCTCAGATCCCACCAAGTCTGATTGAGATGTACATTGATAGGAACATGGCTCAGATCCCACCAAGTCTGATTGAGATGTACATTGATAGGAACATGGCTCAGATCCCACCAAGTCTGATTGAGATGTACATTGATAGGAACATGGCTCAGATCCTACCACGTCTGATTAAGATGTACATAATTAAAGACATAGATCAGATACCATCAAGTCTTATGGAGATGTACATAGTCAAAGACACAGCTCAGATACTACCAAGTCTGATGGAGATGTACATGGCTGGTTTTGGTCATACCGGCCTTTAATGGTATAAGAAGCGACTTCTCTCCAATGGAATGAATAGATCGCTCGGCGAATTAAATAATTGAAATTTCTAAACGCTATCCAAGCATTGTTTTTTAAATATGTTATGATATCTTTCATGTCAAATACAGAGACGTTATGGTAGTCGGCTCATGCCATGATATAGGCGGGTTTTACCCCACCCGCTAACAGTCTCAGCGGAAGACTGTGTCGATCAGGGTGTCGGTTTACAAAAATGGTCTCTGAACGAGCAAACCTTTTCGTAACGGTTAGTAAAGTCGCTAAACCGAACGGCATTTGCAGTTATATCGTGTACCCAGCGAAGGTCAGGTGATCGCACCTGAATTGTTTATATGCCATTGTCATCTGATCGCTAATACCGCTCTCTAATGGAATGCTCTCTACATTTGCATTTTGCCTCTGTGCACTGAGTCGAAGACATTCACAAATAGTAGTCGGCACATAGATGTTTCGCTCACCTACAATATTGCGTCGAACTCTCAAGATTTGACGTACAGTTGGTCCGTTTAGTTGCTTCTTTGTTTGAAATAAAAAAGGCTATTCCCAAGAAGATTTTGAAAATGCTCCCTTCGTTTATCAAGTCGTTCGTTTTAGTTGCATTTTTTTGCCCGGTTTGTATTTGTTTCTGTCACAGACGTCGTAGACATTTTTCCAAGCTCAAAATGATTGTTTGTTGGCTGCAGCATTATTGATCTGTGGAATCTTGATTCTTTTGATTAAATCTTTTGAACGCTTTGAATTTGATGGAACACGCCAAGAGATTTGTCTCCTCAAATCAAATTTATTTAGTCACAGCCATGTCATTAATAAAGACCTGTTTATTCAGGTACAACTACTGTGCGATGTATATTTGGTTATCTGAAGTAGTTGGCCTTGGAACACGTTGTGTAGAATTTGTGTCGATCCCCATAAGAATAGTTTCTTTAATTTTCTATTATTATGTATAGTTTTGCTTTAACCCCCCCCCCCCCCCCGAGTTGAAATGGACTAGTCCTATTGTGACGTGGGTTAGTAAACACTAAACACGCAGTCTGCTTAATAATCTGGAGGTTCAACAACTGCTACAGATTTCTGGGATCGAACAGGAACTAGACAATCACCATGCTACAATAACACACACATACATGCGTCATACGCGTAAGAAGTCATGGCGCCTTCTCGTGGGTAAGTTATTGTTATGCCGTATGGTATTACATATCGCAACTGGGTCGGAAATCCACAGCTATCTTTGTATATCACTGCATCCTGGTACTATATACTGAACATTACCAACTCATCGCTATATATTAGTCATAATATACGTGATTCACCCATAAATTCACATATATTTACATGAAATGTGTATGAATCTAATTAGTGTTTAGCTGAGTTGAAGGTGCAAAGGTCGCTACTACAACGTAAAGGCCGGGTCGCTTACAAATTGGGATATCATAAATATTCACATTAGTATCGCATATTCGCTCTGAGATCAACGAAAACATACCATTATGGCAGTGTTCACCTGCCAACACTATTGATATGGGGGATTTATTCTTACTCACATGATGCTGGTAACAACATACACAGTATAACACACATCGCTTATGGGGGTCAGCGATTGTTAGTACAAGGCCAGTTGTATATGATGGCCACCAATGGCGAGGATTGGCTGGACTTTTTTGTTCGTTAGTGCATAGTCGCTGGTTAGTGTTCACTGTGTGGCGTATTTCCGAACTATCTCGAATGTTATTGTCCCATCATTTGCCTTGATGTTTGTGACAAGTCTTTTTATACAGATCGATAATAAAGTAAGCCGTCTGTCGATGACCTTAATACAAATTAAAGTGCACTACCGAATACTTCATGGTTCGGGAAAAAACGTTTAAGTGACGGTCTAATTGAGACGATCTTTTGTCTAGAATTATAACTGAAAACAGCTTAATTAAAATTACAAAATATGCAGTTGAACAACTCATTTATAAACAATTTTAATAAAACACTGTATAAAAAACGATAGAATTTCGCAATGTCGAAAACGGAAATCGTAGTGAATGATGTGACCGAGAGATATGAATGTGATCAATAAAAGTAAGATATTGACTATTTACATTCTTGGTAATAATTTGCACGATTTCGATAATGGACGATACTCTGTATTTACACGAACTTAAGGGACACTTCTTAGAGATATGCTGGAGATCGTTTATCGTACTCATGTTAACCAATGAGCCGCTGAATGAACGGCGTTGACAACACGTGCACTTTAATAGTTACTTTATACTTGACAGGGAGGTTTGCTACCATGAGAATGGCGAAGGTGTTGTTATTTTTGATGGCCGTATCTTGCACACTAACATTTGTGATAGCCATATTTCAAAGAGTGCATCCAAAACTACAACCCACCGTTACACTCATCGATATTAGCCCGGAACAGACCACTTTCCAAAGTACTGAGTGAGTATTAGAAATGTTATCGTCGTCACTAGCAACAATCAAAGCCATTCAAATTGTTATTATTAAGGTAGCGAGACTATTATTTGCATACTTGTTTTCATCTTCTAATTGTGACTAAATGACTACAAATAGACCCGGGAAAGTATATATTTTTAGAATCGCCAGACTTTAAGCTTTTCACAAGTGTATTTTGCATGCCCGTATCTGCATTCTACGACGCGTTACTCAATCAAAGGTGAAAAATTAATTTTTCTGTAAAAAAAATAATTACGCATTTACGCTGGCGATAAGAAGTATTTTTTTCACTTTTCCTAGTTGTTCAATAGTCTGGTAAATTGAATGTGTCTGGTCAGTTTTATTCAAGCAACGCGTTTTAAAAAATAGTGTGCTGAATTTCAATTACTGTTTTAGTCACATTGCCCCCAACTCAAACCACAACTCGTTGGTAAATAATCGATGAAATAGTTTGTCTGGACACATTCAAGTTCCTCTCATTGTCACCTTAAAGCTGTGAAAATTTGGTGTTAATCCGACGACAATAAGTATACGTTATTTTTTGTTAAAGACCTTGTATTTTGAAAAACATAAACTCCTAGAAAACGTCCATGAAGTAACAGCAAAGATTTTCAAGCTTGTTTATCGGCACAATCAATTTGTTTTCCCATCAAGGTCTGTTTTACCATTTTACACATCCAAATGTGTAAGGCTATTAGAAACCAAAAAAATAAAGGAATGGGATAGCTATAATTGGATAAATTCGGCATATGAAAACACCAAAATTAATGATTTTTTTTCAGTGGCTGTGTGACCTTGTGTCTGACACATTCATATGCAAATGACTAATCTGTGAAACAAACAGGGGCGGAGACAAACCACTCGAATGTTTGGAAACACTCATTGTGTGTCAGATAGCTACTGATAACACATCCTAACATTGCTTTGTCTTGAGTTTATCTTTGAAATTTATAGGCACACAGATTAAACCTGTATTGTTGATTTTGGAAAACACTACTGAGGCTGCCTTGCTTCCCTTCAGAAAATATGCATTTTAACCAACTTACATGACATTCTATGTTATGTTGACTTTATCATATGAAAGTTTATAGTGCATTTCATCAATTAATAAATAAATGTGAAAATCGTAATTTTCAACACAAATAATAGTCTCGCTACCTTAAACTTAAACGCACATTATGGAAAATATTGATATATGTATATATAGCTATACCAAATGCGCTCTTGTGTTGATAGAATCAATGCAGGCGTTATTTTTATTTATCCGACACCTCTGAATAGATGTCTGTAAAACAACTTCTCAAAATGCATTGATCGATTTCTGTGAACTTGATCATATTTTATTTTTTATCCCAAAACAGATTGGACGAGATTTTACGGTCAATATTGAAAAACTATCTGAAAACATTTCAGAAATAACGTTGTGATTTAGCCGGTCTTTTACGTGTTTGATTCCAAAATTTCCTTTCTTTCTCAGACTACCCTTACTTGATAATGGCGAGATCGACTCTCGATACATGGCGACTGTTGGTAACGGTCACGCTGCTACAACAGTTTACAGTGATACTGTCTATGTAAACGGAATTTACAATGGGGTAATGGGTCAGTCAAAGTTCATGACATTATCAAATCTTGATAACAATACAATCATTTTCGTGTCGTATCGTATAAAGCAAACTATAAATCGACTACTATAATTTTATTGAAACAATATCATGACAGTTTTACTTGATATTGTACTAAGTGATATTCAAGTTATTATTATATGGTATAAGCCGATACTGGTAAATTATAAGCACTTAGTTCAAGATAAATTCAAGCAGGTTAACCTGGTATAAGTTAATGTAATGGCATTGCAACGCTCTCGGGGAGTGTCAGAAATTGTGACATTTTGTAATGCACATGACACATTGACTGTTTTCTCCTTAGGCGATAGTCACCGTGCTCGCATCCCTTCCCAGAACTCCATCCGAGTAAAGTTTTCAGAAGATATTGAAGCACAAATAAAGAGGAAATATACGTTAGATGTTGGAAAAGGTACAATCACGTGACAAAATGACTATAACTATGACTGTATTCGTTTACATGAATGCTAATGTCAACGTTACAATGATGTTTCATCCACGTGTTTGCGTGACTGCAACCGGAAAGTATGATTACGGTAGCATGTACATACATACATATATACAGTATATTGAATAAGTTGTTCATTGTTGTATGATTGTAGTTCCGTTTCGTACAATTGACATATCTAGAAATCGTATATTTTGGTATATAATCGCAGTCTTCAGTCACTGTAGCCTACAAAGTTTAGATAGATAGTGACCCCAGATGAGCATATCATGCGTGAGAGTACATTGCAGTTGCCATACACAGATACACAGTGGCGTTCATCGGTCTCAGACTGCCAGGGATTCTAGTATCTGAGTTGTGTCCCTTTTGGGTGTATTTCATTATTGACTGTATTATTGTATTCAGGTGTTTGGCGTGAAGTGATGAATCACGACGACTTCACTGTTACCCTTCGCATCTATGCACATCAGTATTTCAGTCGCGTACTCGTGACTCAAATAGAATTCACTAAAAGGGGTAAATACGTTGGTGATATTACTATGACACTTGAGAAAAATGAAGGCGTACCGAGCGAAGATATTAATTTCAGCGAGCCAAGGAGGTACCCAAACGTGTCGGTTGACGCTTGGTGAGTGATCATTGACAGTATAACGCTTATAATACTATTACTAGTACTCCAAATAGTATATATATATGAAAATTGAATCATGATTTATAGTAAATGGAAAACGGTTTGGCATTAATTTAATGAAATAACGAACTGTGAATGTGCGCATGCGCTTTATTCCGACAATACTAGTACGTACTATCAAATTATGAGTTCACATGTATTTTTGGGCACTTAAGGATAAATTACAATCATCTGGGAATATTAGCACTAATGCGCAATAGCACTATGATTATCAAAACCAGACTTGATCTGATTTTTTTAATGGAATGTTTCCTAGGGAAATGCACGGTACTACCAACGAACCGGAATTAGATGGCGGTGATCAAACACCAGTGTATATGTACTACACACATGTACCGGAGAGCATCACGGTAATGGAGGATGACGACGAAGATTACATGTGGACATATGTGTGTTCAATTGACTGGAATAATACTGTAGCAATGAGGGATTTCGTTGACGTCGTTCAGCTTATCTATCGTAGTGACTCTAGTGGGTTGACAGGTGGCATGGTTTTACTTGAATTTCACACTGAGAGATGGGAGAAGATTTGGGAAAACGGACGTATCGAGGTTGACAATCTCATGCTAGGTAAACGTATCTACGGGTCCCTCTACTATATTCTCAGTTCGCTCCCCGCTTCTGAATCTACACACCAACCACCAAACCAGTTCTTCGGTCTCAGTCCAGGCGGTTTAGCGAACGGAGCGTTTGAGACTGACTATCAGGGACATAGTTTCTGGGATACTGAAACATGGATGTATCCACCAGTTTTGATGTTTCGTCCAGATATAGCGAAGAATATTTTGTCGTATCGCTGGCATGGTAGAGACACCGCCGAAAAGAGAGCTGAACTTAATGGTCACCTGGGAACACGTTACCCCTGGGAATCCGCTTACACTGGTGCCGAAGTGACGCCGGACTGCTGCATAACGACCAGAGAAAATCAACAACATATCACCAGTGACATTGCGTTTGCAGCTAGACAGTACTTTTCAGCTACCAGAGATATGGATTGGGTCCATGATTGGGGTCGAAATTTCGTCTACGAAATGGCAAATTTTTGGCAAAGTCGTGTGACATTCAATGATCAATACAAGGCGTATGAAATACTTGGTAAGTACTTTCGTATTTATTCAAAGTGCGCCACCAATATGTATTAGTTAACATTCTAAATATAGTCAAATATGGACACGTTTATTTTTACGTATGTTTTTAAAATTATTGATTTAGACATCAGTCATCGACTTTCAAATGTAGGACATTTTACTCAGTAGAAAATAATGTTTTTTTGGGGGAAACGATTCTAAAAACATGAAAAAAGAACGCTTTGGTACTATTTCCAATAGGAATTCACGTTAAAGCATTATTCCCCCCAAAATGATATTTGTCAAAATTACCCAGAAAATCACAACAATCATAAGAACCCATCCTATAACTAAATATATTATGATTGAAAAAAGATATAAAAATTAAAAAAAATGTAAGTTGCGAACGTTTGCATTTATTTGGGAGAGAGGGTAGAGAAATGTATACACTCAGTGATTAGTGAATGTCAGCTGTATATGATGTTGGATTACATACATTCAGACAACATTAATTGAATAAATCAAAATTGTTTATAAAACTGACCCAACAAACGTATGACTACATTGGTCGTCAAGGACCAGACGACTGTCTCGTCAGAGTACATGACGTATAGATTGCCTGGGTCGATTTCGATTTCTATATATCAGGTTCACTCATTTTATACTGATTGACTGTAAGAGCAGTGTTTTTATACCTCCCTTTCATGTGCATTATGAATGTGAACGATAGTTTTTATGTTTTAAATGTACTGCACCCTCGGCAGTCCAGTGGGCGCCTAACCCCGCCAAAGCCAATCAACACATACAGCGTTGCATTTTGTAGTAGGGCTACAAAGATGGCGTTTCTGCTAATTCAAAACAGCGAGATGTATTTTTTATCTTCGTGTATTTTGCTTCGATAGATAGTCTTCTCGAATAGAAAATTGATTTTAACTTGACCATCAGGCATCCTATCCAATAAAATCGATGTACCATGATTCAATCATATTTTAATTAGTACTGCCATTATCTGCCGATAATGCTAGTGCAAACAGTTTAAAATCGTTATTAGAAAATGCTAAATCAGCAATGGTGGCCATTATGCACCGCGCTATTCAAACGCGGAGCCGAACGATTTGTTTGCATGAATGTCAACGTAACGCGAATACTGTGTTTACACGTACGCTTAAAACGTGTGCCCGAACCTCTCTAATGTCTGACGTCGTCCGTCCGTCAACAATTACATTTTCACCTTCTTCTTGAAAACTACCAGCTCAGTTGCTTTTATACTTGGTATGTTGGTATCCTGAGTGGACTTCTTTCAGATTTGTTTATTTGTGAAAACATATTTCAGTAATAAAAACAATATATCAAACTTTTAAATTTCGAAATAATACGATCACCATTTTTCCACAGCGCATCGAGAAAGCATAACATATGTGAACGTATAGTATATTTGTTCTGGCATTCTGTACTATTGCATAAAAATGTGAAACAATTGCCACGTGGTTTAGCTAGAAATATTGCCACGTGGTTTAGCTAGAAATATTGCCACGTGGTTTAGCTAGATATATTGCCTTGTGGTTTAGGTAGAAATATTGCCACGTGGTTTAGGTAGAAATATTGCCACGTTGTTAAGCTAGAAATATTGCCACGTGGTTTAGCTAGAAATCAACACTGCGTAAATATGATATGCTTTGTTAATGTGTTTTGTTTTTAGGCGTCATGTCACCAGATGAGTACGCTGAGGACGTGGACAATTCTATCTATACTAATGTCGCAGCAAGCCTAGCTATCTGGTTTTCTGACTATCTCGAATGCATGGCAGGTCACGAGGAGGGTTTACCTAGGGACTGGACTGAAAAAGCTAGAACGCTGATAGAAATAGTGGACACTGTTAATGAGTACCACCCAGAGCACGCTACGTATACTATTGGTAAGCTCAGTATAACAAGCATTGTGAGAAATATAGAAGTGTCGAAAACCACTGAATGTCGTGAAAATTTTGAGATATTACACAAACTGGAAGGCTGAAGGCAGGCCTAGTGCTCTACAACTGAATAAACATATCTAAATATTTAGCTGAATTCTAATACAAAACTATTGCAATCGCCGGATACGATCAACTTCGTAAAACAGAGAACCTTGGTACAAATACCAAACAACTTGGTAAAATAAATATTCCATGTGTACTGTACTTCATGGTAGCGAGGTGATTCTATTCCGTCAAATATGCTAATTGTCTCGCCGGACACGCCGTCAATCGACTACAAATACGCTCACTTGCCGTTTTGTGTATCATAAATAATTTTCTTTGTAGCCGTTATCCCATTTAAAACACTTCATATTCCTCATATATGTTAAACAAATGTGATTGCAAATGATCACATATAATTATCATCATACACATTTTTTACTAGTAGATAATACAACATTTTATACAAAGCATTGTACGATAGAAGACGTAGAACTCGCGAAGTTCCAGTGAGGATATGCGTCAAAACTATTCGCATACATTCCACGACTCTGTTGTCAACGATATCTTTTTATTATCGAATCCAGGGACAATAGTCAAACAGGCTGACGTCATTCTTCTCGGCTTCCCACTGATGTGGGACGCGAAACCAGGAATGAGACAGAACGATTTAGAAATATACGAAGACGTCACCGATCCCAATGGCCCCGCTATGACTTGGGGAATGTTTGCTGTTGGTCATTTGGAGTTAGGAAACTACGAACGGGCAGCTGAATTATTCGAGCGCAGTTACAGTCCTTACGTCAAAGAGCCATTCAAGGTAGGCGATGTTACATTTATTACATCAAAGAGTCATTCAATGTAGGTGGTGTTACAGTCCTTACATCAAGGAGCCATTCAATGTAGGTGGTGTTACAGCCCTTACATCAAGGAGTCGTTCAAGTTAGGCGGTGTTACATTCCTTACATCAAGGAGTCATTCAAGGTAGGTGGCGTTACAGTCCTTACGCCAAGGACTCATTCAAGGTAGGTGGCGTTACAGTCCTTACGCCAAGGAGCCATTCAAGGTAGGCGGTGTTACAGTCCTTACATCAAGGAGCCATTCAAGTTAGGCGGTGTTACATTCCTTACATCAAGGAGTCATTCAAGGTAGGTGGCGTTACAGTCCTTACGCCAAGGAGCTATTCAAGGTAGGCGGTGTTACAGTCCTTACATCAAGGAGCCATTGAAGGTAGGCGATATTACAGTCCTTACATCAAGGAGCCATTCAATATAAGTGGTGTTACAGTCCTTACATCAAGGAGTCATTCGAGATAGGTGGTGTTACAGTCCTTACATCAAGGAGTCATTCGAGATAGGTGGTGTTACAGTCCTTACATCAAGGAGTCATTCAAGGTAGGTGGCGTTACAGTCCTTACGCCAAGGACTCATTCAAGGTAGGTGGCGTTACAGTCCTTACGCCAAGGAGCCATTCAAGGTAGGCGGTGTTACAGTCCTTACATCAAGGAGCCATTGAAGGTAGGCGATATTACAGTCCTTACATCAAGGAGCCATTCAATATAAGTGGTGTTACAGTCCTTACATCAAGGAGTCATTCGAGATAGGTGGTGTTACAGTCCTTACATCAAGGAGTCATTCGAGATAGGTGGTGTTACAGTCCTTACATCAAGGAGCCATTCAACGTAGGCGGTGTTACTGTTCTTACATCAAGGAGTCATTCAAGGTAGGCGGTGTTACAGTCCTTATATCATGGAGTCATTCAAGGTAGGCGGTGTTACAGTCCTTACATCAAGGAGCCATTCAACGTAGGCGGTGTTACTGTCCTTACATCAAGGAGTCATTCAAGGTAGGCGGTGTTACAGTCCTTACATCAAGGAGCCATTCAAGGTAGGCGGTGTTACAGTCCTTACATCGAGGAGTCATTCAAGGTAGGCGGTGTTACAGTCCTTACATCAAGGAGTCATTCAAGGTAGGCTGTGTTACAGTCCTTACATCAAGGAGTCATTCAAGGTAGGCGATATTACAGTCCTTACATCAAGGAGCTATTCAAAGTAGGCGATATTACAGTCCTTACATCAAGGAGTCATTCAAGGTAGGCTGTGTTACTGTCCTTACATCAAGGAGTCATTCAAGGTAGGCGGTGTTACAGTCCTTACATCAAGGAGCCATTCAAGGTAGGCGGTGTTACAGTCCTTACATCGAGGAGTCATTCAAGGTAGGCGGTGTTACAGTCCTTACATCAAGGAGTCATTCAAGGTAGGCGGTGTTACAGTCCTTACATCAAGGAGCCATTCAAGGTAGGCGGTATTACAGTCCTTACATCGATGAGTCATTCAAGGTAGGTGGTGTTACAGTCATTACATCAAGGAACCATTCAATATAGGTGGTGTTACAGCCCTTACATCAAGGAGCCATTCAATGTAGGTGGTGTTACAGCCCTTACATCAAGGAATCATTCAAGTTGGGAGGTGTTACATTCCTTACATCAAGGAGTCATTCAAGGTAGGTGGCGTTACAGTCCTTACGCCAAGGACTCATTCAAGGTAGGTGGCGTTACAGTCCTTACGCCAAGAAGCCATTCAAGGTAGGCGGTGTTACAGTCCTTACATCAAGGAGCCATTCAAGTTAGGCGGTGTTACATTCCTCACATCAAGGAGTCATTCAAGGTAGGTGGCGTTACAGTCCTTACGCCAAGGACTCATTCAAGGTAGGTGGCGTTACAGTCCTTACGCCAAGGAGCCATTCAAGATAGGCGGTGTTACAGTCCTTACATCAAGGAGCCATTCAAGGAAGGTAGTGTTACAGTCCTTACATCAAGGAGCCAATCAATATAGGTGGTGTTACAGTCCTTACATCAAGGAGTCATTCGAGGTAGGTGGTGTTACAGTCCTTATATCATGGAGTCATTCAAGGTAGGCGGTGTTACAGTCCTTACATCAAGGAGTCATTCAAGTTAGGCGGTGTTACAGTCCTTACATCAAGGAGTCATTCAAGGTAGGCGGTGTTACAGGCCTTACATCAAGGAGTCATACAAGGTAGGCGGTGTTACAGTCATTACATCAAGGAACCATTTAAGGTAGGCGATATTACAGTCCTTACATCAAGGAGCTATTCAAGGTAGGCAGTGTTACAGTCTTTACATCAAGGAGTCATTCTAGGTAGGCGATGTTACAGTCATTACATCAAGAAGTCATTCAAGGTAGGCGGTGTTACAGTCCTTACATCAAGGAGTCATTCTAGGTAGGCGATGTTACAGTCATTTCATCAAGAAGTCATTCAAGGTAGGCGGTGTTACAGTCCTTACATCATGGAGCCATTCAAGGTAGGCGGTATTACAGTCCTTACGCTAAGGACTCATTCAAGGTCGGTGGTTTTACAGTCCTTACATCAAGGAGTCATTCTAGGTAGGCGGTGTTACAGTCCTTACATCAAGGAGCCATTCAAGGTAGGCGGTGTTACTGTCCTTACATCAAGGAGTCATTCAAGGTAGGCGGTGTTACAGTCCTTACATCAAGGAGCCATTCAAGGTAGGCGGTGTTACAGTCCTTACATCAAGGAGTCATTCAAGGTAGGCGGTGTTACAGTCCTTACATCAAGGAGCCATTCAAGGTAGGTGGTGTTACAGTCCTTACATCAAGGAGCCATTCAAGGTAGGCGGTGTTACAGTCCTTACATCAAGGAGCCATTCAAGGTAGGCGGTGTTACAGTCCTTACATCAAGGAGCCATTCAAGGTAGGTGGTGTTACAGTCCTTATGCCAAATAGTTATCCAAGGTAGGCGGTGTTACAGTCCTTACATCAAGGAGTCATTCAAGGTAGGCGATGTTACAGTCATTACATCAAGGAGTCATTCAAGTTAGGCGGTGTTACAGTCCTTACATCAAGGAACCATTCAAGGTAGGCGATATTACAGTCCTTACATCAAGGAGCCATTCAGGGTAGGCGGTGTTACAGTCCTTACATCAAGGAACCATTCAAGGTAGGCGATATTACAGTCCTTACGCCAAGGACTCATTCAAGGTCGGTGGCGTTACAGTCCTTACATCAAGGAGCCATTCAAGGTAGGCGGTGTTACAGTCATTATATCAAGGAGCCGTTCAAGGTAGGCGGTATTACAGTCATTACATCAAGGAGCCATTCAAGGTAGGCGGTGTTACAGTTCTTACGCCAAGGAGTCATTCAAGGTAGGTGGTATTACAGTCATTACATCAAGGAGCCATTCAAGGTAGGTGGCGTTACAGTTCTTACATCAAGGAGCCATTCAAGGTAGGCGGTGTTACAGTCATTACATCAAGGAGCCATTCAAGGTAGGTGGTATTACAGTTCTTACGCCAAGGAGTCATTCAAGGTAGGTGGTATTACAGTCCTATATCAAGGAGCCATTCAAGGTAGGCGGTGTTACAGTCCTTACATCAAGGAGCCATTGAAGGTAGGCGGTGTTACAGTCCTTATGCCAAGGAGTCATCCAAGGTAGGCGGTGTTACAGTCCCTACATCAAGGAGTCATTCAAGGTAGGCGATGTTACAGTCATTACATCAAGGAGTCATTCAAGGTAGGCGGTGTTACAGTCTTTACATCAAGGAGCCATTCAAGGTAGGCAGTGTTACAGTCATTATATCAAGGAGCCATTCAAGGTAGGCGGTATTACAGTCATTACATCAAGGAGCCATTCAAGGTAGGCAGTGTTACAGTTCTTACGCCAAGGAGTCATTCAAGGTAGGTGGCATTACAGTCATTACATCAAGGAGCCATTCAAGGTAGGCGGTGTTACAGTCATTATATCAAGGAGCCATTCAAGGTAGGCGGTATTACAGTCATTACATCAAGGAGCCATTCAAGGTAGGCAGTGTTACAGTTCTTACGCCAAGGAGTCATTCAAGGTAGGTGGTATTACAGTCATTACATCAAGGAGCCATTCAAGGTATTTGGCGTTACAGTCCTTACATCAAGGAGCCATTCAAGGTAGGCAGTGTTACAGTCATTACATCAAGGAGCCATTCAAGGTAGGTGGTATTACAGTCCTTACATCAAGGAGTCATTCAAGGTAGGCAGTGTTACAGTCCTTACATCAAGGAGTCATTCAAGGTAGGCGGTATTACAGTCCTTACATCAAGGAGTCATTCAAGTTAGGCGGTGTTACAGTCCTTACATCAAGGAGTCATTCAACGTAGGTGGTGTTACAGTCCTTACATCATGGAGCCATTGAAGGTAGGCGGTATTACATTCCTTACGCCAAGGACTCATTCATGGTAGGCGGTATTACATTCCTTACGCCAAGGAGTCATCCAAGGTAGGCGGTATTACATTCCTTACGCCAAGGAGTCATCCAAGGTAGGCGGTATTACATTCCTTACATCAAGGAGCCATTCAAGGTAGGCGGTATTACAGTCCTTACATCAAGGAGTCATTCAAGGTAGGTGGCGTTACAGTCCTTACATCAAGGAGGCATTCAAGGTAGGCTGTGTTTCAGTTCTTACGCCAAGGAGTCATTCAAGGTAGGCGGTGTTACAGTCCTTACATCAAGGAGTCATTCTAGGTAGGCGGTATTACAGTCCTTACATCAAGGAGTCATTCAAGGTAGGCGGTGTTACAGTCCTTACATCAAGGAGCCATTCAAGGTAGGCGGTATTACAGTCCTTACATCAAGGAGTCATTCAAGGTAGGCGGTGTTACAGTCCTTACATCAAGGAGTCATTCAATGTAGGCGGTATTACAGTCCTTACATCAAGGAGTCATTCAAGTTAGGCGGTGTTACAGTCCTTACATCAAGGAGTCATTCAACGTTGGTGGTGTTACAGTCCTTACATCATGGAGCCATTGAAGGTAGGCGGTATTACATTCCTTACGCCAAGGACTCATTCATGGTAGGCGGTATTACATTCCTTACGCCAAGGAGTCATCCAAGGTAGGCGGTATTACATTCCTTACGCCAAGGAGTCATCCAAGGTAGGCGGTATTACATTCCTTACGCCAAGGAGCCATTCAAGGTAGGCGGTATTACAGTCCTTACGCCAAGGAGTCATTCTAGGTAGGCGGTGTTACAGTCCTTACATGGAGGGGCCATTCAAGGTAGGCGGTGCTACAGTCCTTTATACGCCGAGGGGCCATCTAAGGTAGGCAGTGGACGAATATCCGATAAGACTTTATTTGTTTGTTTTTTATCGGTAAACACATCTGAGGTTCTTTTATCTATCTTGCAGTTTTTGTTCAAGGTCAGATGAGGACATTGATTAATTACAGTCTAATTATAGAATATGTCGATATCAAATATTTTGGTCGCGGCGGTCAGGTTCATGAAGGAGGCGGTCAGGTTATGGTACCGCTGAAGGTCAGATTGATGGCACGGGTGTCCATGGTACCTCGCAGAGGTTAGGTCCATGGTACAGATTGCCGTATGTTGAACAATCTTAAAGCGATGTCACTTCAAAAATTCAGGCGGCTTACAAAATAAGCTCATTAAATATTTCAAAACATGTCACAATCAATTCCAATAAAAAGAACAACCACTTAATTTTCTCAGTTCATTTAAATACAACAGTTGTTGAATGTCATAGTTTTTAAATCAAGACTATTTGTATAACATTAAGCACACTAAATTGAAATACAATTTGAGTGACACATATCAAAATATCAAATTAATTTTTTTTTGCTACCAAATACATTAACATAGAACAAAAATGTTTTTATTTGACAGATCCTGTCAGTTGATCCTGGATGACCTCATTTTTATACTTCTTTGTTTTTACGAAATTTGACAGAATTATATGAGGGCGCTGACGTCAAAATATTAATTTGCACACAGCCAGATTCTGATTCAACATTTCTTCTGTTTCTGTGATAGTAAACATTAAAAAAAATATTGAATATGTCCGTGGTCTGTGGTTTAAACGGTAACTAGAATGTGAGATACTTGACTAGTAGCTGCTCCCTTGGAAAATTTTTAGCAGCATCGAATGTTGTGTGTCGTGATTTGCTCTGTTCGTAACAGAGGGCGTTTGCATTCAGTACGTATCTATGAGGAGATTGCGAATCGCACATACGTTAATACGACAACTGTGATAACTGTTTTCCTTTTCACAGATATGGACGGAAGCGCAATCAGGAATTGGGGCTGTCAATTTCATCACCGGCATGGGTGGATTTCTACAGGCGGTTCTTTTCGGTTACGGTGGTTTTAGGCTCCATACTGACCGTTTAGACTTCGCGCCGCAACTGCCGCCAGATACAACTACGGTCAATTACAGGCAACTCAAATATTTAGGATCTGTATTCGATTTCGCTTTCGATTATTCAACAATTTATATCACAGTGCATGACGTCACCACCGAACACGAGATAAAAGTAAAGACGAGCGACATTTTGGAAACTTTCGTTGCAGGTACGTATATGTGCTTCATCATATAGTTCAATTTAGGAAATTTTGTTCACTATTGCAAATTTTATTGAGACCCCCATTATAGCTCCTTGACCGAGAAGACATAACAAACACTAGCAATTCGTATTCACTCAGAAAGCGCCGTGCACAGTGTAGTATAATAATTATTTAATACAATACATGTAGCATATCATCACAATCTTGGTTAAAGCTACAATACGTTCGACCTCGTTTCTGTCCGCGTCTCTATCTAGTCTGTTGCCATATAGTACATAGGGGCAGCGGCGTCATATCCACAAAATGACAGACCCACCTCAAGAAATACCTCGATCCATCAAACCTTTTCTTTACCAGAAAAGGTATGATGGATCGACAGGGTCAAAATATGCGGAATTATGGCACAAGTAAAACAAACAATTTGAAAGACGCCAGGGCTGTACAACACGTCAACAAGGAAACATGTCAGTACGGTATTAAACACCATTGGCGACTGCGCCGACGACGACATCCTAACAACACTTACATGTATGATGATGTCATCAGAGCTCTGAATGATCACTATAATGTATGTCGAAATATAAAGGTTTAGTAAACGTGTTCAAATGCATGGCGAGTCACCTGATGCATTCATACAAAAATTGTACAGATTATCGGAAGATTGTGATTATGGTACACTCAAGAAAAATCTGATATGATACCTGAGTGTTGTATATGTTAAACGATCTGCAGTTGCACGTCAAAACAACTGGGGAAATGACAAGAGAAGTGCACAGATTAGTATTGGAAACTGTAGATGGTGTTTTGGGCAATGGCATGGCAGCTAAGAGTGTAACTTACCTGTGTTGAATACAGGGATGGCCAGCATTTATGTCACACTTACCTGTGTTGTATACAGGGATGGCCAGCATTTATGTCGCTCTTACCTGTGTTGAATACAGGGATGGCCAGCATTTATGTCACACTTACCTGTGTTGCATACAGGGATGGCCAGCATTTATGTCGCACTTACCTGTGTTGCATACAGGGATGGCCAGCATTTATGTCGCTCTTACCTGTGTTGCATACAGGGATGGCCAGCATTTATGTCACACTTAACTGTGTTGCATACAGGGATGGCCAGCATTTATGTCGCACTTACCTGTGTTGCATACAGAGATGGCCAGCATTTATGTCACACTTACCTGTGTTGCATACAGGGATAGCCAGCATTTATGTCACACTTACCTGTGTTACATACAGGGATGGTCAGCTTTTATGTCACACTTACCTGTGTTGCATACAGGGATGGCCAGCTTTTATGTCACACTTACCTGTGTTGCATGCAGGGATAGCCAGCATTTATGTCACACTTACCTGTGTTGCACACAGAGATGGCCAGCTTTTATGTCAAACTTACCTGTGTTGCATACAGGGATAGCCAGCATTTATGTCACACTTACCTGTGTTGCATACAAGGATGGCCAGTATTTATGTCGCACTTACCTGTGTTGCATACAGGGATGGCCAGCATTTATGTCACACTTACCTGTGTTGCATACAGGGATGGCCAGCATTTATGTCGCACTTACCTGTGTTGCATACATGGATGGCCAGCATTTATGTCACACTTACCTGTGTTGCATATAGGGATGGCCAGCATTTATGTCGCACTTACCTGTGTTGCATACAGAGATGGCCAGCTTTTATGTCAAACTTACCTGTGTTGCATACAGGGATGGCCAGCATTTATGTCACACTTACCTGTGTTGCATACAGGGATGGCCAGTATATATGTCGCACTTACCTGTGTTGCATACAGGGATGGCCAGCATTTATGTCACACTTACCTGTGTTGCATACAGGGATGGCCAGCATTTATGTCGCACTTACCTGTGTTGCATACATGGATGGCCAGCATTTATGTCACACTTACCTGTGTTGCATACAGGGATGGCCAGCATTTATGTCGCACTTACCTGTGTTGCATACAGGGACAGCCAGCATTTATGTCGCACTTACCTGTGTTGCATACAGAGATGGCGAGCATTTATGTCGCACTTACCTGTGTTGCATATAAGGATGGCCAGCATTTATGCCACACTTACCTGTGTTGAATACAAGGAAGGCCAGCATTTATGTCACACTTACCTGTGTTGCATACAAGGAAGGCCAGCATTTATGTCACACTTACCTGTGTTGCATACAAGGAAGGCCAGCATTTATGTCACACTTACCTGTGTTGCATACAGGGATGGCCAGCATTTATGTCACACTTACTTGTGTTGCATATAAGGATGACCAGCATTTATGTCACACTTACCTGTGTTGAATACAGGGATGGCCAGCATTTATGTCGCACTTACCTGTGTTGCATGCAGGGATGGCCAGCATTTATGTCACACTTACTTGTGTTGCATATAAGGATGGCCAGCATTTATGTCACACTTACCTGTGTTGCATATAAGGATAGCCATCATTTATGTCACACTTACCTGTGTTGCATATAAGGATGGCCATCATTTATGTCACACTTACCTGTGTTGCATATAAGGATGGCCAGCATTTATGTCACACTTACCTGTGTTGCATACAGGGATGGACAGCATTTATGTCACACTTACCTGTGTTGCATACAGGGATGGCCAGCATTTATGTCACACTTACCTGGGTTGCACACAGAGATGGCCAGCTTTTATGTCAAACTTACCTGTGTTGCATACAGGGATAGCCAGCATTTATGTCACACTTACCTGTGTTGCATACAATGATGGCCAGTATTTATGTCGCACTTACCTGTGTTGCATACAGGGATGGCCAGCATTTATGTCACATTTACCTGTGTTGCATACAGGGATGGCCAGCATTTATGTCGCACTTACCTGTGTTGCATACATGGATGGCCAGCATTTATGTCACACTTACCTGTGTTGCATATAGGGATGGCCAGCATTTATGTCACACTTACCTGTGTTGCATACAGAGATGGCCAGCTTTTATGTCAAACTTACCTGTGTTGCATACAGGGATGGCCAGCATTTATGTCACACTTACCTGTGTTGCATACAGGGATGGCCAGTATATATGTCGCACTTACCTGTGTTGCATACAGGGATGGCCAGCATTTATGTCGCACTTACCTGTGTTGCATATAAGGATGGCCAGCATTTATGCCACACTTACCTGTGTTGAATACAAGGAAGGCCAGCATTTATGTCACACTTACCTGTGTTGCATACAAGGAAGGCCAGCATTTATGTCACACTTACCTGTGTTGCATACAGGGATGGCCAGCATTTATGTCACACTTACTTGTGTTGCATATAAGGATGACCAGCATTTATGTCACACTTACCTGTGTTGAATACAGGGATGGCCAGCATTTATGTCGCACTTACCTGTGTTGCATGCAGGGATGGCCAGCATTTATGTCACACTTACTTGTGTTGCATATAAGGATGGCCAGCGTTTATGTCACACTTACCTGTGTTGCATATAAGGATGGTCATCATTTATGTCACACTTACCTGTGTTGCATATAAGGATGGCCATCATTTATGTCACACTTACCTGTGTTGCATATAAGGATGGCCAGCATTTATGTCACACTTACCTGTGTTGCATACAGGGATGGCCAGCATTTATGTCACACTTACCTGTGTTGCATACAGGGATGGCCAGCATTTATGTCACACTTACCTGTGTTGCATACAGAGATGGCCAGCATTTATGTCACATTTACCTGTGTTGCATACAGGGATGGCCAGCATTTATGTCACACTTAACTGTGTTGCATACAGAGATGGCCAGCATTTATGTCGCACTTACCTGTGTTGCATACAGGGATGGCCAGCATTTATGTCACACTTACCTGTGTTGCATACAGGGATGGCCAGCACTTATGTCACACTTACCTGTGTTGCATACAGGGATGGCCAGCATTTATGTCACACTTACTTGTGTTGCATATAAGGATGGCCAGCATTTATGTCGCACTTACCTGTGTTGCATACAGGGATGGCCAGCATTTATGTCACACTTACCTGTGTTGAATACAGGGATGGCCAGCATTTATGTCACACTTACTTGTGTTGCATATAAGGATGGCCAGCATTTATGTCACACTTACCTGTGTTGCATATAAGGATGGCCAGCATTTATGTCACACTTAACTGTGTTGCATACAGGGATGGCCAGCATTTATGTCACACTTACCTGTGTTGCATATAAGGATGGCCAGCATTTATGTCGCACTTACCTGTGTTGCATACAGGGATGGCCAGCATTTATGTCACACTTACCTGTGTTGAATACAGGGATGGCCAGCATTTATGTCACACTTACTTGTGTTGCATATAAGGATGGCCAGCATTTATGTCACACTTACCTGTGTTGCATATAAGGATGGCCAGCATTTATGTCACACTTAACTGTGTTGCATACAGGGATGGCCAGCATTTATGTCACACTTACCTGTGTTGCATACAGGGATGGCCAGCATTTATGTCACACTTAACTGTGTTGCATACAGGGATGGCCAGCATTTATGTCGCACTTACCTGTGTTGCATACAGGGATGGCCAGCATTTATGTCACACTTACCTGTGTTGCATACAGGGTAGGCCAGCATTTATGTCACACTTACTTGTGTTGCATATAAGGATGGCCAGCATTTATGTCACACTTACCTGTGTTGCATATAAGGATGGCCAGCATTTATGTCACACTTACCTGTGTTGCATACAGGGATGGCCAGCATTTATGTCACACTTACCTGTGTTGCATACAGGGATGGCCAGCATTTATGTCACACTTACCTGTGTTGCATATAAGGATGGCCAGCATTTATGTCACACTTACCTGTGTTGAATACAGGGATGGCCAGCATTTATGTCACACTTACCTTTGTTGCATACAGGGATGGCCAGCATTTATGTCGCACTTACCTGTGTTGCATACATGGATGGCCAGCATTTATGTCACACTTACCTGTGTTGCATACAGGGATGGCCAGCATTTATGTCGCACTTACCTGTGTTGCATACAGGGACAGCCAGCATTTATGTCGCACTTACCTGTGTTGCATACAGAGATGGCGAGCATTTATGTCGCACTTACCTGTGTTGCATATAAGGATGGCCAGCATTTATGCCACACTTACCTGTGTTGAATACAATGAAGGCCAGCATTTATGTCACACTTAACTGTGTTGCATACAGGGATGGCCAGCATTTATGTCGCACTTACCTGTGTTGCATACATGGATGGCCAGCATTTATGTCACACTTACCTGTGTTGCATACAGGGATGGCCAGCATTTATGTCGCACTTACCTGTGTTGCATACAGGGATGGCCAGCATTTATGTCACACTTACCTGTGTTGCATACAGAGATGGCCAGCATTTATGTCACACTTAACTGTGTTGCATACAGGGATGGCCAGCATTTATGTCACACTTACTTGTGTTGCATATAAGGATGGCCAGCATTTATGTCGCACTTACCTGTGTTGCATTCAGGGATAGCCAGCATTTATGTCGCACTTACCTGTGTTGCATACAGGGATGGCCAGTATTTATATCGCACTTACCTGTGTTGCATACAGGGATGGCCAGTATTTATATCGCACTTACCTGTGTTGCATACAGGGATGGCCAGTTTTTATGTCGCACTTACCTGTGTTGCATACAGGGATGACCAGCATTTATGTCGCACTTACCTGTGTTGCATACAGAGATGGCCAGCATTTATGTCACACTTACCTGTGTTGTATACAGAGATGGCCAGCATTTATGTCACACTTACCTGTGTTGCATACAGAGATGGCCAGCATTTATGTCACACTTACCTGTGTTGCATACAGAGATGGCCAGCATTTATGTCACACTTACCTGTGTTGCATACAGGGATGGCCAGCATTTATGTCACACTTACCTGTGTTGCATACAGAGATGGCCAGCATTTATGTCGCACTTACCTGTGTTGCATACAGGGATGGCCAGCATTTATGTCACACTTACCTGTGTTGCATACAGGGATGGCCAGCATTTATGTCGCACTTACCTGTGTTGCATACAGGGATGGCCAGCATTTATGTCACACTTACCTGTGTTGCATACAGAGATGGCCAGCATTTATGTCACACTTACCTGTGTTGTATACAGAGATGGCCAGCATTTATGTCACACTTACCTGTGTTGCATACAGAGATGGCCAGCAATTATGTCACACTTACCTGTGTTGCATACAGAGATGGCCAGCATTTATGTCACACTTACCTGTGTTGCATACAGGGATGGCCAGTATTTATGTCACACTTACCTGTGTTGCATTAGTACTGGGGCATGAGACATCATATTACACTTGTTAGTGATTTGTTTTCTACACGAGGAGTGCATTGCATCCCTAGAGCTATGAGATTAGAAATTCAAAATTTTATTCACCAGGAGGGTTACCTTGGTATCACGACGTGCAGCACTAAAACTATAAAGTTAATTTGGTGGCCTGGACGTTATTGTAATTTGTAATTTATTCATATAGAACAGTACATTCATAAATGGTTTTTCATGCACAGCATATAGATATAAAAATTAACATAGAATTAAACAAACCACTGCAAAAATGACGAGAACACAATAAAGAAAAGCATAAATAGGGTATAAAATAACATGACTATGAAATAATATGATAAAATTATAATTATTAAAGTATCAAAGATCTTGTATCCAATTGCACAACTTGTGCAAAGCACAAACCAGTACCAAGAGAACCACTCAAGAGCGTATCTTTTTTTTACTACTCGCAATGGATCGAAATCAAACGACTTACAAACCAAACTGCCGAAATTGCAATAACTACACTGAAAGAATTATTTGCTGTTCATGGTATATAAGATATGGTTAAGTCCTACAACGAGTAACAATTCAGTGCAGACAACTGTATCGTCAATTCCCAGAATCCTATGGGTCAATACATACAACTTGTTCACCAAGATTCACAAAGTCAGGGAAGTAGAAAGAGCAGTTCATACTGTAAAAAGATTACATAACATTACTCACATATACATCCACTACTCCATAAAATAGTGAAGGTGTAGCAAACATTCTGATTTCTTTCCTTGTTTGCCAGTCTTCCTATTTCTCTTTCAGTAGATGATATTGAGAAGGGTTATGAGTTATAACTCTTCTATATAGCTAACACAGATCACTAATTACATAAAATGCGAAGGATGGCGACTCCTTTGCTATCCTTAGATAATCAAATTATAAATTTGATGTAACCAAGCTCGTACAACAGTCTTATTTTTGAAATATAATGCTATCAGGAAGTTTCATTATTATATTCAAATAACTCTGCCAGTGCTCACATTATTATTCTAATTTCGATTTCTAGTCTTGTACCTAACTTCTGCTGTACTGTATATTTTGTTCCATTTTGTGAGTGCTGCAGGTCGGTAGGTATGCAGAATATGTTGTGTGTAATGTCACAGGAGCTCAACTCAAAGCTGTGACACAAGTCTAATAATTTACCGTTTTTGCTGTGTATTTACAGGTAGCACAATCACATTTACCAAGACACAGGGAACTATATATTCAACAACTGAAATTTACTGTGATTTACCTGAAGACAGAAGTGATAGAACCGTCGACCTCCTGCTATCAAATGCTCATACCATGGCATTTCAACCAATTACATTATTGTTGTCTTGGATACTAATGAGATTGTATACATCACATGGTTTCAACTAATGAGAGTAGTGGTGCCCTGGATGACATTTTCTAGTTATATTCCAAAAATACAAATTATTTGATGATTACCTTTTGAGTTGATTGTAAATATTTGAATGGTGATTATATATTTGCATTGTTTTATTAATGAAGTACTGAACTAATCTTTTTTGAAATTCAGAGAATATACAATGCAGAAGTATGGGAATAACCATGGTTGTCAATGACTGTCGTTTTTTGCATTTCAATAATTATTGGTGCTGGAAATAGCAACACCACGGAGTGATTGTATACTTAATAGGAACAAAGCATTATCAATTACAAGCCTGCAATAAATGATACCTATAAAAACAAAACGAAAATACGCAGAAAGATCACAATATTCATGGAAATAAAATAACTAAATTTTCGATAGTAGTGGTCCTGTTTTTGTGAATAGTCTTTCAGTATAGGAACACCCACAATATATTCTGTTACATTTGTAACCAACAACATCTTGAATAAAATATCAAGTGGAGTTGTTTTGAGCAGTCATGTTGTTGATGAGGGAATTATAAGGGAGTTTGCCACTACTTAAAATTAAATTCACATTCAGTGTCAAAGAAGATGACAGCATTGGGAATCAAGGAGTTGTTTCTGTCTTCTATACTTATACCACTGTCTGTGGTTATGCCCGTATGTGCTGTCCTGTAAATCCAGATGTCCATTTGTCTTTATGCTGAATGTAAACCGCAGTTGTAGTATTAATATGCAATGTGTACACTATACAGTGTGTATATAACTGTACATAACTTTTGTACAGAAGGGCAATAGGTCAAAGACCTGTGGTATTCCTCTTCATTGATGTACTATCACAGTAAACTACATGCTGTATTTCATCACAAACCACCTAATTACATCATCCAGTAGAATGACTATGTATTCACACATTCTAGAAATTATTTGAATCCATGGTGTAGTTGATCAACTTTTAAGTAGTGAAGGGAAAATTGTATTTTCCATTTTGGATCATATGGGAACAAGATCATTCTGAAAAAAGTGTGAGTGGTGAAGGTTCAAACACATTCAGCACAGATAAATGCTGATGATTGGATGACATAGTTGACTGCCCTGGAATCCAGCCTGATTTCATTAATCAGAATGGCGACCGGGCATGTTGGATAGATTCCATCCCATCACTCTGGTGGTTAGTTAGATGTGACATAACAACTTAGAAGACAGTCTCTGCAGCTTAGCATCAATTTAGCTGATGACATCACGGCCATAAAGCTGGCTTTACTCCAACAAAAAACTTAAGTTCCCATCGCATTACTTCTCAGCATGTATGTGGCGATGGACCGGACCCTAGATGTCACTCTCAAGCTCTTGTTGTGTAGCAACATCTATATCGAGGAAATGATCCTAAAATGGAAGGCGATTCAAGGCAAAAAAGAAAGCTTTAGCTCCCTGTCTATGGTGCAGCTATAATCCAAAAGTATGATTAATGTAACTAATGACATGAAACCAGGTAGTGTAAAAATAACAGACAGAATCCTGGCTGCAACCAACTAATCATGATTGTCATTGAGTGGGAATAATGGAAGTAGTCCTTTAAGTCTCCTGGTAACACCGCCCCAACACTGGTAGGTAGAGATGTTCTTTTAACACAAACTTAATATAGGCATGGTGCAATGGGCAGATGACTGGTTGCTGATTACCATAAACATTTTAGAATATATATCTTTGTAATAGCGTGCTGCTTTTTGGCAGAGCTTGGAAATGTGGTGGCACTGCATGTGCAAACATTGGTGTTGGCATGCTTTGGATTGTTTGGGAATTTAGTGCCACAAAGATGTTTTTGCATAAGTTGTCTTCCTTGTATTGAATTTTACCATCAACGATGAGGTGAAACAAATTTGTCATTTGTAATGTGTTGGATAAATGGCTGGCAATGTGGGTGATAAGTTTAAAATGTTATGAAAGGTAAAGTAAGCATTCATTCCTCATTTTCTAATCAATAATTGGTGAGTGAATGTATGTTGTATTTTGTTGTCCCTCCTCACCCATATGATTAATGCAAAAATGTACATGTTTTTGAGAAGTGATCAAGAAGCACTGAATGACACAAAAAATACAATATATACACATTAAAAAAACGGGCACTACTGCAATGACCAGTGTAATTAGACCTTATTTTGTCAGATCAATGTAATAGTACATGGGGCTGGCAGGATAAAGGTTACACCACACTCAATACAAAATTATTCCAACTGAATCAACACTGTCACAGTTAGAGTGCAACAGAACACAAACTAAAGTGAAAAGAACAAAATAAAATGTTCTTGAAAATCCACTGACACTGGTGATGGACCATACAGTGATAGGTAGTACATGCTATGATTGAGCATGGGCGAATTAAAGATCCGGCTCACACCAGGCACTGATGATGCCCCACCGACAGAAATTTGGATTATTTATGTTTGTGATCTTTGTGCAAAATTCAAGCAATACCCCTCTTTTCCATGGCGATTGTCCTGCATCTGTGGTATTAAATAGCCCAGTAAGGAACTACCTTGTCAATTAAACCAATTGTTAGTCATGTAATTAATAATAATAAAGTGTAACTCACTCATAGTAAAATTGGTGGTGGTGGTGGTGGTGAGGTGAGGTTTTGTGGACAGTGGCTGTCACACTGACTGAGCACACCTAACAATGATTGATTTAAAATTGTAGGAAATAAATTGACAGCATAAACAAATTTAAGGTATTCTTTATTTTATGGCAGGAAATTGAAAAATTAAAATACACAGTTGTATCAAACTCAGGTGGCGACTGTGGTACTTCAAAAAGTAGGCAAAGCAGACAGGTGGACACGTATGTGGAAGACGATATTCACAAACACTGCCCTCTCTGGCTAGAAACACAATACACAATATAAACAGACAGCTCAATAAATGAGTGGTTATATAACAAATCCTAGCAAAATGATAATTTTTCTTTTACAATATAAATGTATCCATGTCATGTTTCTGTCACACAGATTGAAGTGTATATTAAAATTGCTTCTAAATCTTTCATATATTTTCTTGGTAGTAGCTTACAACAGTGGACATATTAGTGTGAGAATTCCCGATAGCTTACAACAGTTGACATATTAGTGTGAGAATTCCTGATAGCTTACAACAGTGGACATATTAGTGTGAGAATTCCTGATAGCCTACAACAGTGGACATATTAGTATGAGAATTCCCGATAGCTTACAACAGTGGACATATTAGTGTGAGAATTCCTGATAGCTTACAACAGTGGACATATTAGTGTGAGAATTCCTGATAGCTTACAACAGTGGACATATTAGTGTGAGAATTCCCGATAGCCTACAACAGTGGACATATTAGTGTGAGAATTCCCGATAGCTTACAACAGTGGACATATTAGTGTGAGAATTCCCGATAGCTTACAACAGTGGACATATTAGTGTGAGAATTTCCGATGGCTTACAATAGAGGACAAACTAGTGTGAGAATTTCCGATGGTCAGAGTAATATGCGAATTCCTTGTACTTCCTGATTGTAGGAATACTTATCATGCACACATGACTGGAGAGCATTGCCAATGAAATAATTTAAGGCAGTATGTAACAAAACAATACAACATTAATGATAACTAGTATATATCAAGAATCATAGAATACATGCTATTCTGAGCTCTGTTGTATTAGAAAAGTTGTGAAATTTCAAATAACTTGAAAGTCATGTCATATCTCTGAGATGCATACTGGCAGTCATATATTTAAAAATCAAACAATTAAGATAAAACTTGGATAATTCAATAATAGTGCTATGTTTGAGGTTACAGTAAAACATGTTTCAACCACACCCTGTGTAAGCAGTCCTATTCTCTACAAACTTGCTTGTATATAAAAGAACATAGCGTAATTATTACAACCTTGCCCACTGAGAATCTAGACAATAAATGGAAGGACGGCTACAAAGTAATGATCTTTGATCTTTTCTTTTCAAGGCAAAGTTCGTCCTAGAACAATGTAATAATATATCTTAACATTTTGTGCACAAAATACAAAATAAAATTTAAGTGGGAACAATATTTATGTTTCTCAAATAATACTACATGTACTGTGTTAATCTCAGTGTCCTTTATAGAAAATATAAACTATAATTGTATAAAAGTTCCAAAAAATAATAGTAATATTAATTTTAAATAATCTAAACATTTTGTGCACAAAATAATAAATAAAATTTAAGTGGGAACAATACTGATCAGAAGTGGAGTAATATTTATGTTCCTCATATAATACTACATGTACTGTGTTAATCCCAGTGTCCCTTATAGAATAATATAAACTATAACTGTATAAAAGTTTCTAAAAAATAAAAGTACAGTAATACAGATAAGCAAAATTTGGCAAGAAAAATAAAGTACACTTAATTGTCACTTTTGTTATTTATACTACACCATGAAAACATATCAATTTAACAATTGTCTAATTGACAGATCTTATTACCAACATCTGGTTATCATTATTAGCAATGTAAATGTCTTCATTCTGTCCACAAATGTTATAATTCAGAATAATTTCCCCTATGTCTTAAAAATTGCACATGCTAGTTACACAAAAATTTAACTTGTTGATATTTCATAGTGATAAAAATTCCAAATTTGAAGATAAAGTTGTTGTAACCACAAGAAAAAGAGTTTAAATAGGGACAATGACAAGGACAGACATGTTCCTCTAATACCTTGACCTTCATCAACAATGATACAGACAAGATAAAAAACCTCAATAAACTAAACACCACAGTCTGCCAATCAAACTTCCACAGTCCTTATGGTGATGATTTAGACACATTTCAAGCATGGCTATCCATCAAACTCCATAGTTCATTTCATTTTCATAAAAAGTAGCACCATCTTTCAACAACTTTCTCCCAAAGAATGCTAGCAAAAGTGCAACTCGTTCATGCCAGGGTTAGGTATTTGCAGACAATACAACAGAAAGCAACACTGAATATTTTGTTCAAATTCATGGCATATGACATGTTTTTTTAACATAATTGTTTTCTTGGAAATGAACATCAAGCCTGAATACCAATGGTTATCACCTGGACTTCTATAACCACATAATTTCACACATTTTGGAAACCCACCCCCAAAAAATCTGTACAATGCATTAAGCATAAAAGCAACTGCTTTCTATATAATTTAAATCATTAGAAAAGAAAAATCTGTTGATACAATGTAAATTACAATATCTGAAAGTCATCTCAGTTTTCAGCTTAATATGAAGCAGAAACTCTTCAATGCAATGTTTGCATGCATTATTTTGAAAATGAATAAAAACATTCTGACATAAGATGGCCATTTCTTGCCCGTTATGTCCCGTTTACTTTGACAAAAACAAAATCTTGGTCACATGGGCAGTTAAATATCCATTTCATGGGCTGATACCCCCTGCATGTCATGAGTGATTTCCACACGTCTTGGTATGAGTGATTTCTGCACATGTCTTGGTGTGAGAGTGATTTCTGCACATGTCTTGGTGTGAGAGTGATTTCTGCACATGTCTTGGTATGAGAGTGATTTCCACACGTCTTGGTATGAGTGATTTCTGCACACGTCTTGGTATGAGTGATTTCTGCACATGTCTTGGTATGAGAGTGATTTCTGCACATGTCTTGGTGTGAGTGATTTCTGCACATGTCTTGGTATGAGTAATTTCTGCACATGTCTTGGTATGAGAGTGATTTCCACACGTCTTGGTATGAGTGATTTCTGCACACGTCTTGGTATGAGTGATTTCTGCACACGTCTTGGTATGAGAGTGATTTCTGCACATGTCTTGGTGTGAGAGTGATTTCTGCACATGTCTTGGTGTGAGAGTGATTTCTGCACATGTCTTGGCGTGAGAGTGATTTCTGCACATGTCTTGGGATGAGAGTGATTTTTGCACGTCTTGGTCTGAGAGTGATTTCTGCACATGGTTTGGTGTGAGAGTGATTTCTGCACATGTCCTGGTATGAGAGTGATTTCTGCACATGTCTTGGTATGAGAGTGATTTCTGCACATGTCTTGGTGTGAGAGTGATTTCTGCACATGTCTTGGGATGAGAGTGATTTTTGCACGTCTTGGTCTGAGAGTGATTTCTGCACATGGTTTGGTGTGAGAGTGATTTCCTCACATGTCTTAGCGTGAGAGTGAATTCCTCACATGTCTTGGTTTGAGAGTGATTTCTGCACATGGTTTGGTGTGAGAGTGATTTCTGCACATGTCTTGGTGTGAGAGTGATTTCTGCATATGTCTTGGGATGAGAGTGATTTTTGCACGTCTTGGTCTGAGAGTGATTTCTGCACATGGTTTGGTGTGAGAGTGATTTCTGCACATGTCTTGGTATGAGAGTGATTTCTGCACATGTCTTGGTATGAGAGTGATTTCTGCACATGTCTTGGTGTGAGAGTGATTTCTGCACATGTCTTGGGATGAGAGTGATTTTTGCACGTCTTGGTCTGAGAGTGATTTCTGCACATGGTTTGGTGTGAGAGTGATTTCCTCACATGTCTTAGCGTGAGAGTGAATTCCTCACATGTCTTGGGATGAGAGTGATTTCTGCACAAGTCTTAGTGTGAGAGTGATTTCTGCACATGTCCTGGTGTGAGAGTGATTTCTGCACATGTCTTGGGATGAGAGTGATTTTTGCACGTCTTGGTCTGAGAGTGATTTCTGCACATGGTTTGGTGTGAGAGTGATTTCCTCACATGTCTTAGCGTGAGAGTGATTTCTGCACATGTCGTGGTGTGAGAGTGATTTCTGCACATGTGGTATGAGAGTAATTTCTGCACATGTCTTGGTATGAGAGTAATTTCTGCACATGTCTTGGTGTGAGAGTGATTTCTGCACATGTCTTGGTATGAGAGTAATTTCTGCACATGTCTTGGTGTTAGAGTGATTTCTGCACATGTGCTGTGAGAGTGATTTCTGCACATGTGCTGTGAGAGTGATTTCTGCACGTCTGGTGTGAGTGATTTCTGCACATGTCTTGGTATGAGAGTAATTTCTGCACATGTCTTGGTGTGAGAGTGATTTCTGCACATGTGGTGTGAGAGTGATTTCTGCACATGTGGTGTGAGTGATTTCTGCACACGTCGTCGTGGTATGAGAGTGATTTCTGGACATGTCTTGGTGTGAGAGTGATTTCTGCACATGTCTTGGTATGAGAGTAATTTCTGCACATGTCTTGGTGTGAGAGTGATTTCTGCACATGTGGTGTGAGAGTGATTTCTGCACATGTCTTGGGATGAGAGTGATTTCTGCACAAGTCTTGGCGGGAAAGTGATTTCTGCACATGTCAAGATGCGAGTGATTTCTGCACATGTCGAGATGCGAGTGATTTCTGCACATGTCGAGATGCGAGTGATTTCCTCACATGTCTTGGTGAAAGAGTGATTTCTGCACATGTCATGGTATGAGAGTGATTTCTGCACATGTCTTGGCGGGAAAGTGATTTCTGCACATGTCAAGATGCCAGTGATTTCTGCACATGTCGAGATGCGAGTGATTTCCTCACATGTCTTGGTGAAAGAGTGATTTCTGCACATGTCATGGTATGAGAGTGATTTCTGCACATGTCTTGGTGTGAGTGATTTCTGCACATATCTTGGTATGAGAGTGATTTCTGTACAGGATTTTTATTCACACATCAATAACAATAGAACAGAATAAGAAAAATAACCATCTCTATGATAATTGAATCCGGGGGTGAAAGCAGGGGTGGCATTCAAAGACGAATCAGCACATATATTACAGTGCAGCATGTAAGTGTGAAGTACAAAATAATGATTTCCTTACATAAAGGTTGTATTCACTAATCAATATATGCTATATATACATGCAGACCACAAATCAAGGCCACACATTTTATACTCCAGAAACAGTACAATATTTACAGTATATCCTCCACACGTGATATCTTATCCGATTATTTGGCAACACTTCAAACCACAGCGACATATTGCTGTGTATTGCACACATGAGTGACCTCTGTATGTTCTGCAATCTCAGTTACGCTGGTATCATCTTCTTTCAGCTTTGTGCCTTTCCTTGACCACTTCCTGCATTAGCAAGGCTTCTCAATTGCTTCATTACGGTGTCCATCAGTTTCTTTTTGTCTCTTTCATTCTTTTTAAATGTAGATAACAAATGTTTCTTCTTATCTGCATCTTTCATCCTGTAAAGTGAAATATTATTATAATATTGACCTGACCAGATAGGGGTTAATTTTGTACCAAGGATCCATACTTTTTTGGTGAAGGGCCCACGCTCTGTGAACTTTCTCGAAAAAGGGTCACTGTTCAATGGACTTATTTTTCAAGGGTCAGTACTCAATGGACTTACTTTTCAAGGGTCAGTACTCAATGGACTTACTTTTCAAGGGTCAGTACTCAATGGATTTACTTTTCAAGGGTCAGTACTCAATGAATTTACTTATCAAGAGTCAGTACTCAACGGACTTACTTTTCAAGGGTCAGTACTCAACAGACTTACTTTTCAAGGGTCAGGACTCAATGGATTTACTTTTCAAGGGTCGGTGCTCAATGGACATATTTTTCAAGGGTCAGTACTAAATGGATTTACTTTTCAAGGGTCAGTACTCAATGGATTTACTTTTCAAGGGTCAGTACTCAATGGATTTACTTTTCAAGGGTCAGTACTCAATGGACTTACTTTTCAAGGGTCAGTACTCAATGGACTTACTTTTCAAGGGTCAGTACTCAATGGACTTATTTTTCAAGGGTCAGTACTCAATGGACTTACTTTTCAAGGGTCAGTACTCAATGGACTTACTTTTCAAGGGTCAGTACTCAATGGACTTACTTTTCAAGGGTCAGTACTCAATGGACTTATTTTTCAAGAGTCAGTACTCAATGGACTTACTTTTCAAGGGTCAGTACTCAATGGATTTACTTTTCAAGAGTCAGTACTCAATGGACTTACTTTTCAAGGGTCAGTACTCAATGGACTTACTGTTCAAGGGTCAGTACTCAATGGACTTACTTTTCAAGGGTCAGTACTCAATGGACTTATTTTTCAAGAGTCAGTACTCAATGGACTTACTTTTCAAGGGTCAGTACTCAATGGATTTACTTTTCAAGAGTCAGTACTCAATGGATTTACCTTTCAATGGTCAGTACTCAATGGATTTACCTTTCAATGGTCAGTACTCAATGGATTTACCTTTCAATGGTCAGTACTCAATGGATTTACTTTTCAAGGCTCAGTACTCAATGGACTTACTTTTCAAGGGTCAGTACTCAATGGACTTACTTTTCAAGGGTCAGTACTCAACAGACTTACTTTTCAAGGGTCAGAACTCAATGGATTTACTTTTCAAGAGTCAGTACTCAATGGATTTACTTTTCAAGGGTCAATACTCAATGGACTTACTTTTCAAGGGTCAGTACTCAATGGACTTACTTTTCAAGGGTCAGTATTCAATGGATTTACTTTTCAAGAGTCAGTACTCAATGGACTTACTTTTCAAAGGTCAGTACTCAATGGATTTACTTTTCAAGCGTCAGTGCTCAATGGATTTACTTTTCAAGGGTCAGTGCTCAATGAATTTACTTTTCAAGGGTCAGTGCTCAATGAATTTACCTTTCAAGGGTCAGTACTCAATGGACTTACTTTTCAAGGGTCAACACTCAATGGATTTACTTTTCAAGGGTCAGAGCTCAATGGATTTACTTTTCAAAGGTCAGTATTCAATGGACTTACTTTTCAAGGGTCAATACTCAATGGATTTACTTTTCAAGGGTCAGTAGTCAATGGACTTACTTTTCAAGGGTCAGTACTCAATGGATTTATTTTCAAGGGTCAGTGCACTGTGGACTTACTTTTCAAGAAGTGTCAATGCTCTCTGTGGGCTCACTCTCAGATATTTACTTCTACTCTGACCATAATCAGCTAAGTATGATGACCAATCCCATGTCATGAATAAATCTAGGAGTTGTCGGAGTTCAACAAATGTCATCTGTAATGCACCATCTTGAAAACCTGGCACTGGCTCTGAATTTGCAAACTCTGAATATGAAAAATGATAGGTTATTATTAGCTAAGTCTACAAAATACAGCTCTATTCACACTGTATAACACACTACCAAACACTGCTCTATTCACACTGTATAACACACTACTAAACACTGCTCTATTCACACTGTATAACACACTACTAAACACTGCTTTATTCACACTGTATAACACACTACCAAACACTGCTCTTTTCACACTGTATAACACACTACCAAACACTGCTCTATTCACACTGTATAACACACTACTAAACACTGCTCTATTCACACTGTATAACACACTACCAAATACTGCTCTATTCACACTGTATAACACACTACTAAACACTGCTCTATTCACACTGTATAACATACTACTAAACACTGCTCTATTCACACTGTATAACACACTACTAAACACTGCTCTATTCACACTACCAAACACTGCTCTATTCACACTGTATAACACACTACTAAACACTGTTCTATTCACACTGTATAACACACTACTAAACACTGCTCTATTCACACTGTATAACACACTACTAAACACTGCTCTATTCACACTGTATAACACACTACTAAACACTGCTCTATTCACACTGTATAACACACTACCAAACACTGCTCTATTCACACTGTATAACACACTACCAAACACTGCTCTATTCACACTGTATAACACACTACCAAACACTGCTCTATTCATACTGTATAACACACTACCAAACACTGCTCTATTCACACTGTATAACACACTACCAAACACTGCTCTATTCACAATGTATAACACACTACTAAACACTGCTCTATTCACACTGTATAACACACTACCAAACACTGCTCTATTCACACTGTATAACACACTACTAAACACTGCTCTATTCACACTGTATAACACACTACTAAACACTGCTTTATTCACTGTATAACACACCACCAAACACTGCTCTATTCACACTGTACAACACACTACCAAACACTGCATAACACACTACCAAACACTGCTCTATTCACACTGTATAACACACTACCAAATACTGCTCTATTCACACTGTATAACACACTACCAAACACTGTTCTATTCACACTGTATAACACACTACTAAACACTGCTTTATTCACACTGTATAACACACTACTAAACACTGCTTTATTCACACTGTATAACACACTACCAAATACTGCTCTATTCACACTGTATAACACACTACTAAACACTGCTTTATTCACACTGTATAACACACTACTAAACACTGCTTTATTCACACTGTATAACACACTACCAAACACTGCTCTATTCACAATGTATAACACACTACTAAACACTGCTCTATTCACACTGTATAACACACTACTAAACACTGTTCTATTCACACTGTATAACACACTACTAAACACTGCTTTATTCACACTGTATAACACACTACTAAACACTGCTTTATTCACACTGTATAACACACTACCAAATACTGCTCTATTCACACTGTATAACACACTACTAAACACTGCTTTATTCACACTGTATAACACACTACTAAACACTGCTTTATTCACACTGTATAACACACTACCAAACACTGCTCTATTCACAATGTATAACACACTACTAAACACTGCTCTATTCACATTGTATAACACTACCAAACACTGCTCTATTCACACTGTATAACACACTACCAAACACTGCTCTATTCACACTGTATAACACACTACCAAACACTGCTCTATTCACAATGTATAACACACTACTAAACACTGCTCTATTCACACTGTATAACACACTACCAAACACTGCTCTATTCACACTGTATAACACACTACTAAACACTGCTCTATTCACACTGTATAACACACTACTAAACACTGCTTTATTCACACTGTATAACACACCACCAAACACTGCTCTATTCACACTGTATAACACACTACCAAACACTGCTCTATTCACACTGTATAACACACTACCAAACACTGCTCTATTCACACTGTATAACACACTACCAAACACTGCATAACACACTACCAAACACTGCTCTATTCACACTGTATAACACACCACCAAACACTGCTCTATTCACAATGTATAACACACTACTAAACACTGTTCTATTCACACTGTATAACACACTACTAAACACTGCTTTATTCACACTGTATAACACACTACTAAACACTGCTTTATTCACACTGTATAACACACTACCAAATACTGCTCTATTCACACTGTATAACACACTACTAAACACTGCTTTATTCACACTGTATAACACACTACTAAACACTGCTTTATTCACACTGTATAACACACTACCAAATACTGCTCTATTCACACTGTATAACACACTACCAAACACTGCTCTATTCACACTGTATAACACACTACCAAACACTGCTCTATTCACACTGTATAACACACTACCAAACACTGTTCTATTCACACTGTATAACACACTACCAAACAGTGCTCTATTCACTGTATAACACACTACCAAACACTGCTCTATTCACACTGTATAACACACTACCAAACACTGCTCTATTCACACTGTATAACACACTACCAAACACTGCTATATTCACACTGTATAACACACTACTAAACACTGCTCTATTCACATTGTATAACACACTACTAAACACTGCTCTATTCACACTGTATAACACACTACCAAACACTGCTCTATTCACATTGTATAACACTACCAAACACTGCTCTATTCACACTGTATAACACACTACCAAACACTGCTCTATTCACACTGTATAACACACTACCAAACACTGCTCTATTCACACTGTATAACACACTACTAAACACTGCTGTATTCACACTGTATAACACACTACCAAACACTGCTCTATTCACACTGTATAACACACTACTAAACACTGCTATATTCACACTGTATAACACACTACTAAACACTGCTTTATTCACACTGTATAACACACCACCAAACACTGCTCTATTCACACTGTATAACACACTACCAAACACTGCTCTATTCACACTGTATAACACACTACCAAACACTGCATAACACAATACCAAACACTGCTCTATTCACACTGTATAACACACCACCAAACACTGCTCTATTCACAATGTATAACACACTACTAAACACTGTTCTATTCACACTGTATAACACACTACTAAACACTGCTTTATTCACACTGTATAACACACTACTAAACACTGCTTTATTCACACTGTATAACACACTACCAAATACTGCTCTATTCACACTGTATAACACACTACTAAACACTGCTTTATTCACACTGTATAACACACTACTAAACACTGCTTTATTCACACTGTATAACACACTACCAAATACTGCTCTATTCACACTGTATAACACACTACCAAACACTGCTCTATTCACACTGTATAACACACTACCAAACACTGCTCTATTCACACTGTATAACACACTACTAAACACTGCTCTATTCACACTGTATAACACACTACTAAACACTGCTTTATTCACACTGTATAACACACCACCAAACACTGCTCTATTCACACTGTATAACACACTACCAAACACTGCTCTATTCACACTGTATAACACACTACCAAACACTGCTCTATTCACACTGTATAACACACTACCAAACACTGCATAACACACTACCAAACACTGCTCTATTCACACTGTATAACACACCACCAAACACTGCTCTATTCACAATGTATAACACACTACTAAACACTGTTCTATTCACACTGTATAACACACTACTAAACACTGCTTTATTCACACTGTATAACACACTACTAAACACTGCTTTATTCACACTGTATAACACACTACCAAATACTGCTCTATTCACACTGTATAACACACTACTAAACACTGCTTTATTCACACTGTATAACACACTACCAAACAGTGCTCTATTCACTGTATAACACACTACCAAACACTGCTCTATTCACACTGTATAACACACTACCAAACACTGCTCTATTCACACTGTATAACACACTACCAAACACTGCTATATTCACACTGTATAACACACTACTAAACACTGCTCTATTCACATTGTATAACACACTACTAAACACTGCTCTATTCACACTGTATAACACACTACCAAACACTGCTCTATTCACATTGTATAACACTACCAAACACTGCTCTATTCACACTGTATAACACACTACCAAACACTGCTCTATTCACACTGTATAACACACTACCAAACACTGCTCTATTCACACTGTATAACACACTACTAAACACTGCTCTATTCACACTGTATAACACACTACCAAACACTGCTCTATTCACACTGTATAACACACTACTAAACACTGCTATATTCACACTGTATAACACACTACTAAACACTGCTTTATTCACACTGTATAACACACCACCAAACACTGCTCTATTCACACTGTATAACACACTACCAAACACTGCTCTATTCACACTGTATAACACACTACCAAACACTGCATAACACAATACCAAACACTGCTCTATTCACACTGTATAACACACCACCAAACACTGCTCTATTCACAATGTATAACACACTACTAAACACTGTTCTATTCACACTGTATAACACACTACTAAACACTGCTTTATTCACACTGTATAGCACACTACTAAACACTGCTTTATTCACACTGTATAACACACTACCAAATACTGCTCTATTCACACTGTATAACACACTACTAAACACTGCTTTATTCACACTGTATAACACACTACTAAACACTGCTTTATTCACACTGTATAACACACTACCAAATACTGCTCTATTCACACTGTATAACACACTACCAAACACTGCTCTATTCACACTGTATAACACACTACCAAACACTGCTCTATTCACACTGTATAACACACTACCAAACACTGTTCTATTCACACTGTATAACACACTACCAAACAGTGCTCTATTCACTGTATAACACACTACCAAACACTGCTCTATTCACACTGTATAACACACTACCAAACACTGCTCTATTCACACTGTATAACACACTACCAAACACTGCTATATTCACACTGTATAACACACTACTAAACACTGCTCTATTCACATTGTATAACACACTACTAAACACTGCTCTATTCACACTGTATAACACACTACCAAACACTGCTCTATTCACATTGTATAACACTACCAAACACTGCTCTATTCACACTGTATAACACACTACCAAACACTGCTCTATTCACACTGTATAACACACTACCAAACACTGCTCTATTCACACTGTATAACACACTACCAAACACTGCTCTATTCACAATGTATAACACACTACTAAACACTGCTCTATTCACACTGTATAACACACTACCAAACACTGCTCTATTCACACTGTATAACACACTACTAAACACTGCGCTGTATTCACACTGTATAACACACTACCAAACAGTGCTCTATTCACTGTATAACACACTACCAAACACTGCTCTATTCACACTGTATAACACACTACCAAACACTGCTCTATTCACACTGTATAACACACTACCAAACACTGCTTTATTCACACTGTATAACACACTACCAAACATTGCTCTATTCACACTACTAAACACTGCTTTATTCACACTGGATAACACACTACCAAACACTGCTCTATTCACACTGTATAACACACTACCAAACACTGCTCTATTCACACTGTATAACACACTGCCAAACACTGCTCTATTCACACTGTATAACACACTACCAAACACTGCTCTATTCACACTGTATAACACACTACTAAATACTGCTCTATTCACACTGTATAACACACTGCCAAACACTGCTCTATTCACACTGTATAACACACTACCAAACACTGCTCTATTCACACTGTATAACACACTACCAAACACTGCTATATTCACACTGTATAACACACTACCAAACACTGCTCTATTCACATCGTATAACACACTACAAAACACTGCTTTATTCACACTGTATAACACACTACCAAACACTGTTCTATTCACACTGTATAACACACTACGAAACACTGCTTTATTCACACTGTATAACACACCACCAAACACTGCTTTATTCACACTGTATAACACACTACCAAACACTGCTCTATTCACACTGTATAACACACTACCAAACACTGCTCTATTCACACTGTATAACACACTACCAAACACTGCTATATTCACACTGTATAACACACTACCAAACACTGCTCTATTCACATCGTATAACACACTACTAAACACTGCTTTATTCACACTGTATAACACACTACCGAACACTGCTCTATTCACACTGTATAACACACTACTAAATACTGCTCTATTCACACTGTATAACACACTACTAAATACTGCTCTATTCACACTGTATAATACACTACCAAACACTGCTTTATTCACAATGTATAACACACTACCAAACACTGCTCTATTCATACTGTATAACACACTACCAAACACTGCTCTATTCACACTGTATAACACACTACTAAACACTGCTCTATTCACACTGTATAACACACTAAACACTGCTCTATTCACACTGTATAACACACTACTAAACACTGCTCTATTCACACTGTATAACACACTACCAAACACTGCTCTATTCACACTGAATAACACACTACCAAACACTGCTCTATTCACACTGTATAACACACTACTAAACACTGCTCTATTCACATTGAATAACACACTACTAAACACTGCTCTATTCACACTGTATAACACACTACCAAACACTGCTATATTCACACTGTATAACACACTACTAAACACTGCTCTATTCACATTGTATAACACACTACTAAACACTGCTCTATTCACACTGTATAACACACTACTAAACACTGCTTTATTCACACTGTATAACACACTACCAAATACTGCTCATATTCACACTGTATAACACACTACTAAACACTGCTTTATTCACACTGTATAACACACTACCAAATACTGCTCTATTCACACTGTATAACACACTACTAAACACTGCTTTATACACACTGTTTAACACACTACCAAACACTGCTCTACTCACACTGTATAACACACTACTAAACACTGTTCTATTCACACTGTATAACACACTACCAAACACTGCTCTATTCACACTGTATAACACACTACTAAACACTGTTCTATTCACACTGTATAACACACTACTAAACACTGCTTTATTCACACTGTATAACACACTACTAAACACTGCTTTATTCACACTGTATAACACACTACCAAATACTGCTTATATTCACACTGTATAACACACTACTAAACACTGCTTTATTCACACTGTATAACACACTACCAAATACTGCTCTATTCACACTGTACAACACACTACTAAACACTGCTTTATACACACTGTTTAACACACTACCAAACACTGCTCTATTCACACTGTATAACACACTACTAAACACTACTCTATTCACACTGTATAACACACTACCAAACACTGCTCCATTCACACTGTATAACACACTACCAAACACTGCTCTATTCACACTGTATAACACACTACCAAACACTGCTCTATTCACACTGTATAACACACTACTAAACACTGCTCTATTCACACTGTATAACACACTACCAAACACTGCTCTATTCACACTGTATAACACACTACCAAATACTGCTCTATTCACACTGTATAACACACTACCAAGCACTGCTTTATTCACACTGTATAACACACTACCAAACACTGCTCTATTCACACTGTATAACACACTACCAAACACTGTTCTATTCACACTGTATAACACACTACCAAATACTGCTCTATTCACACTGTATAACACACTACCAAATACTGCTCTATTCACACTGTATAACACACTACCAAACACTGCTCTATTCACACTGTATAACACACTACCAAACACTGCTCTATTCACACTGTATAACACACTACCAAACACTGCTCTATTCACACTGTATAACACACTACCAAACACTGCTCTATTCACACTGTATAACACACTACCAAACACTGCTTTATACACACTGTATAACACACTACCAAACACTGCTCTATTCACACTGTATAACACACTACCAAATACTGCTCTATTCACACTGTATAACACACCACCAAATACTGCTCTATTCACACTGTATAACACACTACCAAACACTGCTTTATTCACACTGTATAACACACTACCAAACACTGCTCTATTCACACTGTATAACACTACTAAATACTGCTCTATTCACACTGTATAACACACTACCAAACACTGCTCTATTCACACTGTATAACACACTACCAAATACTACTCTATTCACACTGTATAACACACCACCAAATACTGCTCTATTCACACTGTATAACACACTACCAAACACTGCTCTATTCACACTGTATAACACACTACCAAACACTGCTCTATTCACACTATATAACACACCACCAAATACTGCTCTATTCACACTGTATAACACACTACTAAACACTGCTTTATTCACACTGTATAACACACTACCAAATACTGCTCTATTCACACTGTATAACACACTACTAAACACTGCTTTATACACACTGTTTAACACACTACCAAACACTGCTCTATTCGCACTGTATAACACACTACTAAACACTGTTCTATTCACACTGTATAACACACTACCAAACACTGCTCTATTCACACTGTATAACACACTACTAAACACTGTTCTATTCACACTGTATAACACACTACTAAACACTGCTTTATTCACACTGTATAACACACTACCAAATACTGCTCATATTCACACTGTATAACACACTACTAAACACTGCTTTATTCACACTGTATAACACACTACCAAATACTGCTCTATTCACACTGTATAACACACTACTAAACACTGCTTTATACACACTGTTTAACACACTACCAAACACTGCTCTATTCACACTGTATAACACACTACTAAACACTACTCTATTCACACTGTATAACACACTACCAAACACTGCTCTATTCACACTGTATAACACACTACCAAACACTGCTCTATTCACACTGTATAACACACTACTAAACACTGCTCTATTCACACTGTATAACACTACCAAACACTGCTCTATTCACACTGTATAACACACTACCAAATACTGCTCTATTCACACTGTATAACACACTACCAAACACTGCTTTATTCACACTGTATAACACACTACCAAACACTGCTCTATTCACACTGTATAACACACTATCAAACACTGCTCTATTCACACTGTATAACACACTACCAAATACTGCTCTATTCACACTGTATAACACACTACCAAACACTGCTCTATTCACACTGTATAACACACTACCAAACACTGCTCTATTCACACTGTATAACACACTACCAAACACTGCTCTATTCACACTGTATAACACACTACCAAACACTGCTCTATTCACACTGTATAACACACTACCAAATACTGCTCTATTCACACTGTATAACACACTACCAAACACTGCTCTATTCACACTGTATAACACACTACCAAACACTGCTCTATTCACACTGTATAACACACTACCAAACACTGCTCTATTCACACTGTATAACACACTACCAAACACTGCTCTATTCACACTGTATAACACACTACCAAACACTGCTCTATTCACACTGTATAACACACTACCAAATACTGCTCTATTCACACTGTATAACACACTACCAAATACTGCTCTATTCACACTGTATAACACACTACTAAACACTGCTCTATTCACACTGTATAACACACTACCAAATACTGCTCTATTCACACTGTATAACACACTACCAAATACTGCTCTATTCACACTGTATAACACACTACCAAACACTGCTCTATCACACTGTATAACACACTACCAAACACTGCTCTATTCACACTGTATAACACACTACCAAACACTGCTCTATTCACACTGTATAACACACTACCAAACACTGCTTTATACACACTGTATAACACACTACCAAACACTGCTCTATTCACACTGTATAACACACTACTAAATACTGCTCTATTCACACTGTATAACACACTACCAAACACTGCTCTATTCACACTGTATAACACACTACCAAATACTGCTCTATTCACACTGTATAACACACCACCAAATACTGCTCTATTCACACTGTATAACACACTACCAAACACTGCTTTATTCACACTGTATAACACACTACCAAACACTGCTTTATTCACACTGTATAACACACTACTAAATACTGCTCTATTCACACTGTATAACACACTACCAAACACTGCTCTATTCACACTGTATAACACACTACCAAACACTGCTCTATTCACACTGTATAACACACTACTAAATACTGCTCTATTCACACTGTATAACACACTACCAAACACTGCTCTATTCACACTGTATAACACACTACTAAATACTGCACTATTCACACTGTATAACACACTACCAAACACTGCTTTATTCACACTGTATAACACACTACTAAACACTGCTTTATTCACACTGTATAACACACTACTAAATACTGCTCTATTCACACTGTATAACACACTACCAAACACTGTTCTATTTACACTGTATAACACACTACTAAATACTGCTCTATTCACACTGTATAACACACTGCCAAACACTGCTCTATTCACACTGTATAACACACTACCAAACACTGCTCTATTCACACTGTATAACACACTACCAAACACTGCTATATTCACACTGTATAACACACCACCAAATACTGCTCTATTCACACTGTATAACACACTACTAAACACTGCTCTATTCACACTGTATAACACACTACTAAACACTGCTTTATTCACACTGTATAACACACTACCAAACACTGCTCTATTCACACTGTATAACACACTACCAAACACTGCTCTATTCACACTGTATAACACACTACTAAACACTGCTCTATTCACACTGTATAACACACTACCAAATACTGCTGAAGTATTCTGAATTAGTATGGCATTCACTCTACATGGAAGTATTCTGAATTGGTATGGCATTCACTCTACATGGAAGTATTCTGAATTGGTATGGCATTCACTCTACATGGAAGTATTCTGAATTGGTATGGCATTCTCTCTACATGGAAGTATTCTGAATTGGCATGGCATTCACTCTACATGAAAGTACTCTGAATTGGTATGGTATTCACTCTACATGGAAGTATTCTGAATTGGTATGGCATTCACTCTACATGGAAGTATTCTGAATTGGTATGGCATTCACTCTACATGGAAGTATTTTGAATTGGTATGGCATTCACTCTACATGGAAGTACTCTGAATTGGTATGGCATTCACTCTACATGGAAGTATTCTGAATTGGTATGGCATTCACTCTACATGGAAGTATTCTGAATTGGTATGGCATTCACTCTACATGGAAGTATTCTGAATTGGTATGGCATTTACTCTACATGGAAGTATTTTGAATTGGTATGGCATTCACTCTACATGGAAGTACTCTGAATTGGTATGGCATTCACTCTACATGGAAGTATTCTGAATTGGTATGGCATTCACTCTACATGAAAGTATTCTGAATTGGTATGGCATTCACTTTGCATGGAAGTATTCTGAATTAGTACGGCATTCACTCTACATGGAAGTATTCTGAATTGGTATGGCATTCACTCTACATGGAAGTATTCTGAATTGGTATGGCATTCACTTTGCATGGAAGTATTCTGAATTAGTACGGCATTCACTCTACATGGAAGTATTCTGAATTGGTATGGCATTCACTCTACATGGAAGTATTCAGGATTTGTCATGGTATTCCCTCTACATCATGGATGTACTCTGAAATCAAAGTACAACTGACCAACACTGCGCTGATGGTCACTATGCATCACTGGTTTTATTTCCTACTCTCCCCTTACAAAACTCTCTTCCTCTACAGCAAAAAAATCTCTTTTGTGTTGATTACCAAGTCTGATTGGAAAAATTCAGCAACACAAAATGTGATCATATTCCTCATGAAAGGTGTCGGTGCAGAAATAATGGTGGCAAATGAAACAAAAATAATAAATACCAGGCAATGCTGACCACTAAAATAAATTCACCACAAAAATTTATACTCACGTTCACACTGTATAACATCCAGATTAAACTGAAGAAGAGCACCATTGGAAATAGACTTAACTTCTGGTTCTATCACAAAGTTCATTAATGAATTGGCTAAATGTTTGCAAGCACAGAGACATGCAGTCTGGGCAACCTTTCCCTGTGGAGATAAAAGTGAAGCATATATCAATTCAGAGGAACTAATCAGTTTTATAACTTTACCTAGATCAGCAGAACAAAAGTTAGTTTGAACAGAATCTGCCACGTTTCCTCAATTAAAAACTTGAAAACAAATTCAACTCGTGTCACATCTCCCAAAATATTACATGCACAATTTTTTCTATATTTTTTCACAAACTTGTGATCAAAGCTCTATAGCCAACTAAAAATTTGGTCCAAAATTAACAAAGAAATAAGAAAATTTGTATGGTTAATGATATTTCACACTTGGTAGTTGTGAATGATTCACCATCGTTATGTGATAAAAAATACATATACAAAAGCATTGGTGTGCCTAACAGAGGAAAAATGGTATGCCTTGAAGTGAAAAGTATAATATATTTCTAATTCCATACCACAATACTACTTTTTATTCACTGCAGATCACATATCGTACAGAGCATTTAACAATAATATAATGCGTATCGATTACAATTTCATTAAAAGTACATATGCTGAAAAATAGGAAGGCATTCCAATTGGTTGTCCTAATATTTGAACCGATCACATGACCATATTATGTAATAGTCAAATGAGGTCTCCACTCTCATTCTCTATATTCTGTATAAAGGACTTTGATTAGTAAAACAAGCAATCAAATTAAACACAGATTAGTAGGGTTGATTATAAATGAATGTATGGTAAGTAGTACATCAATATAATTTTAATGACAAAACATTCTCCATGAATCTGATATGACTGCAACAACTAATTTCATCACCCCTTTAAGGGATTTGCCACTACCTGGACATCTGACTGGCAGAAAAAAATGCGTCTTTAGCATGATCATGTTATGTTGTCTCCTGTCTGTGTCTGTGTAATATTAATTTAATGTACAAAACAACTAGCATGTTTGAAACATAGTAAACACTATGAGACAAGTATGTGAAATTAGTGTGTTTCTATGAGACAAATATGTAAAATTAGTATGTGTCTGTGTGTTGCTGCGAGACAAATATGTAAAATTAGTGTGTGTCTGTGTGTTCCTATGAGACAAATATGTAAAATTAGTATGTGTCTGTGTGTTTCTATGAGACAAATATGTAAAATTAGTGTGTGTCTGTGTGTTTCTATGAGACAAATATGTAAAATTAGTGTGTGTCTGTGTTTCTATGAGACAAGTATGTAAAATTAGTGTGCATCTGTGTGTTCCTATGAGACAAATATGTAAAATTAGTATGTGTCTGTGTGTTGCTGCGAGACAAATATGTAAAATTAGTGTGTGTCTGTGTGTTCCTATGAGACAAATATGTAAAATTAGTATGTGTCTGTGTGTTGCTGCGAGACAAATATGTAAAATTAGTGTGTGTCTGTGTGTTTCTATGAGACAAATATGTAAAATTAGTGTGTGTCTGTGTGTTTCTATGAGACAAGTATGTAAAATTAGTGTGCGTCTGTGTGTTCCTATGAGACAAGTATGTAAAATTAGTGTGCGTCTGTGTGTTTCTATGAGACAAGTATGTAAAATTAGTGTGCGTCTGTGTGTTTCTATGAGACAAGTATGTAACATTAGTATATGTCTGTGTTTCTATGAGACAAGTATGTAAAATTAGTGGGTGTCTGTGTGTTTCTATGAGACAAATATGTAAAATTAGTGTGCATCTGTGTGTTCCTATGAGACAAGTATGTAAAATTAGTATGTCTGTTTCTATGAGACAAATATGTAAAATTAGTGGGTGTCTGTGTGTTCCTATGAGACAAGTATGTAAAATTAGTGTGCGTCTGTGTGTTGCTGCGAGACAAATATGTAAAATTAGTGTGCATCTGTGTGTTCCTATGAGACAAGTATGTAAAATTAGTGTGCGTCTGTGTGTTTCTATGAGACAAGTATGTAAAATTAGTGTGCGTCTGTGTGTTTCTATGAGACAAGTATGTAACATTAGTATATGTCTGTGTTTCTATGAGACAAGTATGTAAAATTAGTGGGTGTCTGTGTGTTTCTATGAGACAAATATGTAAAATTAGTGTGCATCTGTGTGTTCCTATGAGACAAGTATGTAAAATTAGTATGTCTGTTTCTATGAGACAAATATGTAAAATTAGTGGGTGTCTGTGTGTTTCTATGAGACATGTAAAATTAGTGTGCGTCTGTGTGTTCTTATGAGACAAGTATGTAACATTAGTATATGTCTGTGTTTCTATGAGTCAAATATGTAAAATTAGTGGGTGTCTGTGTGTTTCTATGAGACAAATATGTAAAATTAGTGTGCATCTGTGTGTTCCTATGAGACAAGTATGTAAAATTAGTATGTCTGTTTCTATGAGACAAATATGTAAAATTAGTGGGTGTCTGTGTGTTCCTATGAGACAAGTATGTAAAATTAGTGTGCGTCTGTGTGTTGCTGCGAGACAAATATGTAAAATTAGTGTGCATCTGTGTGTTCCTATGAGACAAGTATGTAAAATTAGTATGTCTGTTTCTATGAGACAAATATGTTCTTATGAGACAAGTATGTAACATTAGTATATGTCTGTGTTTCTATGAGACAAATATGTAAAATTAGTGGGTGTCTGTGTGTTTCTATGAGACAAATATGTAAAATTAGTGTGCATCTGTGTGTTCCTATGAGACAAGTATGTAAAATTAGTATGTCTGTTTCTATGAGACAAATATGTAAAATTAGTGGGTGTCTGTGTGTTCCTATGAGACAAGTATGTAAAATTAGTGTGCGTCTGTGTGTTGCTGCGAGACAAATATGTAAAATTAGTGTGCATCTGTGTGTTCCTATGAGACAAGTATGTAAAATTAGTATGGCTGTTTCTATGAGACAAATATGTAAAATTAGTGTGCATCTGTGTGTTTCTATGAGACAAGTATGTAAAATTAGTGTGCGTCTGTGTGTTCCTATGAGACAAGTATGTAAAATTAGTGTGCGTCTGTGTGTTTCTATGAGACAAGTATGTAAAATTAGTGTGCGTCTGTGTGTTTCTATGAGACAAGTAAAATTAGTGTGCGTCTGTGTTTCTATGAGACAAATATGTAAAATTAGTGTGCGTCTGTGTGTTTCTATGAGACAAGTATGTAAAATTAGTGTGCGTCTGTGTGTTCTTATGAGACAAGTATGTAACATTAGTGTGCATCTGTGTGTTCCTATGAGACAAGTATGTAACATTAGTGTGCATCTGTGTTCCTATGAGACAAGTAATAAAATTAGTATATGTCTATGTGTTTCTATGAGACAAATATGTAAAATTAGTGTGCGTCTGTGTGTTCTGTGTACTGTAAACAAAAATGGAACAAATGGCCTGTTGCTTAAAATATTTTGACAAAAAAATTGTATTTTATTTGAAAGTAGGGAACTGCACTATATCAGTAACATGCACCTTATCATGTCTGCACATTATCACAAAGCATCATTGAAATCTAATGATAGGTTCTTGAGATATTGATGGAACCATATAGAACATTATCAACATTTCAATTAAGAATTGAAGATATTATTAGAAAATGAAAATTTACCAAAAATGACAAAAATATTCACCAAAATTAGAGAATTATAGATATCATCACGAAATGAACAAATCTTAGAGAAGTCCACATGTAGTACATATATATGTAATATCAAAGCAATCAGACTTTCAGTTTGTTTGTTTTTTAATTAAAAGTTGACATGGACGACGATGGATGCCAATATGAGAAGCCAACTTTTGTGTGTCTGAACGCCTGTGAAATTTACACCCAGCAAATACAGTCATTGAAATTACTGGTTCGTAAGAATGTTTTAGTTTTACGTTCATATTTGGATAGATACATATCCATCATTGACTGTTCTAGAAAACCGAATTATATTACCATCAAATTATAGAGCCTGAGCTGAATTATAATCTTGTTGCTGAAGTTACATTCATGTTTTGTTGAAATTTGGCAATTCACATTGATTTTCATAACAAGTTGACTGACTTTTAGTAATTTCTAGTTCTGGCATGTGTCAACTTACAAAACGATGCAGTGTTCATGAAAGTATCTGTTTTACTTCCAGTCAATTTTGGGAGAGCATGTTAAATCAGTATTTTGATGAATGAGGACGTGATTTCAGCATGTGATTTCCGCATGCAATTTAAGCATGTGCTTACTAATACAGTATGAAGAACACTAGTCGCATCCCCAATAGAAGTTGTACCCATTATTTTTGAATAATTGAGAACCAAATACTCATCATTTCTCATATGTGTAGATACTCTAATAGAAGCCGCATCACCTGTGTTGCAATGTACCATTTTAATATAAGTCATGGTTTCTAATACAGATTTTACAGTACATTAATCCTACATGAACATTTAAGTTTAACTCGACACACAAACATCAAAAATCTATTTTGATTCAGATCAAGTTTGCAAGTGAGAACCCAGCTAATGTTACTGAAAATAATGAAAACCATCTAACACAGTATCTATAGAATCTATGACGTATAAGACACAGAAATTTCAGCCACACATGTTTTATACTCTTAACATGTCTATTAGTATCCATCCATCGTGTCTAAATATCGTAGTTGTACGAGTAGAAACCTCGCCGGGAAAATGTTAAATTTAAGAAAAATTAGGGGGGAGGCTTATAAACGGATAAACTTCTCCTGAGCGATAATTTATGCTAATTTATTCATGAACAAATGATCATGTGTACGATACTAGAGTGTCAGCATCGAAAGAATAATTTAACATCGTTTACAGTGATAACAGCTCATTGTTGAAACGAACCTTACCAATTCACCTTGTCACAAACACATTCTTGAATAAAAACTTAAATACTAGACTATTTCAGGCATCAGGAAAGATTTAAATGTCTGAAAAAAATCGGATAAATGAGTTGTAAAATGCTGTAAATTTGGAGGGGGGCTTATACTCGAGCAGCGGTTTATACCCTGACAACTACGGTATACAAATCTAGCTTATATGAGAAGGTCCACTTAAATACATAATCTGCATTACCAACAATCTCAATATTTATTCTTAATATATTAGTCAAGTGAATGTCACCAAACAGATTCGCAAAGTAGAAAAAGGTCAGGCCACAGTAACTTTTGTGAAATTTTAATGCCATGAATTTTCTTAAATCATTGTGACTATTTATAGTTTATAGTGTTAGTAAGTTACATGTATGATCAAGATCTTTAGCACAGATGACAATTTAAATGCAGGCACCTCACTAACATTCATTCATTTTAAAATATGCAGCATGTTCATATACTGGGGAATTTAGGAATTTATCTCAACTGGTATCAATCATGAACAAATGATCTATTCCATGAAATAAGGCTTAGTTCCCGTTTAACAACAAACAAAAACATAATGCACATAATAGTGACCTTGTATTCTAACCAAACTTATCACAAATCATGAAAGATTCTTGATTACAAGTTGTTAAACTCAATCAATTAGATTGTACAATGATAACAAATTTGAGGTTATAACAACAAAGACGAGAACACATTCAGTAGTTAGATTATAAACTTATTTGTCAGAAAACAAAACAGATAATGAGTCATGCAAAGAACAATGTTTTCAAATAATATAATTACAATAACATCATGCAAAGACTTTAAATGAACAACATCCAGACTAATTTCAGAAAATCCAATGTTTGGGTAGTTATTATGTTTTTTTTATTGGTACCTGAAAGTATATCTATTAATGAAAAAACAAATTCTCAAACTTGTTGCAATCACTTTTTTTCTGGCTAATTTATAAGTAATTTTAGACTTATTATTTTGCCACATTTTTGGAAAATAGTCAGAGAATTTTTCAAATTCAATACTTTCAGGTATCAGAAAGAATTAAATGGATACTAAAAATTTATATAAATAATATCACAGTTGACTTCTCTCAAAAAGCAAATTATATTCCATAATTAGTCTTGACATTGTTACTATTATAATGTTAACAACTATCAATGATTTAGTTACGATGTCTGGAAGGAGGAGGTTGGGGCGTCAATCTTGCATGTTATGGCAAAACTACAAAACAGTTTACTTACGCTGAAAGGAAGCACTGTAAATGTCTGAAATTGGGCAGAAAATAAATATAAAACAAAAATGCACTGTAGCAATTTGAAAATGTTGGTAAAGCTGTATGGTGTGCACAGCAGTGTGCAAGTGAATATGGTTGATAAGAGTGAGGGTAAAAACAAACAAACAAACACAGGCTGTACTCAGATAACATGCACATACATCTGAATACACACTTTTTCAATTTTCAACCTTAAAGTTTTTTTTTGGGCTGGGATTATAATGTAGACTAGTATAGTATTATGCATTTAATTAGTCTTAGGTTTTTGATCAACTTAAAATCTTGAAAAAATTAATATGATCTTAGGTTTTTGATCAACCTAAAATCTTGAAAAAATTAATATGTAATATTATTTTATGAAAGGCGTCAAAAATAACAACAATGTGAATTCCACAATCACACATCTGTGATAATATTAATTAAGTAATCACAGGTTCATTAAAAGTATACGACTATGTCTTAGATATTTCCACTTGCTCACAATCTTTAATTGGTAGATAGGAATAAGCAACATATCAAATTATTTTAATCTACAGCTTTCATGTCATATAATGTGATAGCTTTATTTCAACATTTATTTTTCGTCGCATAATTCTTCGAATAATTATAATGTTACCATGACAATACTGCAATGCATTCAAACAGTATAGTGAACATATTGACAGATTTACTGCCTGACTGCATCATACATCATACTTAGTGAAATTCTCATGATACCTGTATTATTCTACACTTTTTTACTGCTTGTACTCATAGTTTAGTGAAATACAAAAATCCAGAATGCCAGCAACAAATTTTCTTGCCTTCCAAATCGTTTGCATTCAATGATATCTTCTATTTCAGACACCTGCTACACAGCATTCAACACTTTCAAACACATCTGTACATAATTTTACAGGCGAATGAATTCAATAATGAATGAATTCAATTACAATGAGGTTTAATATTCTGATCACTATTTACATGCAACATTTTGTGAAGTTTAACTATTTTTTTTTCTGTTTTGAACCAAATGCATACAACTGTCTAAAAATCGTTACCCATTGTTTGAAGAAATTACTGTATTTGTATGCTACTGCAATAAATGGTTTATGTATATACTTATTAGAAATTTACATGTTTTATTGTGAGTTAGGCTTTCAAAGTACGACTGATAGTTTGTAATCAAGAAACAAATTTGGTCATTAATTTACTACTTATTACTAAAAGTGTGTAGTATGGACTGATGACAAGAAGATGATACTAACATATGTGTACAAGGCCTTCTTGTGAAAACAAGGCAAAATAAATAAATGAAGAAATAAATAGTACCAGTAAGACTGTCTAAAGTAAACATTTTTTCCACCCCCCCCCCATAGTCTTATTATAAAAGCTGCATTCTGAGATGATTTATAAAGCTTTATTAAGGTCTAAGAACTTTAAAATATTTGATAGTCTGAATTTGCATAAATTGTGAAGACATGTATTAAATATTCAAATTTCAAAAATTGTCATTACATCTTAATGTTGGCATTTTCCTTAAGATCTGTATTAGAAGTCGCACCCATTCTTTTTGAATAATTGAGAATCAAAAAATCATCATTCTTCATATGTGTTGATTCAGCTTCCATTTTGAGAGTGTTAAATTTCACTCAATTTTTAAATATTGCTTACAATACACCATTAAATCTGTCACATTATAGACCCAGCCTAATGAATGGTCTCGGAGTACACATAATAAGATCTGAATAAACCAAACACCTCTGCGCACATGAAAGTATTTTCAGCTCCATTTTTTAGACAGGTCTCACTGTAATTGTACCTACATGTACAAAATGTATCAGCCTCTACACCTGGATTAGACCATTTCATAACAGGGTAAATGGAACATGTGAAGTGGTGAGCATACACATATGATCAATCTATAGAAGTGCATTGTGAGGTTAATCCTATGAACTCTGAACTCAGCTAAACTCGTCACCATTCACAAAATAAACCTACATCATTATTCCATACTTTTTTTCAAAAAGCAATGTAAACTAATTTTAATGCCATAATTCACAAAGAAATGTTTGACAAATACCTACGAACGTGCAAACTCGTGCACCAAAATTTCTGTGGGAAAGAAGATGTTGTACAAAGGGTTACACATGGTGCTGTCGTACAAAGGATTAAACATGGTGCTGTCGTTCAAAGGGTTAAACATGGTGCTGTCGTTCAAAGGGTTAAACATGGTGCTGACGTTCAAAGGGTTAAACATGGCACTGTCGTTCAAAGGATTAAACATGGTGCTGTCGTACAAAGGATTAAACATGGTGCTGTCGTTCAAAGGATTAAACATGGTGCTGTCGTTCAAAGGGTTAAACATGGTGCTGTCGTTCAAAGGGTTAAACATGGTGCTGTCGTTCAAAGGGTTAAACATGGTGCTGTCGTTCAAAGGGTTAAACATGGTGCTGTCGTTCAAAGGGTTAAACATGGCGCTGTCGTTCAAAGGGTTAAACATGGTGCTGTCGTTCAAAGGGTTAAACATGGTGCTGTCGTACAAAGGGTTAAACATGGTGCTGTCGTTCAAAGGGTTAAACAGGGTGCTGTCGTTCAAAGGGTTAAACATGGTGCTGTCGTTCAAAGGGTTAAACATGGTGCTGTCGTACAAAGGATTAAACATGGTGCTGTCGTACAAAGGGTTACACATGGTGCTGTCATTCAAAGGGTTAAACATGGTGCTGTCGTTCAAAGAGTTAAACATGGTGCTGTCGTACAAAGCGTTAAACATGGTGCTGTTGTTCAAAGGGTTAAACATGGTGCTGTCGTACAAAGGGTTAAACATGGTGCTGTCGTACAAAGGGTTAAACATGGTGCTGTCGCTCAAAGGGTTAAACATGGTGCTGTCGTTCAAAGGGTTAAACATCGTGCTGTCGTTCAAAGGGTTAAACATGGTCCTGTCGTACAAAGAGCTAAACATGGTGCTGTCGTTCAAAGGGTTAAACATGGTGCTGTCGTTCAAAGGGTTAAACATGGTGATGTCGTTCAATGGGTTAAACATGGTGATGTCGTTGAAAGGGTTAAACATGGTGCTGTCGTTCAAAGGGTTAAACATGGCGCTGTTGTTCAAAGGGTTAAACATGGTGCTGTTGTTCAAAGGGTTAAACATGGTGCTGTCGTACAAAGGGTTAAACATGGTGCTGTCGTACAAAGGGTTAAACATGGTGCTGTCGTTCAAAGGGTTAAACATGGTGCTGTCGTTCAAAGGGTTAAACATGGTGCTGTCGTTCAAAGGGTTAAACATGGTGCTGTCGTACAAAGCGTTAAATATGGTGATGTCGTTCAAAGGGTTAAACATGGTGCTGTCGTGCACTTCCTGTAAAGTCAGGAATGTACTGTTTTTGAAAAATGTGAGAAGCTTGCATTTTTAACCTTTTGAATGCCACATTATATCACAATAAAACCGCATCATTTTTATCAATATTTTTTCAAATATATTGTTCAAGACTAGTAGGTAGTGAAACAAAAATTAATCCATACAAATATATGTACAATATAGCACCAATATTTTTGTTAAAAATCTATGGCCTTCATTCGGTTAATATGAACTGTGTACATCTACATCAATAACAAAATGTATTCAGCTGAGGGTGAAAAGTTAGGTACACTTGCAATATATCAATACTATATTGTTTTCCACAATACCTCAAATGATGCAAGCGGTAAACAAGTTAGTATAATTATGTAGCTTCCCTAGAATAATAAACAAAGATATGAAATAAAAACTTACCGGAAGGTGATTAAATGCAATAAAATTGCTTTCCAAAAATGCAATAAGATCCATAAGATAGCCGCTTGGATGACCCTTTGGTTCATCCAGTCTCCAGTTGTAATTCTCAAGACTCAGAAACTCGTCCATCTTAGCATTCAGTGTTTTATATATCTGCTGTTCTGCCTCATTCCTGGCATCTTTAAAAATGATGACACCTTGGAGACTTGTTGCAGTTTTACTGTCAGCTGAAGCACTTGAAATACAACAAAAGAGAATTTGTCGTTTAAAGTTACACTCTTGAGAGAATTCACAAAACTTTATTGGATTTTGGGACCATTATTTGACATATTTAAATTGCCAGGAAAAATCAAGGAATCGCCAGAATTTGAAATAAACCTGTGGTCAAAGCACCACATCATGTTCAATATTGGTCTTGTGTAGCATACATGTATATGCAGCCATTAACTTGTACTGTTGGTAATTTCAACATCACAGGGTTCTATTTCTATTCGTATTATGAATGGATCAGAATAATGTGACAGATTAACTATGATTCAAATCAGAGAGAGAATGTTGCTCAAGGGTTTATAGTTATATAGTTATCACAAGTCTCATATATTCAATAAAGCCACATGTACATTTCCGTTGACAATAATACATTGAAAAATCAATTATCATTACATGAATATTAATTGCACACTTGATTCATACAACTCTATGTAAGATCATGTCAGTTTTAGTTACCTTCTAACTTACATTAACACATCACTAATTTTTCTCTGTTTTATCCAAGAAGGCTTTCAATAGATGATGTGTTAAAAGGGTTGTTAATTCATGCATGGTTTTGGAAAAGGTATAAAAAATATGACGAATTGTTTAGCCCTCTTTTCCATAATGCAGAAACACAAGCCATTCCAACACAACTCATGCAAAATATACCGTACTACATGAATAGGTAACTTGATTAGTAGTACATCTGTAATATTATTGACCATAGGAAATACCAAGCTATGCTTTCTACTCACCCAGTTATATTAGAGATGAATTCTTCCAGATATATGCAAGATTTCTCTAGATGGGTTGTATTAATTGTAATCTGAATTAACTGGAATGTAAATATACAATTTAAGAAAACATGCACTCTCTTACTTTACACCATCTTTTATTGAATTCAGAGATATGATGCCAGAATGATAGAAATGCTTGTAGCTATACAACATAAAATAACTTCTTGAATCAACAAGTATAAGTGTTTGTGTTATGATGTTTGAACACAATCCATTCAAACTGATGGACATGCACAAAGAGACTTGACCCAAACAGAAACTTATGATGTATGCATGAAGTGATTATTTTATACACAGACAGAACTAATAGTTTCCATTTCATATAAATTATTCAAATCATAATTATGCAAGTTTATTTTACAATGTACTGTTGAGGTTGATGCGTACTACCATACTTGACCGCGTTGGCACCCAGGGTCCTCAACTCATAAAATCAGGATTTTTTAGGGGTGGGTGCTTACCCGAGCACCGTGTGACAGATTGAGGAAGATATTATGTCTTTGAAAGTTTGAGGGAAAATAAAATTACGAAATTAGGTGCGTCGTCATTGACTCTTACAATGAAGAAACAGAAATGGTCAAATATGAACATTTTATTACAAAATTAATAACGTACCACCCAAATTTACAAATTGAGTCTGGAACACAGTCAAAAAAAATGTTCATCATTATCGCCACTAACGAATGTGTCAGATTGTATGATAAAAAGTACTTTCCGCGATGATGTATTTGCATTTGACCTGCATCAACGTCCTTTGACCTAATTGGTCAAGTCTGTTATTATCCAATGAAAATGCTGTGTGATATACCAACACAATTCTTCAGAAATTCTCGAAGACTCTCGGGTAACGCAATGCAGAAGTGAATTATTGATGTCGAAATACGATCTGTTGGAATTGATTTCGGCAAATAAACGACATGTTTTTGTTTTTTTTAAATGGTAACTAGCAATTTTTATTGGTAAACTGAATATGCCATGAAATATTTACTGCATTTTACTTTTATTAACAGGTCATTGTGGAAGCATAGTTTACACACGGTTACCGTGGTCTACGCATTCATAACATATTCATGCCGGTCGATATTCACGCTGTATCATGATATAAAAACGATTACCAGTTTTTGTTAGGTAATTATCAAAGACCAAGTTTAAAATTAGTGGCATTTTGAAGGGGTGGGCGCTTTGCCGAATGTGACCCCGAATATAAAAATTGCACAAAAGTGGGGAGTGGGCGCTTGACCGGGCATGGGTGCTAACGGGGTCGAGTACGGTATCTCAAGAATAAATTCTTGGCAGTATTCTTAATAACCATATTTGGTCTATTACACAAATGTAGTCTCATATTTCAATTTCATTGCATGTGAGCTGAAATGCAAGTGTCTTAGCATATGGTATGTGAATCATTTTAATAGGATAAAAGTGCATTAATTTTCCTTCTGATTGGAAAAATAGAGTTACTGCAACAAGTATAGAACAATACATTTGTCCTTTAAAGTTTGGCATGGAATGGACATAAACAAACTCACTATACCTCTGCAAGTCCAAGGTGGGTTTTTTTAATCAATGCTGAGAGGCAACCGCTTAAGGTTCTTGATAGTAATAAATTAGTTGATTTTCGTACCATGTCATCAACTTCTGTATGACTACAAAGACAACATTTTCGCTATGTAAATTCAAGCTATTTGATATTAATATGTGCACATGTGATGATATTCATATAAGAAAGTTATATATTCAAGATGTGCAAATTATACAATACTAGTAAAATGACTCCAGCACTAATACGTCTGAAAACTCGAAGTGATTTCATTTGTTCAACTAATGTAAAAAGAATACAACTACTATCAACATAAGTACCTGAGATTAAGATCTTCTGAGAACTTCAAACATGCATAGATGAACTCTTTTATTTGGCGATACGTTGTAGGAACAAACTCTGAGAATGGTAACCTTTTAGGATATGATTGCTGTGAAAACACATTCAGAAGTTTAATTTCACCATTTGTAAACCAATACACACATCATTTGACTATGTTCCTGCTTAGATCATGTGACGTATTATTCTTGGCCTGATCATGTGACATAGTGTTCTTGATTTAACCTGTTAACATTTGGTAAATCATGGTAATTAAATTATTCATAAGGCTAGTAAACAAATCTCTCTGTGAACTTGTTTTTGTCTGCTTGCCAAATAAATGTGTGTCTTTTTAATTTAATTACCTTCTCAAGTTGTTCATCATAGAAAGGAAATTGATGTGTGATTTCATGATACACCTGAGGTGTTTCCACATACATAGATGTATAATTATCTTTATCAAATATGTCACGGAATACTTGAACCCATTTCTTCATTAATATCTCATTATACTGGTCTTTGATTTCTACCAGTAACTCCAGCAACTTTGATGCAGGAAAACCATAACTCTGAAAAGTTAGAAAATAAAAATACCATGGGATGAGTCGATGAGATAGAGTCTTTAATTAACATGAATAATTTATATCACTACAGTGTGATGTCACAAATACCAAACACTGTCATTGTTCTCATTATCAGCAATATAAATGTATTCATTCTGCCACATATTTCAACATCAAACAAACATTTCCAGCCCATATCTTGGCTTGGATCCGAAACCGGTTAACATTATATCCAGGTTTGAAAGAAACCAAATAAAAAATGTTTGAATTATTGTAACATGCAGAAAATTTGTTATGATTGACAGGGGAAGACATTTTCCCCTCATATAACTTGACCTCCATCTACAATTATACAGACAAGGTAAAAAGTGGTTAGTACACATAGTTGCTATGAGCATGGGACAACAAAATTAAAACTACAGAAACTAATTATACACATTTCAGTAAAATTTGTTTCAGAGTTGTGACATTAGATCCTCAATATGGAATAAATTAGATTACTACCACAAAAATAAAAATAAAAAATAATGAACCAGACTTAACATAGTTTTGTTACTTACAGTTATTGTATGACAGAATAAAACAATAAGATTCTTTATTTCAAGTAGGAGAGTTGCATCTGTACAGTATGCCTGGAAAGAAAAAGAACTTTTTATTACAGCCTTGGCTGTCAAAGTAATGAATCACAGAACACAAATTAGTCATTATTGTCGTGACCCCCCAAAAAAAGGCCTCATAAAATAAGCCATGCATGACACAGTTAGTTATCGAATTTAAGATATATAGTTTTGTTAATAGTAATATAGCTGGAATATAAACATGTCAGGAATATGATAATGATGATTGTTTAACATTTAAATGATTGACATTTGTATCTGATCGTCAAACGAGTATTGAGAGATATTGCTCTGGAACAGCATTAATTAAAACAAAATCAGCCATTTTGAATACATGTATAACGAATATATACAAGCAGCCTGTCGGCTGAGATAGCTCCGCTGTTATCAATGCACATTTCAATTAAAGAACAGAAGCTTTCATCAGAAAATGAACAATATGTATAGTATCAAAGCAATCAGACTTGCTGTTTTCAAAAAAAATTTAAAAATACAAAAAAATGTGTACAACTTTTTATCAAAACTATTCATCAAAATTAGATAATTGAAGAACAAAATCATCCCGAAATGAACAAACCTGTAGTACTTACATATGTAATATCTAAGCAATCAGACTTGCCATTTTAACAAGTCAAAAATATCACTTTTTACCAAAAATGACAAAAATATTCACCAAAATTAGAGAATTAAAGATATCATCATGAAATGAACAAATCTGAGAGAGGTCCACATGTAGTACTTACATATGTAATATCAAAGCAATTGGACTTACGGTTTTTAACAAGAAGTCGAAAGTATCACTTCTTACCAAAAATGACAAAAATATTCACCAAAATTAGAGAATTGAAGATATCATCATGAAATGAACAAATCTGAGAGAGGTCTACCCAAGTTACATATACACCAAGTATCAAAGCATTCAGGCTTGTAGTTTTTAAGAAGAAGTTGAAAAAGTAAAATATTGACACGAACGACGACAGACAATCTGCTCGACAAAGTCGACAGCAGGGCTAAAAGTTGACGGACGATGGACAATCACTCACATGATAAGCTCTGCTCGACAAAGTCAACAATGTAGCAATGATTGAAATTGGTCAAACTTTGTGACAGTCAGTGAATTTTTTGGTTTGCTAAAGTATTTTACGACACATGAATTTAGCAGACTTCATCACCCTCAACAGAAGGTGCTGTGCAGTGGTAAAAAAAATGACAGGTGAAACAAAAATCAGACCACACTGACCAGGTATAAGTAGGCCTAAAAACACATGCTAAATTTGATTCTAGGGAAATAAACTTGGTGGAAATTTGAATTTACATGCACTGTAGCCACAACAAATGACCACAGTGTACTATGTAACAAATAAACACAACAATCAAAATATGATCTTGTCCCAGTTTTTTCTCTAGCTTGCCTGTTTTTTGTTAGTACCCATCCATATTTTAGCAATACTTTAAAACAGATTGTAAACAGTTGTTGAGATGGACTCACTGTAAACACAGTTATGATGATGTAGCCCCTTTGCCTTTGAACAAAACATAATTTAATCATCACATTACATGTTATATAATTTTTTTGTTAATTTTGGACCAATTGAACAAAACCTGAACAAGTGGAAAACTACGGTATTCAAAGGGTTACAGATACTATCTGTACCAATGCAACAATGTATAATACATATTCATATTTATGCAAAATAGGGTATACAGTACTCATTTCGCCCAACCTCCCGCACGCTTCCGGATTTCGATCGCTTTTTTTTCGCTCGCTTTGTTCAATTTCCGCTTTTTTTTCGACCGCGCAAATCCGGAAGTATCCGCTCACGCAATCGCTCACTCGCTCGCTCACTCGCCTGACAGCGCAACCGCCCGCATTTACAGTTCATTACCTACTGTTTCATGTACAAGTGTGTCATTTTTGTTTTTATGATGTTAAAATAAGAATAAATACAATCAGAAATTTATAGAACGACCGTTGAAAAAAATAAGGTGGATCACACGGCCATATAAAATTGGTAATAATACATACGCGTAGTAATAATGTCCACCATAAACAAGATCGAACCAAACATGTGAAATCAAATACAACACTGACACAGACACAACTAATATGAAATAAAACCATTCTATTTTTGGTGGAGAGCGAAAAATGTCTACTGTAGAGTACGTTATTCGTTGAGTAATGCACGCATGGTTTGGGTTTAACACGGGTCAAGTTGTAGTTATGTAAATCTATGGCACCTATAACAATTGAAGAATATCTGCAGGAATAGTAAGACTGTGAAAAAAACAACCAATCGATTGTTATAGAATGACAGTAGTGTACAATTTGTCAAACAAATACAATACTTGCAAATGTAATGTCGGCCAGCGCCCATCTTACTTGTCCAAGTTGTCGAAGCCGACATCAATGGAGATCGCGTTTTTTAACTAGGCGGCTGGCAAGCGGACTAACACGTTACATAAACTTGTTGAATTACAATTATGGTTTTAATTTTGCGCCCAATGTCTCGTTATAAAATAAAGGATTCAAATTTTGCAGGGTATTCCGTTTTTTTGCGAACTCTGGGCGAAATACTTTCATGAGCTGTACGTAGTTCACTTACAGCCAAAACAAAGTCAGCTTGGACATTAAGTTGTGAGACGCGACAAAACAAACGCTCCCAGTGATAGATTACGTGAATAAAAAAACAAAATAAACGCAATCAAAGGCGCCGACCACGCGCTTTGGAAATAAATAGAACGCGTTGCTAAGAGGAATCACACCTGCATCTCGACGTCTCCGGTCATGAGCAGGGTTTGCCGCGTCTTAGAAAAATTGAAAGTTAAAAAAGGAATCAGTGTCGGGGAACCATTCACAATGTTTGCATGAAAAATCCCACGCGAAAGCACTATTCGAATGGTACCTGAATCCCGATTAATTCATAAATATGAATCGGTAAGGGTCAATTTCCTGCAATCCTTTCAAGATTAAATTTGCCTCCGAAAATCTTTCTAACGATGACCTGGAAGATTGCCATGATTGAGTGCCACCATTTCTGTTTTATTCAGTATAATAATACAAATGTTCACCCCAACAGAGGTGGACATACAGTTTTAGCGACCCGAAGAGCTCATTGTCAACCAAGGCGAAGCAGTACGATAAAGACTTTCCGTTCCCAATAAATAATTATAATAAAAAAAAAAAAACTTCTCGTTCCCGACATTATGAAATTCTTTCGTTTTTGGGGAAAAACCCTGGAAAATAAACTGATTTTGACAAGATAATTTAGAAATTGATATTAAGAATAATTCATAACGAAATGTATTCCATATGTACCCATAATTTTTTTTCATAATTACTGATTACACACGAATATTACAGAAAAAAATAATTTGCTATATTATCTATATTTGTGCCTTTTATTTGTCTTGAATCATGACTGAAAGGAGATGGATGAAATTACAAACTATGTAGTGTGTTCGACAACTCATGTATGAACAACAATTTTAATAAATATGATTTTACTTGATAAAATTACTGTAATTTTCTACATAAAAACAAAAGAATTTCACAATGTCTTTATTATCATAGCATTGTTGGTAATAATTGAAAATGATACATCCACGTGAACCTGCCTATATGAGATCGGAGGAGTCTCTGTTTTCAACTTTTACAGTGATCAACATTGCGTTCGAGTCGAGTTTTTAGTAATTACAAGCCTGATTTACATTTTTCTTGCAGTGTTTTTCGTCAATGTATTAATGTATAAGTGCTTTGGGAAATAACATAATTATATTGCGCGAGTGAAAGAGTTTGGTGAGACTGTCACAACACGTTTTATTTATTTCCAACGCGCGTGGTCGGCGCCTCTGATGGCATTTATTTTGTATTTTTGTTTTCAAAATGTATCACTGGCTGCGCTTGTTTTGTTTTCCTCAACAAATTAACTGTTCCGAGATCTCTTTCATTTTTTGTCCGGCTGCTGCCAATCCAATAATTCGTCGCCGCATGTACTCAGACAAGCGATTAATCGTCACAGTCATTATACTCGTAGTTTAAGTCCAATTGATTTGTAGAAATTCAGCTATGCGATAATTATATGTGCAGTTTTGTTTTGTTAACCAAGTTAACCAATATATTTTCTGAACTACAGCATTCGTATTACTTATGCAAATTGAGTAAGGGTCATAGTGTGAGTTGCGTTCGCAAATAACAAAGTGTCAAATTATTTTGAGCGCCGTTCGGAATAAATTTAGTCAAAATCACACACGGAAACACACAAACAACACACAAATACTAGTACTCAATACATATCGCGATTGACCAGTTATATAGCTGCTTGAACTACACACACTAGGACGTAAATATGTAAATACAGGTCACAGTTCGACTTGCGTAGCAAACGTTACAATGTGTCAAGTGATTTGAAGGCGTCTTTGTTCCAAAAATCGTCATTAAAACCTAAATTTATTACGAATAAAAACTTAAATTTATACATACAATGTACGATCATTGTTACTCCAGCGGTCGGTTGGCAAGCGGACGATGTTTCTGAAGCCAGCCATAGCAGGAGCGAGCGAACAAAAGCGAGCGAGCGAGCGAACAAAAGCGAACGCGAGCGAGCGGAAAAAAAGCGGTCGGTTTCCGGTCGGAAAGCAGCGAGCGGTCGGAAAAAAAGCAATAAAAGCGGGAGGTTGGGCGGAATGAGTACTGTATGATGCATGTATAAAACTTACTGAATGTGTTCTAAGAATAGCAAGTATTTTATGTAAAGCTACATTCCAGAGTTCATCAAGGTATTCTCTTGTAACCAATCCTTGGGTCGTACTAAGAACATGGTCTTCAACAACAAAAAATCTGTAGGAAAAAACATCAAAATCAAAAAGAGCGTTAAAAAACAAGTCATTGAAAATGACACAGTCCCCGTTAAATTTTTGAAAGTTCTCTTTGTGCTTGTCATATTAAAGCTGAGGGGTTGTCCTTGAAACTTGAATGAGTTCCAAGTGGCATATACAACGGATTGTTTATTTACATCAAAACATGTGTTCCGTGTAGTAGTAATATGGCCAAAAATAAAAACAGCCGTTATTCGGCCATCTTTGATCTGATTATGAAACACACTGATATGTATGATGTACATGTATGTGCCAAATACGAATGAAAAAAGTAGATAAATTGTGGAAATATAGTAGTAAGGCCAAAAAGTCAGATGGCTGTCAATCGGCCATCCTTGACCAGATTTTGAAACAAATTGTCGTGGACATGCATCCTAAGCCAAATTTGAATGAAAACTGACAGAGCACGTCCAAGACACCGCATAAAAAAACAGAACAAGATGCCTGCCAGTTGACCATCTTTGATCCAATTGCGAAATAAATTGTCATGGACATGTATCCTAACATGTATAATCTATGTACCAAGTTTGAATGACAACTGACAAAGCACAACATTTTCAAAAAACAAGATGGCTGCCAGTCGACCATTTTGAATCGAATCGCTAAACCACTGCATGTGCATATGTCCCACATAAGGTACTAGGCACATGCAAAGAATGAACGGAATCGGTCCAAGGGATTCTGAGATATGACTCTGGACGGACGCACAGACGCACGAACGGAGACCGAATTATAAGTCCCTGTTTTCGGACTTCGTTCGAACGGGGACTAATAAATTAGCAATGTAATTCTCATTTTCATCACCTTTATAGCAAATGATGTGTAGAAGGAAATAATTACAAAGAAATTTAGACATGCATGACATATATCATTATTGCTACATGTAACCATGTACTGTAATGCCTTAAGACATACATGACATATATCATTATTGCTACATGTAACCATGTAATGCTTTAAGACATGCATGACATATCATTACTACTACATGTAACCATGTAATGCCTTAAGACATGCATGACATATATCATTACTGCTACATGTAACCATGTAATGCCTTAAGACATGCATGACATATATCATTATTGCTACATGTAACCATGTAACGCCTTAAGACATGCATGACATATATCATTATTGCTACATGTAACTATGTAATGCTTTAAGACATGCATGACATATATCATTATTGCTACATGTAACCATGTAATGCCTTAAGACATGCATGACATATATCATTACTGCTACATGTAACCATGTAATGCTTTAAGACATGCATGACATATATCATTACTGCTACATGTAACTATGTAATGCTTTAAGACGTGCATGACATATATCATTACTGCTACATGTAACCATGTAATGCTTTAAGACATGCATGACATATATCATTATTGCTACATGTAACCATGTAATGCCTTAAGACATACATGACATATATCATTACTGCTACATGTAACCATGTAATGCCTTAAGACATACATGACATATATCATTACTGCTACATATAACCATGTAATGCCTTAAGACATACATGACATATATCATTATTGCTACATGTAACGCCTTCAGACATGCATGACATATATCATTATTGCTACATGTAACCATGTAACGCCTTAAGACATACATAACATATATCATTATTGCTACATGTAACGCCTTAAGACATGCATGACATATATCATTATTGCTACATGTAACCATGTAATGCCTTAAGACATACATGACATACAGTACAGTTCTCGCGGAAGCTTTGGCTTCACTTCAGCGTCAGCTTCGCTTCAGCATCGCATCCTTATGGCATTGTTATGGCTTCATCGTCGCATCAATGTCGCGACATTAAAAAGTTAGGCGATTATCGCTTCGCTTCATTGTGGCCTCATTATGGCGACAATGTGGCATCAGCATCGCTTCATCAAACAAAGAAGTACTTGTGCTCATTTCCCCCAAACCTCTTGACCGCTTCCGCTTTTGACCGGTCAAATTCCGTTCTATTTTCGACCGTGCAAAAATTCGGACTTCGAAAAATTTTCTGGTTTTCATAGATCACGGTTACTAGTTTAGTAACCGTGCATAGATGTTGAACAACCGTCAAAAGTTCAAATACTTTTTGTTTTAACTATCTATAATTACATGCATGCAATCTGACCCTTTGACCTAGATTTGGCTGGGATTGAATATTTTATTTTAGACAATATTCCGACGTGACGCACTGCTACAAAATGTATTCAACAGAAGTACAACATGGTTGTCTGGGTTTCTTTTCCTGATTGTGTTGAGTTTACGATTTGTATAATTATTGTTGTTTCCCCCCAAGCAGAAGACAAGCCGAAGGACCCGGAAGCTAAATAGAATTCCCATGCATGGACGTGGACTGAGTAAAAGAAAATATTTCTAAGGCTAAAATAAAAATGACCTACTATTACACCTCTTTGTGTATTTGTCAATTTTGTATATATTTGGTGTGACCGTATGATCGTAAATACCTAGAAAAATCTCGCCTTTCGTTAATAATTTCATTTGTTTGAAATGTCTACGGACCGTAATTTGTTTCTCCAAACTGTCCCGACGTCCGTCATTCAACACAAGCAGCATTTATTTATCGCAATTCATGGGGATCATGTCCCGTAATTTGCGGGCTGTACAACCAAATAATTAAACAAGTACTATTTATTGTATTTTTGTTTTACCTCGCGAAACTACAACAGAGCATAGAGTTGTCGCGGTTAAATAGTCGCCTTGAAATCGATGGAACTTCAACTACTAGTATCCATTTCTCACCTTGAAATAAAAAAATCGAAGAACATCGGGAGATATATTATTAACCAGTCTTACGAATCGCTAGCTTTATTTTATTCGAATTCAAAAAATTCACGAGTTTTCGACATTTGCTGGCAACTTGCGCGCTAAAATGGTTGAACATGTGGGTGTGGTTTTCTCGCAAAGTCCTGTTGATAATACGGACAAATATGGTTCTGTGACCCAGGTCGTGCTCCGATCAGGTGACTCTCAGCCAATCAATGATGTTGTAACAAAACGTATTTAACGCAAATTGAAGGGTCGTCGTACCATCCAATCTCCATCGTCGATTCACAAAGTTTTTTTTGTGCTGTGACAGGCTTCGCAATTATTCACTGAAAAACATCGGTATATTTTGACAAACGGATGGGATTTGACCTCAGTTCAAAAAAAGAAAAAAAAAACAGGGCTGAGATACAAATCAGTTTTGCAAGTTGGGAAATAAGGTAAACCAGACTGGGGTTGATGATTTTCAGTATCGAAGGACTTCCGTGTGAATCATGATTTTCAAATTGTTCATCGGCTGGTCACCAAATATTTACGGCCACACTAAATGGACACGTTTTTTTTCTGAAGCCCAATAAATTATTCCTGCATGTCAAGCGCTATTCGATTTTTTACAGGGCATGTGGCTCGTTTTCATTCGAAAATATGTTTGTGAGAATACTTTTAAAGTAAGTATAGATCGAGCTCAGATCACTGATCGTGACTTAATTTTGAGAATTGGTTGTCAAACTTTACCAGACCGACGCCACCACAACCATCCAATCATATGTTGGAAATGTACGCACTTGTTTTGGAACTTTGTATCAAGATGACTGGCGACGACGCTGTCGCAGCAGGCGGCGTACGTGTGTATTGCCTGTTTTAGTAGTCCGGGCATGGGGTCGGACTTGGCTAAAACTAAACGAAACACAGAAAAATACCACCGAAATGAGGAGTCTGAATCTGCTCTTCTAGCAGCAAATAAAATGAGCGAAAAAAAAGGGTAATTTTATAACAAGAACAGTTTCACTTCGTATACAACAAATTGTGTTGTATCAGAACGACGATTGCATCGTGTGATTTGAATTTATCACGATTTTCCTTCCAGTCAATATGAAACTCGTCACCTTGCCGATTGTAATGTACTTCGCAAAGTTTTTGGTGCCCAATACTCGTAACACTAAAATAATTAAACAAGATATCTTTTTAAAATGTCATTTTACTCTTGATCATATTATTTTATTCGCCTTGAATTTCAAATTGATTACATATCGAACTTCTGTACACGTTTTTGTCTGCTGCCCTTCTGCGTGCAAATAATGAGGTCATACTCATGTCACAATAAGTTGAAGCTGATGCCATGTTGATGCCATGAGACTGCGAAGCTGAGGCCACGATGATGCCACAAAATAGCGAGGCGAACACAGCTTCAATTTTCAATGACGCGAAGCTGATGCCACAATGATGCGATGCTGAGGCGACAATGAAGCCATGCGTAGGCGACAATGATGCCACAAAAGCCAAAGCTTCCGCGAGAACTGTACTGTATATCATTATTGCTACATGTAACGCCTTAAGACATGCATGACATATATCATTATTGCTACATGTAACCATGTAATGCTTTAAGACATGCATGACATATATCATTATTGCTACATGTAACCATGTAATGCCTTAAGACATACATGACATATATCATTACTGCTACATGTAACCATGTAATGCCTTAAGACATACATGACATATATCATTACTGCTACATGTAACCATGCAATGCTTTAAGACATACATGACATATATCATTACTGCTACATGTAACCATGTAATGCCATAAGACATGCATGACATATATCATTACTGCTACATGTAACCATGTAATGCCATAAGACATGCATGACATATATCATTACTGCTACATGTAACCATGTAATGCTTTAAGACATGCATGACATATATCATTACTGCTACATGTAACCATGTAATGCTCTAAGACATGCATGACATATATCATTACTGCTACATGTAACCATGTAATGCTTTAAGACATGCATGACATATATCATTATTGCTACATGTAACCATGTAATGCCTTCAGACATGCATGACATATGTCATTATTGCTACATGTAACCATGTAATGCCTTAAGACATGCATGACATATATATCATTACTGCTACATGTAACCATGTAATGCCTTCAAACATGCATGACATATATCATTACTGCTACATGTAACCATGTAATGCTTTAAGACATGCATGACATATATCATTACTGCTACATGTAACCATGTAATGCTTTAAGACATGCATGACATATATCCTTATTGCTACATGTAACCATGTAATGCCTTAAGACATGCATGACATATGTCATTATTGCTACATGTAACCATGTAACGCCTTAAGACATGCATGACATATATCATTACTGCTACATGTAACCATGTAATGCCTTAAGACATGCATGACATATATATATATCATTACTGCTACATGTAACCATGTAATGCCTTAAGACATGCATGACATATATATCATTACTGCTACATGTAACCATGCAATGCTTTAAGACATGCATGACATATATATCATTATTGCTACATGTAACCATGTAATGCCTTAAGACATGCATGACATATATATCATTATTGCTACATGTAACCATGTAATGCCTTAAGACATGCATGACATATATATCATTATTGCTACATGTAACCATGTAATGCCTTAAGACATGCATGACATATATATCATTACTGCTACATGTAACCATGTAATGCTTTAAGACATGCATGACATATATATCATTATTGCTACATGTAACCATGTAATGCCTTAAGACATGCATGACATATATCATTATTGCTACATGTAACCATGTAATGCCTTAAGACATGCATGACATAAATTATTACTGCTATTAAGAATAATGTAGCAATATGAATCTGAGTAGACTTACCCTAAAATTTGATGGAAGTATTTCATATAACCACCTAAAGATTCATACTGTGAAACAGATAAACAAATACAAGGTATATAGAGTGAAAGAAAACATTAATGTGCTCAATGTAAATTTCAGAGGTGTTTATTTAGTCAAAATAAGAAATATTTTAAGCATTCAATGTTCACAAATGCATTGGTTTATATGCTCTACTATTTGAGATGCACTTTTCATAGAGCAAATATAATAGTTCTGATTTCTAAACATAAATAAATACTGGCATGTTGTACGAATGGGACTGAATAAAAATGTACCCTTCTTCTAATTATAAAACATGCACCCATGTCATTAAAATACCGAAAAAAAAACAAAAAACATTTCGGGTGAAATCATATTTAAGAAATGATTCTAAACTTTAAACAAGCAGCCTCTCGGCTGAGATAGCTCTGCTGTTAGCAATGCACATTTCAATTAAAGAACAGAAGATATCATTAGAAAATGAACAATATATATAGTATCAAAACAATCAGACTTGCGGTTTTCAACAAGAAGTGGAAAATGTCACTTTTTACCAAAAAATACAAAAATATTCATCAAAATTAGAGAATTAAAGATAGCATTACAAAATGAACAAATCTGAGAGAGGTCCACATGTAGTACTTGTATATGTAATATCAAAGCAATTGAACTTACAGTTTTCAACAAGAAGTCGAAAATATCACTTTTTACCAAAAATGACAAAAATATTCACCAAAATTAGAGAATTAAAGATATTATTACAAAATGAACAAATCTTAGAGAGGTCCACATGTAGTACCTATATATGTATTATCAAAGCAATTGGACGTGCGGTTTTTAACAAGAAGTTGAAATATCACTTTTTACCAAAAATGACAAAAATATTCATCAAAATTAGAGAATTGAAGATATCATCATGAAATGAACAAATCTGAGTTATAACCACACATAGTACCTATATATGAATATCAAAGCAATCAGACTTGCGGTTTTCAACAAGAAGTTGAAGAAAACATCCCTTTTTACCAAAAATGACAAAAATATTCACCAAAACTAGAGAATTAAAGATAGCATTACAAAATGAAGAAATCTGAGAGAGGTCCACATGTAGTACTTATATATGTAATATCAAAGCAATTGAACTTACAGTTTTCAACAAGAAGTCGTAAATATCACTTTTTACCAAAAATGGCAAAAATATTCACCAAAATTAGAGAATTAAAGATATTATTACAAAATGAACAAATCTGAGAGAGGTCCACATGTAGTACCTATATATGTAATATCAAAGTAATTGGACTTGAGGTTTTTAACAAGAAGTCAAAAATATCACTTTTTACCAAAAATTACAAAAATATTCACCAAAATTAGAAAGTTAAAGATATCATTACAAAATGAACAAATCTTAGAGAGGTCCACATGTAGTACAAATATATGTAATATCAAAGCAATTGGACTTGCGGTTTTTAACAAGAAGTTGAAAATATCACTTTTTACCAAAAATGACAAAAATATTCACTAAAATTAGAGAATTGAAGATATCATCATGAAATGCACAAATCTAAGAGAGGTCTACCCAAGGTACATATACATCAAGTATCAAACCATTCAGGCTTGTAGTTTTCAAGAAGAAGTCGAAAAAGTAAAACATTGACACGGGCAACGACGGACGCAGGACGACGACGGAAAATCAACAGTGGAGCTAAAAACGAATATATTACTGTTCATTTCCCGAAGCAAATTAGAGTGATTCCTTGGGTAGAACACTGAGTTACAATGTTTCAAATAGCCTTTCATCTTCTAATATACTGTAAAATGATTAATTTTCACTGGGTTAAAATTTTGCTGATTTACCATCTCAGGCATATTCAGTGGGTTTAAAATTCACGGTTTTATCATTTAGATTATGTGTTCTATCCTAAATTTTACATATTCACTGGGTTTTAATTAAGCACATTTTCTAGTCAGGGAAATAAGCAAAATTAAAACCAAGTTAATAATTAACCCCTTTACAGTACATGTACATGTACATGTACATGTAATGCAGTCAGCTCCCCCCCCCTAATGCAAAGCAATTCAATTCTTAAACTGCCATACAGTACACTATTTTTTGCATTAAAATCTGTAATCATTTTGTTAAAGACCTACCATGTTATTAGGTGGTTGTAGTGCTAACTTGGCTTGTTTTTTCCTCTGTGATCTGTAGTAAGTTTCAAAAGTTTCCCTGGATCCCAATACAGAGTAGATATGAAGACATCTATACACTGGTGCAAAGTCTATCATGTTCTGGGCATTCATTTCCTGCAAAGAACACATCATGACATCACTGAGTAAGCACAAGGTAAGTAACACAGCATGGCATCGCTGAGTAAGCACAAGACATGTAACACAGCATGGTATCACTGAGTATGCACAAGGTAAGTAACACAGCATGGCATCACTGAGTACGCACAAGGCAAGTAACACAGCATGGCATCACTGAGTAAGCACAAGGCAAGTAACACAGCATGGCATCACTGAGTAAGCACAAGGCTAGTCAAACAACATGGCATCACTGAGTAAGCACAAGGCTAGTAACACAGCATGGCATCACTGAGTAAGCACAAGGCTAGTAACACAGCATGGCATCACTGAGTAAGTAACACAGCATGGCATCACTGAGTACGCACAAGGTAAGTAACACAGCATGGCATCACTGAGTAAGCACAAGGCTAGTCAAACAGCATGGCATCACTGAGTAAGTAACACAGCATGGTATCACTGAGTACGCACAAGGTAAGTAACACAGCATGGCATCGCTGAGTAAGCACAAGACATGTAACACAGCATGGTATCACTGAGTATGCACAAGGTAAGTAACACAGCATGGCATCACTGAGTACGCACAAGGCAAGTAACACAGCATGGCATCACTGAGTAAGCACAAGGCTAGTCAAACAGCATGGCATCACTGAGTAAGTAACACAGCATGGTATCACTGAGTACGCACAAGGTAAGTAACACAGCATGGTATCACTGAGTACGCACAAGGTAAGTAAGACAGCATGGCATCACTGAGTAAGCACAAGGCAAGTAACACAGCATGGCATCACTGAGTAAGCACAAGGCTAGTAACACAGCATGGCATCACTGAGTAAGCACAAGGCTAGTAACACAGCATGGCATCACTGAGTACGCACAAGGCTAGTAACACAGCATGGCATCACTGAGTAAGCACAAGGCTAGTAACACAGCATGGCATCACTGAGTAAGCACAAGGCTAGTAACACAGCATGGCATCACTGAGTAAGTAACACAGCATGGCATCACTGAGTACGCACAAGGTAAGTAACACAGCATGGCATCACTGAGTACGCACAAGGTAAGTAAGACAGCATGGCATCACTGAGTAAGCACAAGGCAAGTAACACAGCATGGCATCACTGAGTAAGCACAAGGCTAGTAACACAGCATGGCATCACTGAGTACGCACAAGGCTAGTAACACAGCATGGCATCACTGAGTAAGCACAAGGCTAGTAACACAGCATGGCATCACTGAGTAAGCACAAGGCTAGTAACACAGCATGGCATCACTGAGTAAGTAACACAGCATGGCATCACTGAGTACGCACAAGGTAAGTAACACAGCATGGCATCACTGAGTACGCACAAGGTAAGTAACACAGCATGGCATCACTGAGTAAGCACAAGGCGAGTAACACAGCATGGCATCACTGAGTAAGCACAAGGCTAGTAACACAGCATGGCATCACTGAGTAAGTAACACAGCATGGCATCACTGAGTACGCACAAGGTAAGTAACACAGCATGGCATCACTGAGTACGCACAAGGTAAGTAAGACAGCATGGCATCACTGAGTAAGCACAAGGCAAGTAACACAGCATGGCATCACTGAGTAAGCACAAGGCTAGTAACACAGCATGGCATCACTGAGTACGCACAAGGCTAGTAACACAGCATGGCATCACTGAGTAAGCACAAGGCTAGTAACACAGCATGGCATCACTGAGTAAGCACAAGGCTAGTAACACAGCATGGCATCACTGAGTAAGTAACACAGCATGGCATCACTGAGTACGCACAAGGTAAGTAACACAGCATGGCATCACTGAGTAAGCACAAGGCTAGTAACACAGCATGGCATCACTGAGTAAGCACAAGGCTAGTAACACAGCATGGCATCACTGAGTAAGCACAAGGCTAGTAACACAGCATGGCATCACTGAGTAAGCACAAGGCTAGTAACACAGCATGGCATCACTGAGTAAGCACAAGGCAAGTAACACAGCATGGCATCACTGAGTAAGCACAAGGCTAGTAACACAGCATGGCATCACTGAGTACGCACAAGGCTAGTAACACAGCATGGCATCACTGAGTAAGCACAAGGCTAGTAACACAGCATGGCATCACTGAGTACGCACAAGGTAAGTAAGACAGCATGGCATCACTGAGTAAGCACAAGGCTAGTAACACAGCATGGCATCACTGAGTAAGTAACACAGCATGGTATCACTGAGTACGCACAAGGTAAGTAACACAGCATGGTATCACTGAGTGCGCACAAGGTAAGTAAGACAGCATGGCATCACTGAGTAAGCACAAGGCAAGTAACACAGCATGGCATCACTGAGTAAGCACAAGGCAAGTAACACAGCATGGCATCACTGAGTAAGCACAAGGCTAGTAACACAGCATGGCATCACTGAGTACGCACAAGGCTAGTAACACAGCATGGCATCACTGAGTAAGTAACACAGCATGGTATCACTGAGTACGCACAAGGCTAGTAACACAGCATGGCATCACTGAGTAAGCACAAGGCTAGTAACACAGCATGGCATCACTGAGTAAGTAACACAGCATGGCATCACTGAGTAAGTAACACAGCATGGCATCACTGAGTAAGTGACACAGCATGGCATCACTGAGTAAGCACAAGGCTAGTCAAACAGCATGGCATCACTGAGTACACACAAGGCTAGTAACACAGCATGGCATCACTGAGTATGCACAAGGCATCACTGAGTACGCACAAGGTAAGTAACACAGCATGGTATCACTGAGTGCGCACAAGGTAAGTAAGACAGCATGGCATCACTGAGTAAGCACAAGGCAAGAAACACAGCATGGCATCACTGAGTACGCACAAGGCTAGTAACACAGCATGGCATCACTGAGTAAGCACAAGGCAAGTAATACAGCATGGCATCACTGAGTACGCACAAGGTAAGTAAGACAGCATGGCATCACTGAGTACGCACAAGGCAAGTAAGACAGCATGGCATCACTGAGTACGCACAAGGCAAGTAACACAGCATGGCATCACTGAGTAAGCACAAGGCAAGTAACACAGCATGGCATCACTGAGTAAGCACAAGGCAAGTCAAACAGCATGGCATCACTGAGTAAGCACAAGGCTAGTAACACAGCATGGCATCACTGAGTACGCACAAGGCTAGTAACACAGCATGGCATCACTGAGTACACACAAGGCAAGTAACACAGCATGGCATCACTGAGTAAGCACAAGGCTAGTAACACAGCATGGCATCACTGAGTAAGCACAAGGCTAGTAACACAGCATGGTATCACTGAGTACGCACAAGGCTAGTAACACAGCATGGCATCACTGAGTACGCACAAGGCATCACTGAGTAAGCACAAGGCAAGTAACACAGCATGGCATCACTGAGTACGTACAAGGCTAGTAACACAGCATGGCATCACTGAGTACACACAAGGCAAGTAACACAGCATGGCATCACTGAGTAAGCACAAGGCTAGTAACACAGCATGGCATCACTGAGTAAGCACAAGGCTAGTAACACAGCATGGCATCACTGAGTAAGTAACACAGCATGGCATCACTGAGTAAGTAACACAGCATGGCATCACTGAGTAAGTAACACAGCATGGCATCACTGAGTAAGCACAAGGCTAGTCAAACAGCATGGCATCACTGAGTACACACAAGGCTAGTAACACAGCATGGCATCACTGAGTACGCACAAGGCATCACTGAGTACGCACAAGGTAAGTAACACAGCATGGTATCACTGAGTACGCACAAGGCTAGTAACACAGCATGGCATCACTGAGTAAGCACAAGGCTAGTAACACAGCATGGCATCACTGAGTAAGTAACACAGCATGGCATCACTGAGTAAGTAACACAGCATGGTGTCACTGAGTAAGCACAAGGCTAGTCAAACAGCATGGCATCACTGAGTACACACAAGGCATCACTGAGTACGCACAAGGTAAGTAACACAGCATGGTGTCACTGAGTAAGCACAAGGCTAGTAACACAGCATGGCATCACTGAGTACGCACAAGGCATCACTGAGTACGCACAAGGTAAGTAACACAGCATGGTATCACTGAGTGCGCACAAGGTAAGTAAGACAGCATGGCATCACTGAGTAAGCACAAGGCAAGTAACACAGCATGGCATCACTGAGTACGCACAAGGCTAGTAACACAGCATGGCATCACTGAGTAAGCACAAGGCAAGTAATACAGCATGGCATCACTGAGTACGCACAAGGCAAGTAAGACAGCATGGCATCACTGAGTACGCACAAGGCAAGTAACACAGCATGGCATCACTGAGTAAGCACAAGGCAAGTAACACAGCATGGCATCACTGAGTAAGCACAAGGCAAGTCAAACAGCATGGCATCACTGAGTAAGCACAAGGCTAGTAACACAGCATGGCATCACTGAGTACGCACAAGGCTAGTAACACAGCATGGCATCACTGAGTACACACAAGGCAAGTAACACAGCATGGCATCACTGAGTAAGCACAAGGCTAGTAACACAGCATGGCATCACTGAGTAAGCACAAGGCTAGTAACACAGCATGGTATCACTGAGTACGCACAAGGTAAGTAACACAGCATGGTATCACTGAGTGCGCACAAGGTAAGTAACACAGCATGGCATCACTGAGTAAGCACAACGCAAGTAACACAGCATGGCATCACTGAGTAAGCACAACGCAAGTAACACAGCATGGCATCACTGAGTAAGCACAAGGCAAGTAACACAGCATGGCATCACTGAGTAAGCACAAGGCAAGTAACACAGCATGGCATCACTGAGTAAGCACAAGGCTAGTAACACAGCATGGCATCACTGAGTACGCACAAGGCTAGTAACACAGCATGGCATCACTGAGTAAGTAACACAGCATGGTATCACTGAGTACGCACAAGGCTAGTAACACAGCATGGCATAACTGAGTAAGCACAAGGCTAGTAACACAGCATGGCATCACTGAGTAAGTAACACAGCATGGCATCACTGAGTAAGTAACACAGCATGGCATCACTGAGTAAGTAACACAGCATGGCATCACTGAGTAAGTAACACAGCATGGCATCACTGAGTAAGTAACACAGCATGGCATCACTGAGTAAGCACAAGGCTAGTCAAACAGCATGGCATCACTGAGTACACACAAGGCTAGTAACACAGCATGGCATCACTGAGTACGCACAAGGCATCACTGAGTAAGCACAAGGCAAGTAACACAGCATGGCATCACTGAGTACGCACAAGGCATCACTGAGTAAGCACAAGGCAAGTAACACAGCATGGCATCACTGAGTACGCACAAGGCTAGTAACACAGCATGGCATCACTGAGTACGCACAAGGCTAGTAACACAGCATGGCATCACTGAGTAAGCACAAGGCAAGTAAGACAGCATGGCATCACTGAGTACGAACAAGGTAAGTAAGACAGCATGGCATCACTGAGTACGCACAAGGCAAGTAAGACAGCATGGCATCACTGAGTACGCACAAGGCAAGTAACACAGCATGGCATCACTGAGTAAGCACAAGGCAAGTAACACAGCATGGCATCACTGAGTAAGCACAAGGCAAGTCAAACAGCATGGCATCACTGAGTAAGCACAAGGCTAGTAACACAGCATGGCATCACCGAGTACGCACAAGGCTAGTAACACAGCATGGCATCACTGAGTACGCACAAGGCGAGTAACACAGCATGGTATCACTGAGTACGCACAAGGCTAGTAACACAGCATGGCATAACTGAGTAAGCACAAGGCTAGTAACACAGCATGGCATCACTGAGTAAGTAACACAGCATGGCATCACTGAGTAAGTAACACAGCATGGCATCACTGAGTAAGTAACACAGCATGGCATCACTGAGTAAGTAACACAGCATGGCATCACTGAGTAAGCACAAGGCTAGTCAAACAGCATGGCATCACTGAGTACACACAAGGCTAGTAACACAGCATGGCATCACTGAGTACGCACAAGGCATCACTGAGTAAGCACAAGGCAAGTAACACAGCATGGCATCACTGAGTACGCACAAGGCATCACTGAGTAAGCACAAGGCAAGTAACACAGCATGGCATCACTGAGTACGCACAAGGCTAGTAACACAGCATGGCATCACTGAGTACGCACAAGGCTAGTAACACAGCATGGCATCACTGAGTAAGCACAAGGCAAGTAAGACAGCATGGCATCACTGAGTACGAACAAGGTAAGTAAGACAGCATGGCATCACTGAGTACGCACAAGGCAAGTAAGACAGCATGGCATCACTGAGTACGCACAAGGCAAGTAACACAGCATGGCATCACTGAGTAAGCACAAGGCAAGTAACACAGCATGGCATCACTGAGTAAGCACAAGGCAAGTCAAACAGCATGGCATCACTGAGTAAGCACAAGGCTAGTAACACAGCATGGCATCACCGAGTACGCACAAGGCTAGTAACACAGCATGGCATCACTGAGTACGCACAAGGCTAGTAACACAGCATGGCATCACTGAGTAAGCACAAGGCAAGTAATACAGCATGGCATCACTGAGTAAGCACAAGGCAAGTAAGACAGCATGGCATCACTGAGTAACCACAAGGCAAGTAAAACAGCATGGCATCACTGAGTAAGCACAAGGCAAGTCAAACAGCATGGCATCACTGAGTAAGCACAAGGCAAGTCAAACAGCATGGCATCACTGAGTAAGCACAAGGCTAGTAACACAGCATGGCATCACTGAGTACACACAAGGCAAGTAACACAGCATGGCATCACTGAGTAAGCACAAGGCAAGTAACACAGCATGGCATCACTGAGTAAGCACAAGGCTAGTAACACAGCATGGTATCACTGAGTACGCACAAGGTAAGTAACACAGCATGGTATCACTGAGTGCGCACAAGGTAAGTAAGACAGCATGGCATCACTGAGTAAGCACAAGGCAAGTAACACAGCATGGCATCACTGAGTAAGCACAAGGCAAGTAACACAGCATGGCATCACTGAGTAAGCACAAGGCAAGTCAAACAGCATGGCATCACTGAGTAAGCACAAGGCTAGTAACACAGCATGGCATCACTGAGTACGCACAAGGCTAGTAACACAGCATGGCATCACTGAGTACACACAAGGCAAGTAACACAGCATGGCATCACTGAGTAAGCACAAGGCTAGTAACACAGCATGGCATCACTGAGTAAGCACAAGGCTAGTAACACAGCATGGTATCACTGAGTACGCACAAGGTAAGTAACACAGCATGGTATCACTGAGTGCGCACAAGGTAAGTAAGACAGCATGGCATCACTGAGTAAGCACAAGGCAAGTAACACAGCATGGCATCACTGAGTAAGCACAAGGCTAGTAACACAGCATGGCATCACTGAGTACGCACAAGGCTAGTAACACAGCATGGCATCACTGAGTAAGTAACACAGCATGGTATCACTGAGTACGCACAAGGCTAGTAACACAGCATGGCATAACTGAGTAAGCAACACAGCATGGCATCACTGAGTAAGTAACACAGCATGGCATCACTGAGTAAGTAACACAGCATGGCATCACTGAGTAAGTAACACAGCATGGCATCACTGAGTAAGCACAAGGCTAGTCAAACAGCATGGCATCACTGAGTACACACAAGGCTAGTAACACAGCATGGCATCACTGAGTACGCACAAGGCATCACTGAGTAAGCACAAGGCAAGTAACACAGCATGGCATCACTGAGTACGCACAAGGCATCACTGAGTAAGCACAAGGCAAGTAACACAGCATGGCATCACTGAGTACGCACAAGGCTAGTAACACAGCATGGCATCACTGAGTACGCACAAGGCTAGTAACACAGCATGGCATCACTGAGTAAGCACAAGGCAAGTAAGACAGCATGGCATCACTGAGTACGAACAAGGTAAGTAAGACAGCATGGCATCACTGAGTACGCACAAGGCAAGTAAGACAGCATGGCATCACTGAGTACGCACAAGGCAAGTAACACAGCATGGCATCACTGAGTAAGCACAAGGCAAGTAACACAGCATGGCATCACTGAGTAAGCACAAGGCAAGTCAAACAGCATGGCATCACTGAGTAAGCACAAGGCTAGTAACACAGCATGGCATCACCGAGTACGCACAAGGCTAGTAACACAGCATGGCATCACTGAGTACGCACAAGGCTAGTAACACAGCATGGCATCACTGAGTAAGCACAAGGCAAGTAATACAGCATGGCATCACTGAGTAAGCACAAGGCAAGTAAGACAGCATGGCATCACTGAGTAACCACAAGGCAAGTAACACAGCATGGCATCACTGAGTAAGCACAAGGCAAGTCAAACAGCATGGCATCACTGAGTAAGCACAAGGCAAGTAACACAGCATGGCATCACTGAGTAAGCACAAGGCAAGTAACACAGCATGGCATCACTGAGTAAGCACAAGGCAAGTCAAACAGCATGGCATCACTGAGTAAGCACAAGGCTAGTAACACAGCATGGCATCACTGAGTAAGCACAAGGCTAGTAACACAGCATGGCATCACTGAGTACACACAAGGCAAGTAACACAGCATGGCATCACTGAGTAAGCACAAGGCTAGTAACACAGCATGGCATCACTGAGTAAGCACAAGGCTAGTAACACAGCATGGTATCACTGAGTATGCACAAGGTAAGTAACACAGCATGGTATCACTGAGTGCGCACAAGGTAAGTAAGACAGCATGGCATCACTGAGTAAGCACAAGGCAAGTAACACAGCATGGCATCACTGAGTAAGCACAAGGCAAGTAACACAGCATGGCATCACTGAGTAAGCACAAGGCAAGTAACACAGCATGGTATCACTGAGTAAGCACAAGGCTAGTAACACAGCATGGCATCACTGAGTACGCACAAGGCTAGTAACACAGCATGGCATCACTGAGTAAGTAACACAGCATGGTATCACTGAGTACGCACAAGGCTAGTAACACAGCATGGCATAACTGAGTAAGCAACACAGCATGGCATCACTGAGTAAGTAACACAGCATGGCATCACTGAGTAAGTAACACAGCATGGCATCACTGAGTAAGTAACACAGCATGGCATCACTGAGTAAGCACAAGGCTAGTCAAACAGCATGGCATCACTGAGTACACACAAGGCTAGTAACACAGCATGGCATCACTGAGTACGCACAAGGCATCACTGAGTACGCACAAGGCATCACTGAGTAAGCACAAGGCAAGTAACACAGCATGGCATCACTGAGTACGCACAAGGCATCACTGAGTAAGCACAAGGCAAGTAACACAGCATGGCATCACTGAGTACGCACAAGGCTAGTAACACAGCATGGCATCACTGAGTACGCACAAGGCTAGTAACACAGCATGGCATCACTGAGTAAGCACAAGGCAAGTAAGACAGCATGGCATCACTGAGTACGAACAAGGTAAGTAAGACAGCATGGCATCACTGAGTACGCACAAGGCAAGTAAGACAGTATGGCATCACTGAGTACGCACAAGGCAAGTAACACAGCATGGCATCACTGAGTAAGCACAAGGCAAGTAACACAGCATGGCATCACTGAGTAAGCACAAGGCAAGTCAAACAGCATGGCATCACTGAGTAAGCACAAGGCTAGTAACACAGCATGGCATCACCGAGTACGCACAAGGCTAGTAACACAGCATGGCATCACTGAGTACGCACAAGGCTAGTAACACAGCATGGCATCACTGAGTAAGCACAAGGCAAGTAATACAGCATGGCATCACTGAGAAGGCACAAGGCAAGTAAGACAGCATGGCATCACTGAGTAACCACAAGGCAAGTAACACAGCATGGCATCACTGAGTAAGCACAAGGCAAGTCAAACAGCATGGCATCACTGAGTAAGCACAAGGCAAGTCAAACAGCATGGCATCACTGAGTAAGCACAAGGCTAGTAACACAGCATGGCATCACTGAGTACACACAAGGCAAGTAACACAGCATGGCATCACTGAGTAAGCACAAGGCAAGTAACACAGCATGGCATCACTGAGTAAGCACAAGGCTAGTAACACAGCATGGTATCACTGAGTACGCACAAGGTAAGTAACACAGCATGGTATCACTGAGTGCGCACAAGGTAAGTAAGACAGCATGGCATCACTGAGTAAGCACAAGGCAAGTAACACAGCATGGCATCACTGAGTAAGCACAAGGCAAGTAACACAGCATGGCATCACTGAGTAAGCACAAGGCTAGTAACACAGCATGGCATCACTGAGTACGCACAAGGCTAGTAACACAGCATGGCATCACTGAGTAAGTAACACAGCATGGTATCACTGAGTACGCACAAGGCTAGTAACACAGCATGGCATCACTGAGTAAGCACAAGGCTAGTAACACAGCATGGCATCATTGAGTAAGTAACACAGCATGGCATCACTGAGTAAGTAACACAGCATGACATCACTGAGTAAGTAACACAGCATGGCATCACTGAGTAAGCACAAGGCAAGTCAAACAGCATGGCATCACTGAGTAAGCACAAGGCTAGTAACACAGCATGGCATCACTGAGTACGCACAAGGCTAGTAACACAGCATGGCATCACTGAGTACACACAAGGCAAGTAACACAGCATGGCATCACTGAGTAAGCACAAGGCTAGTAACACAGCATGGCATCACTGAGTAAGCACAAGGCTAGTAACACAGCATGGTATCACTGAGTACGCACAAGGTAAGTAACACAGCATGGTATCACTGAGTGCGCACAAGGTAAGTAAGACAGCATGGCATCACTGAGTAAACACAAGGCAAGTAACACAGCATGGCATCACTGAGTAAGCACAAGGCAAGTAACACAGCATGGCATCACTGAGTAAGCACAAGGCAAGTAACACAGCATGGCATCACTGAGTAAGCACAAGGCTAGTAACACAGCATGGCATCAATACGCACAAGGCTAGTAACACAGCATGGCATCACTGAGTAAGTAACACAGCATGGTATCACTGAGTACGCACAAGGCTAGTAACACAGCATGGCATAACTGAGTAAGCACAAGGCTAGTAACACAGCATGGCATCACTGAGTAAGTAACACAGCATGGCATCACTGAGTAAGTAACACAGCATGGCATCACTGAGTAAGTAACACAGCATGGCATCACTGAGTAAGTAACACAGCATGGCATCACTGAGTAAGCACAAGGCTAGTCAAACAGCATGGCATCACTGAGTACACACAAGGCTAGTAACACAGCATGGCATCACTGAGTACGCACAAGGCATCACTGAGTAAGCACAAGGCAAGTAACACAGCATGGCATCACTGAGTACGCACAAGGCATCACTGAGTAAGCACAAGGCAAGTAACACAGCATGGCATCACTGAGTACGCACAAGGCTAGTAACACAGCATGGCATCACTGAGTACGCACAAGGCTAGTAACACAGCATGGCATCACTGAGTAAGCACAAGGCAAGTAAGACAGCATGGCATCACTGAGTACGAACAAGGTAAGTAAGACAGCATGGCATCACTGAGTACGCACAAGGCAAGTAAGACAGCATGGCATCACTGAGTACGCACAAGGCAAGTAACACAGCATGGCATCACTGAGTAAGCACAAGGCAAGTAACACAGCATGGCATCACTGAGTAAGCACAAGGCAAGTCAAACAGCATGGCATCACTGAGTAAGCACAAGGCTAGTAACACAGCATGGCATCACCGAGTACGCACAAGGCTAGTAACACAGCATGGCATCACTGAGTACACACAAGGCTAGTAACACAGCATGGCATCACTGAGTAAGCACAAGGCAAGTAATACAGCATGGCATCACTGAGTAAGCACAAGGCAAGTAAGACAGCATGGCATCACTGAGTAACCACAAGGCAAGTAACACAGCATGGCATCACTGAGTAAGCACAAGGCAAGTCAAACAGCATGGCATCACTGAGTAAGCACAAGGCAAGTCAAACAGCATGGCATCACTGAGTAAGCACAAGGCTAGTAACACAGCATGGCATCACTGAGTACACACAAGGCAAGTAACACAGCATGGCATCACTGAGTAAGCACAAGGCAAGTAACACAGCATGGCATCACTGAGTAAGCACAAGGCTAGTAACACAGCATGGTATCACTGAGTACGCACAAGGTAAGTAACACAGCATGGTATCACTGAGTGCGCACAAGGTAAGTAAGACAGCATGGCATCACTGAGTAAGCACAAGGCAAGTAACACAGCATGGCATCACTGAGTAAGCACAAGGCAAGTAACACAGCATGGCATCACTGAGTAAGCACAAGGCTAGTAACACAGCATGGCATCACTGAGTACGCACAAGGCTAGTAACACAGCATGGCATCACTGAGTAAGTAACACAGCATGGTATCACTGAGTACGCACAAGGCTAGTAACACAGCATGGCATCACTGAGTAAGCACAAGGCTAGTAACACAGCATGGCATCATTGAGTAAGTAACACAGCATGGCATCACTGAGTAAGTAACACAGCATGGCATCACTGAGTAAGCACATGGCTAGTCAAACAGCATGGCATCACTGAGTACACACAAGGCATCACTGAGTAAGCACAAGGCAAGTAACACAGCATGGCATCACTGAGTACGCACAAGGCTAGTAACACAGCATGGCATCACTGAGTACGCACAAGGCTAGTAACACAGCATGGCATCACTGAGTAAGCACAAGGCAAGTAATACAGCATGGCATCACTGAGTACGAACAAGGTAAGTAAGACAGCATGGCATCACTGAGTACGCACAAGGCAAGTAAGACAGCATGGCATCACTGAGTACGCACAAGGCAAGTAACACAGCATGGCATCACTGAATAAGCACAAGGCAAGTAACACAGCATGGCATCACTGAGTAAGCACAAGGCAAGTAACACAGCATGGCATCACTGAGTAAGCACAAGGCAAGTCAAACAGCATGGCATCACTGAGTAAGCACAAGACTAGTAACACAGCATGGCATCACTGAGTACGCACAAGGCTAGTAACACAGCATGGCATCACTGAGTACGCACAAGGCATCACTGAGTAAGCACAAGGCAAGTAACACAGCATGGCATCACTGAATAAGCACAAGGCAAGTAACACAGCATGGCATCACTGAGTAAGCACAAGGCAAGTAACACAGCATGGCATCACTGAGTAAGCACAAGGCAAGTCAAACAGCATGGCATCACTGAGTAAGCACAAAACTAGTAACACAGCATGGCATCACTAAGTACGCACAAGGCTAGTAACACAGCATGGCATCACTGAGTACACACAAGGCAAGTAACACAGCATGGCATCACTGAGTAAGCACAAGGCTAGTAACACAGCATGGTATAACTGAGTACGCACAAGGTAAGTAACACAGCATGGTATCACTGAGTGCGCACAAGGTAAGTAAGACAGCATGGCATCACTGAGTAAGCACAAGGCAAGTAACACAGCATGGCATCACTGAGTAAGCACAAGGCAAGTAACACAGCATGGCATCACTGAGTAAGCACAAGGCTAGTAACACAGCATGGCATCACTGAGTACGCACAAGGCTAGTAACACAGCATGGCATCACTGAGTAAGTAACACAGCATGGTATCACTGAGTACGCACAAGGCTAGTAACACAGCATGGCATCACTGAGTAAGCACAAGGCTAGTAACACAGCATGGCATCATTGAGTAAGTAACACAGCATTGCATCACTGAGTAAGTAACACAGCATGGCATCACTGAGTAAGCAACACAGCATGGCATCACTGAGTAAGCACAAGGCTAGTCAAACAGCATGGCATCACTGAGTACACACAAGGCATCACTGAGTAAGCACAAGGCAAGTAACACAGCATGGCATCACTGAGTAAGCACAAGGCAAGTAACACAGCATGGCATCACTGAGTACGCACAAGGCTAGTAACACAGCATGGCATCACTGAGTACGCACAAGGCTAGTAACACAGCATGGCATCACTGAGTAAGCACAAGGCAAGTAATACAGCATGGCATCACTGAGTACGAACAAGGTAAGTAAGACAGCATGGCATCACTGAGTACGCACAAGGCAAGTAAGACAGCATGGCATCACTGAGTACGCACAAGGCAAGTAACACAGCATGGCATCACTGAGTAAGCACAAGGCAAGTAACACAGCATGGCATCACTGAGTAAGCACAAGGCAAGTCAAACAGCATGGCATCACTGAGTAAGCACAAGGCTAGTAACACAGCATGGCATCACTGAGTACGCACAAGGCTAGTAACACAGCATGGCATCACTGAGTACACACAAGGCAAGTAACACAGCATGGCATCACTGAGTAAGCACAAGGCTAGTCAAACAGCATGGCGTCACTGAGTAAGTAACACAGCATGGTATCACTGAGTACGCACAAGGTAAGTAACACAGCATGGTATCACTGAGTACGCACAAGGTAAGTAAGACAGCATGGCATCACTGAGTAAGCACAAGGCAAGTAACACAGCATGGCATCACTGAGTAAGCACAAGGCTAGTAACACAGCATGGCATCACTGAGTACGCACAAGGCTAGTAACACAGCATGGCATCACTGAGTAAGCACAAGGCTAGTAACACAGCATGGCATCACTGAGTAAGCACAAGGCTAGTAACACAGCATGGCATCACTGAGTAAGTAACACAGCATGGCATCACTGAGTACGCACAAGGTAAGTAACACAGCATGGCATCACTGAGTAAGCACAAGGCGAGTAACACAGCATGGCATCACTGAGTAAGCACAAGGCTAGTAACACAGCATGGCATCACTGAGTAAGCACAAGGCTAGCAACAGCATGGCATCACTGAGTAAGCACAAGGCTAGTAAGACAGCATGGCATCACTGAGTAAGCACAAGGCAAGTAACACAGCATGGCATCACTGAGTACGCACAAGGTAAGTAAGACAGCATGGCATCACTGAGTAAGCACAAGGCAAGTAACACAGCATGGCATCACTGAGTAAGCACAAGGCTAGTAACACAGCATGGCATCACTGAGTAAGTAACACAGCATGGTATCACTGAGTACGCACAAGGTAAGTAACACAGCATGGTATCACTGAGTGCGCACAAGGTAAGTAAGACAGCATGGCATCACTGAGTAAGCACAAGGCAAGTAACATAGCATGGCACCACTGAGTAAGCACAAGGCAAGTAACACAGCATGGCATCACTGAGTAAGCACAAGGCTAGTCAAACAGCATGGCATCACTGAGTACACACAAGGCTAGTAACAGCATGGCATCACTGAGTACGCACAAGGCATCACTGAGTAAGCACAAGGCAAGTAACACAGCATGGCATCACTGAGTACGCACAAGGCATCACTGAGTAAGCACAAGGCAAGTAACACAGCATGGCATCACTGAGTACGCACAAGGCTAGTAACACAGCATGGCATCACTGAGTAAGCACAAGGCAAGTAATACAGCATGGCATCACTGAGTACGCACAAGGTAAGTAAGACAGCATGGCATCACTGAGTACGCACAAGGCAAGTAAGACAGCATGGCATCACTGAGTAAGTAACACAGCATGGTATCACCGAGTACGCACAAGTCTAGTAACACAGCATGGCATCACTGAGTAAGCACAAGGCTAGTAACACAGCATGGCATCACTGAGTAAGTAACACAGCATGGCATCACAGAGTAAGTAACACAGCATGGCATCACTGAGTAAGCACAAGGCAAGTAACACAGCATGGCATCACTGAGTAAGCACAAGGCTAGTAACACAGCATGGCAGCACTGAGTATGCACAAGGCTAGTAACACAGCATGGCATCACTGAGTAAGTAACACAGCATGGTATCACTGAGTACGCACAAGGCTAGTAACACAGCATGGCATCACTGAGTAAGCACAAGGCTAGTCAAACAGCATGGCATCACTGAGTACACACAAGGCAAGTAACACAGCATGGCATCACTGAGTAAGCACAAGGCAAGTAACACAGCATGGCATCACTGAGTAAGCACAAGGCAAGTAACACAGCATGGCATCACTGAGTAAGCACAAGGCTAGTAACACAGCATGGCATCACTGAGTACGCACAAGGCTAGTAACACAGCATGGCATCACTGAGTAAGTAACACAGCATGGTATCACCGAGTACGCACAAGTCTAGTAACACAGCATGGCATCACTGAGTAAGCACAAGGCTAGTAACACAGCATGGCATCACTGAGTAAGTAACACAGCATGGCATCACAGAGTAAGTAACACAGCATGGCATCACTGAGTAAGTAACACAGCATGGCATCACTGAGTAAGCACAAGGCTAGTCAAACAGCATGGCATCACTGAGTACACACAAGGCTAGTAACAGCATGGCATCACTGAGTACGCACAAGGCATCACTGAGTAAGCACAAGGCAAGTAACACAGCATGGCATCACTGAGTACGCACAAGGCTAGTAACACAGCATGGCATCACTGAGTACGCACAAGGCTAGTAACACAGCATGGCATCACTGAGTAAGCACAAGGCAAGTAACACAGCATGGCATCACTGAGTAAGCACAAGGCAAGTAACACAGCATGGCATCACTGAGTAAGCACAAGGCAAGTCAAACAGCATGGCATCACTGAGTAAGCACAAGGCTAGTAACACAGCATGGCATCACTGAGTACGCACAAGGCTAGTAACACAGCATGGCATCACTTAGTACACACAAGGCAAGTAACACAGCATGGCATCACTGAGTAAGCACAAGGCTAGTAACACAGCATGGCATCACTGAGTACGCACAAGGCTAGTAACACAGCATGGCATCACTTAGTACACACAAGGCAAGTAACACAGCATGGCATCACTGAGTAAGCACAAGGCTAGTAACACAGCATGGCATCACTGAGTAAGCACAAGGCTAGTAACACAGCATGGCATTACTGAGTAGGCACAAGGCAAGTAACACAGCATGGCATCACTGAGTAAGCACAAGGCTTGTAACACAGCATGGCATCACCGAGTAAGCACAAGGCAAGTCTAAAAATTATGTTGACAATCACCCAGCTGTCATAGACTAAGTTGTACCAAGTCAATGGCAATGCATTATTTTATTTTGGTTTGTTTTTCATAGTGCATGTTTTGATTGGTTATTATATTTAAGGTCAAGTAAAATGTCAACATATGGAGCAGACTTTACTTAATTTTGCATTTGAACTTCGTTGCTATGTAATTATTGTGTATATTCATTTGAACTTTGTTGCAATGTAATTCTTGTGTATATTCATTTGAATTTTGTTGCTATGTAATTCTGTGTATATTCATTTGAACTTTGTTGCTATGTAATTCTTGTGTATATTCATTTGAACTTTGTTGCTATGTAATTCTGTGTATATTCATTTGAACTTTGTTGCTATGTAATTCTGTGTATATTCATTTGAACTTTGTTGCTATGGAATTCTTGTGTATATTCATTTGAACTTTGTTGCTATGTGATTTTGTGTATATTCATTTGAACTTTGTTGCTATGTAATTCTGTGTATATTCATTTGAACTTTGTTGCTATGTAATTCTGTGTATATTCATTTGAATTTTGTTGCTATGTAATTCTTATGTATATTCATTACAATTTGTTGCTATGTAATTCTTATGTTTATTCATTGTCTTGACAATATGTGTGAATTGCTGTATGAGCTTACCACTCATGGACAGAGCCATAGAATCAATGCATAAATTTGCATAAAACATGGCACAGCTTTGATTGCTTACACTTGCCACACATGTATGTCAATGATCTCATTATAGAGATTATGTGGGGCTAATAGAGAAAATACAGTAGACCAAAAACTTGTCTGAAAACTTCACACATTTCTCAGCCCTGAGACTTGTTAGTTCAACATGTAATTTCCAGATATCTTGCGTAAACTGAAATATTGATTTGTTATCATATGAAATAAGAAAAGGTTTATAAATATTCTATTTTTGATTCGGTATCTGTATTTGCTGACTCTAATATTACAGACCTCCTCCTCTTCTTCATCCGGATCTTCATCCTCTTGGAATTCATCATCATCATCATCATCAAATGGGTTACCATGACTTTCAGACTCAGGAGGACTGTTAGTACCAGGACGATTCTTTTTAATTGATGTCTCTTTGCCTTGCTTCGTCACCCGATCCTCTATACTGGATTGCTTTTGCCCCTGCAAAAGAGTTAAAATAAACAAGCCATGCATGGCACAGTCCCTGTTAGTTATCAAACTTAAGATACATGTATATAGTTTTGTTTATAGTAATACAGTTGGAACATTAACATGTAAGAGATATGGATCCAGAAGCTGATGCTTGATTTTTGATGATTTTTTAGCACAAAAATGGCCGCCATTCGGCCATCTTGAATCAGATCATTAAACAAATTGATGTGTATATGTACATGTATAATATTATGTATGATGTACATGTATGTGTACGTGTGAAGTTTGAATGTAATCAGTCCAGGCATGTCTAAGATAACGCACACACGGACACAATTGCACAGAGGTCAATTCACAAGTCCCTGTTTTCAGGGACTTAAAAAAAGACTGACTGTAAAATATGTACTAAAAGCCGGGGCTTCAAATAAAATGGTACAATGCAATCCTATTAGAGTAACTACATACATGTGAAGTGGTGAAATTTTGGTTCCCAATTGGTTCTAAAAGAATTTAGGGTATTCAGCAAAAATAAGGACAGACATTACATACGGTACATGTCATGTTTGTGTCATGCCTGAGCTAAGACAACAAGTCTTGTTATGATATGACAGAGTCCCCATTAAGTCAAATAGTAAACAAAACTGAAAGGAGTCGGCCATTTTGAATCAGAACATGAAACAAATTACATGAGAGTAAGGAAGAGTGAAAATGTTTAAATGAAAAATTATTTCTCATGTTCTATAGTTGTAACGTTTGATTGCAATCAGTCAAAGTATGTCAGAGACATGACTTTAGAAAAGCCTTTGCATTCGGCCATTTTGAACCTATCTGAAAAAAATATGGATTACGTCTGAATGGCGACTAACAAAAGCATCATGGATTCAAGGTTTTGACCGACTGTGAAGCACATGGTTACAAAGAAATTTGCAAATAATACCCATACCCATAACTGAAACAAACAAATCATGCTCACCTAAGGGTAGAAGAAACTGAAGAAGAAGAATGTAAAATTGTTTATGATGATAACAGCTCATTTGATACACAACATTTTTGCGCAGTTTTGTGGTGAGCATTAAGTTAAAATCGATTCTACAGTATAGACCTACTAGCTGTCATTCATCCTAGGGTGTGAATTGTTGGGTGTACACATTGCGGTCTTGATTCACAGTTGTTCGCGAGGACTGTGATGACTAGTTACATGTATGTAACATCTGTTTATTTATAAGTGATAGCTCAACTGATCAGTCAGAGATGCGTTTTTCCCCCTGCTAATGTCAGTACTATTACCAACAGGGTTTGAACCGGCATCTCACCTTATGGATGGCTGAGAAATATACTTTTTGTGTATTTTTTTAACTAAAATGGCAACCAGTCAAAGATCAACAGAAAGAAAAAAGTAATCAATGTGCATACATGTATGTCTCGAATTGCGACTTGCCTTTGTGCCAACAAAATTGGTCCAGACATGTCAAAGAAATGATGATGAATGCATGGACAGATCTATACACACACACAGACAAAATGTAAAACAAGCTTCAAACTTTCCCTTACCTGTTTCATAGCTACCTGACCAATTCTGTCGGAATGCTCCCTGATATTTTCCAAAAAATCAACAAATTCAGACATAGACGCTTCTTTTATACTATCTCGAAGTTTTGGGATATTTTCTGTCATTATCTGTGAGAACCTGTATCCCTTAACTCTTGGTAAGTATGTATGTTCCAGCTGTTCAAGCGTTTTCAGAGCCGGGTAGTACCTGATTAGTGTCATAAATAGAGACATTGGGTAAAGTAATTTGATATGGTGGTATTCCAAAACAAAGCTTAGCAAGTGACTCAGCCACTCAAGGTTTAAGTAATAGCATACATGTACCTGTCATCTTTCATCTGTTTGGTTAGCTTAGTGTACATCTCCAAAACTGAAGTGCAAACAAAAAAGCATGTTAGCATGACAACAATAAAAAAACATTCATATCAGCTATCTGTGGAAACTTACAGATATTGTTAATTTAAATTTGGGATGGGAGTGCTTTAAACCTAATAGAGTTGACAAGTTTGAAACACAATAGAGATAGTTAACGACCAGGCTATTAATATTAGAACATGGATACAAATTTACATTGCCAAACTGAGGCTGGATAAATGTTATTTTCAGCATGGTGGCTCAGTCCTGATCGATAGGGAATATTCATCACAATGATCTCCTATACATATTATTAGAAATTCACTATTCTTTGTGAAGAAGACAGCTGGAATCCTTAATGAGAACAGACAGGAAGAGTATGTGGAACACATATTTCTCACTGTCCCTACTCTCAACTATGTCAGTTCTGTAATCAGTAATAAGAAATGAGAAATTGTATGCAAGTATAACCAGATTTCTACTCACCAGGCAGACACAGTTGTATGCAAGTATAACACGATTTCTACTCACCAGGCAAACACAGTTGTATGCAAGTATAACAAGATTTCTACTCACCAGGCAGACACAGTTGTATGCAAGTATAACAAGACTTCTACTCACCAGGCAGACACAGTTGTATGCAAGTATAACAAGATTTCTACTCACCAGGCAGACACAGTTGTATGCAAGTATAACAAGATTTCTACTCACCAGGCAGACAAAGTTGTATGCAAGTATAACAAGATTTCTACTCACCAGGCAGACACAGTTGTATGCAAGTATAACAAGATTTCTACTCACCAGGCAGACAAAGTTGTATGCAAGTATAACAAGATTTCTACTCACCAGGCAGACAGTTGTATGCAAGTATAACAGGATTTCTACTCATCAGGCAAACACAGTTGTATGCAAGTATAACAAGATTTCTACTCACCAGGCAGACACAGTTGTATGCAAGTATAACAAGATTTCTACTCACAGCCAGACACAGTTGTATGCAAGTATAACAACAAGATTTCTACTCACCAGGCAGACAAAGTTGTATGCAAGTATAACAAGATTTGTACTCACCAGGCAGACAAAGTTGTATGCAAGTATAACAAGATTTCTACTCACCAGGCAGACACAGTTGTATGCAAGTATAACAACAAGATTTCTACTCACCAGGCAGACACAGTTGTATGCAAGTATAACAAGATTTCTACTCACCAGCAGACAAAGTTGTATGCAAGTATAACAAGATTTCTACTCACCAGGCAGACACAGTTGTATGCAAGTATAACAAGATTTCTACTCACCAGGCAGACACAGTTGTATGCAAGTATAACAACAAGATTTCTACTCACCAGGCAGACACAGTTGTATGCAAGTATAACAAGATTTCTACTCACCAGGCAGACACAGTTGTATGCAAGTATAACAGGATTTCTACTCACCAGGCAGACACAGTTGTATGCAAGTATAACAAGATTTCTACTCACCAGGCAGACACAGTTGTATGCAAGTATAACAAGATTTCTACTCACCAGGCAGACACAGTTGTATGCAAGTATAACAAGATTTCTACTCACCAGGCAGACACAGTTGTATGCAAGTATAACAAGATTTCTACTCACCAGGCAAACACAGTTGTATGCAAGTATAACAAGATTTCTACTCACCAGGCAAACACAGTTGTATGCAAGTATAACAAGATTTCTACTCACCAGGCAGACACAGTTGTATGCAAGTATAACACGATTTCTACTCACCAGGCAGACAAAGTTGTATGCAAGTATAACAAGATTTCTACTCACCAGGCAGACACAGTTGTATGCAAGTATAACAACAAGATTTCTACTCACCAGGCAGACACAGTTGTATGCAAGTATAACAAGATTTCTACTCACCAGGCAGACACAGTTGTATGCAAGTATAACAAGATTTCTACTCACCAGGCAGACACAGTTGTATGCAAGTATAACAAGATTTCTACTCACCAGGCAGACACAGTTGTATGCAAGTATAACAAGATTTCTACTCACCAGGCAGACACAGTTGTATGCAAGTATAACAACAAGATTTCTACTCACCAGGCAGACACAGTTGTATGCAAGTATAACAAGATTTCTACTCACCAGGCAGACACAGTTGTATGCAAGTATAACAAGATTTCTACTCACCAGGCAGACACAGTTGTATGCAAGTACATTGTATAACAAGATTTCTACTCACCAGGCAAACACAGTTGTATGCAAGTATAACAAGATTTCTACTCACCAGGCAAACACAGTTGTATGCAAGTATAACAAGATTTCCACTCACCAGGCAGACACAGTTGTATGCAAGTATAACAAGATTTCTACTCACCAGGCAGACACAGTTGTATGCAAGTATAACAAGTTTTCTACTCACCAGGCAAACACAGTTGTATGCAAGTATAACAAGATTTCTACTCACCAGGCAAACACAGTTGTATGCAAGTATAACAAGATTTCTACTCACCAGGCAGACACAGTTGTATGCAAGTATAACACGATTTCTACTCACCAGGCAGACAAAGTTGTATGCAAGTATAACAAGATTTCTACTCACCAGGCAGACACAGTTGTATGCAAGTATAACAACAAGATTTCTACTCACCAGGCAGACACAGTTGTATGCAAGTATAACAAGATTTCTACTCACCAGGCAGACACAGTTGTATGCAAGTATAACAACAAGATTTCTACTCACCAGGCAGACACAGTTGTATGCAAGTATAACAAGATTTCTACTCACCAGGCAGACACAGTTGTATGCAAGTATAACAGGATTTCTACTCACCAGGCAGACACAGTTGTATGCAAGTATAACAACAAGATTTCTACTCACCAGGCAGACACAGTTGTATGCAAGTATAACAACAAGATTTCTACTCACCAGGCAGACACAGTTGTATGCAAGTATAACAAGATTTCTACTCACCAGGCAGACACAGTTGTATGCAAGTATAACAGGATTTCTACTCACCAGGCAGACACAGTTGTATGCAAGTATAACAAGATTTCTACTCACCAGGCAGACACAGTTGTATGCAAGTATAACAAGATTTCTACTCACCAGGCAGACACAGTTGTATGCAAGTATAACAAGATTTCTACTCACCAGGCAGACACAGTTGTATGCAAGTATAACAAGATTTCTACTCACCAGGCAAACACAGTTGTATGCAAGTATAACAAGATTTCTACTCACCAGGCAAACACAGTTGTATGCAAGTATAACAAGATTTCTACTCACCAGGCAGACACAGTTGTATGCAAGTATAACACGATTTCTACTCACCAGGCAGACAAAGTTGTATGCAAGTATAACAAGATTTCTACTCACCAGGCAGACACAGTTGTATGCAAGTATAACAACAAGATTTCTACTCACCAGGCAGACACAGTTGTATGCAAGTATAACAAGATTTCTACTCACCAGGCAGACACAGTTGTATGCAAGTATAACAAGATTTCTACTCACCAGGCAGACACAGTTGTATGCAAGTATAACAAGATTTCTACTCACCAGGCAGACACAGTTGTATGCAAGTATAACAAGATTTCTACTCACCAGGCAGACACAGTTGTATGCAAGTATAACAACAAGATTTCTACTCACCAGGCAGACACAGTTGTATGCAAGTATAACAAGATTTCTACTCACCAGGCAGACACAGTTGTATGCAAGTATAACAAGATTTCTACTCACCAGGCAGACACAGTTGTATGCAAGTACATTGTATAACAAGATTTCTACTCACCAGGCAAACACAGTTGTATGCAAGTATAACAAGATTTCTACTCACCAGGCAAACACAGTTGTATGCAAGTATAACAAGATTTCCACTCACCAGGCAGACACAGTTGTATGCAAGTATAACAAGATTTCTACTCACCAGGCAGACACAGTTGTATGCAAGTATAACAAGTTTTCTACTCACCAGGCAAACACAGTTGTATGCAAGTATAACAAGATTTCTACTCACCAGGCAAACACAGTTGTATGCAAGTATAACAAGATTTCTACTCACCAGGCAGACACAGTTGTATGCAAGTATAACACGATTTCTACTCACCAGGCAGACAAAGTTGTATGCAAGTATAACAAGATTTCTACTCACCAGGCAGACACAGTTGTATGCAAGTATAACAACAAGATTTCTACTCACCAGGCAGACACAGTTGTATGCAAGTATAACAAGATTTCTACTCACCAGGCAGACACAGTTGTATGCAAGTATAACAACAAGATTTCTACTCACCAGGCAGACACAGTTGTATGCAAGTATAACAAGATTTCTACTCACCAGGCAGACACAGTTGTATACAAGTATAACAAGATTTCTACTCACCAGGCAGACAAAGTTGTATGCAAGTATAACAAGATTTCTACTCACCAGGCAGACACAGTTGTATGCAAGTATAACACGATTTCTACTCACCAGGCAAACACAGTTGTATGCAAGTATAACAAGATTTCTACTCACCAGGCAGACAAAGTTGTATGCAAGTATAACAAGATTTCTACTCACCAGGCAGACACAGTTGTATGCAAGTATAACAACAAGATTTCTACTCACCAGGCAGACACAGTTGTATGCAAGTATAACAAGATTTCTACTCACCAGGCAGACACAGTTGTATGCAAGTATAACAACAAGATTTCTACTCACCAGGCAGACACAGTTGTATGCAAGTATAACAAGATTTCTACTCACCAGGCAGACACAGTTGTATGCAAGTATAACAACAAGATTTCTACTCACCAGGCAGACACAGTTGTATGCAAGTATAACAAGATTTCTACTCACCAGGCAGACACAGTTGTATGCAAGTATAACAAGATTTCTACTCACCAGGCAGACAAAGTTGTATGCAAGTATAACAAGATTTCTACTCACCAGGCAGACACAGTTGTATGCAAGTATAACAAGATTTCTACTCACCAGGCAGACACAGTTGTATGCAAGTATAACAAGATTTCTACTCACCAGGCAGACACAGTTGTATGCAAGTATAACAAGATTTCTACTCACCAGGCAGACACAGTTGTATGCAAGTATAACACGATTTCTACTCACCAGGCAAACACAGTTGTATGCAAGTATAACAAGATTTCTACTCACCAGGCAGACACAGTTGTATGCAAGTATAACAAGATTTCTACTCACCAGGCAGACACAGTTGTATGCAAGTTTAACAACAAGATTTCTACTCACCAGGCAGACACAGTTGTATGCAAGTATAACAAGATTTCTACTCACCAGGCAGACAAAGTTGTATGCAAGTATAACAAGATTTCTACTCACCAGGCAGACACAGTTGTATGCAAGTATAACAACAAGATTTCTACTCACCAGGCAGACACAGTTGTAAATGTTCTATTGCTGTTGCTATGTTTCTTTGTATAACTCTAAGTTGTCTTAATTCATCCGCTTTACTCACTAATTCATGACCTGACTCTTGCAGTACTTTATTTGCTTGTAAAACATGCCTCTGAAAACAATCATGATCAAAGAAAGCTTAGAAAGAACTCCCGTGTGCTGAGAGTATTGAAGACACATCAAAAATTAATTCAAAATTACTTGTACATGAGATATTGATGGAAAAGCTGAAAACTAATTATGTAAATCAGGTAACTAATATGAACAGAACAGAACAAAAAAAATATGAATTATTATGCTAATTAGAGAATTAATATTAATCAAAATTAATCAGGCCTGTGTATTGTCCTAGAGCATTTATGTACCAAATTTTATTCAAATGTGATGATCTGTAATTGAGATATCAGTGTTAATTAATTATGTTAATTAGGTGATTAATAAGCATAAATATTTACCAAAAACTAATTAGGTTTCTGCATAGTTCTCTATAAAAGTTTCATTAAGATCCAATTTGTGGTTCTTTATATATCAGTGGAACATTATGCAAATTAGATAATTAATATCCAATTAAAACTAATCAGGTGTCTGCATAATCCTAGAAGATCTAAGTAGCAAGTCTCATTGAAATATGATGATTACTACTTGATAAATCCAAAGCTGAAAATTATGAAAATTAGGTAATTAATATGTACTCATATTACCCTAAAAACTATCAGGTCTGTGCAGTGTCCTATGACATCTATGTACGAAGTTTTATTGAAATGTGATGATTACTACTTGAAATATCAAAAGGTGAAAATTAATTATATATGCAAATTAGTTAATTAATATATACTGATATTACCCTAAAAACTATCAGGTCTGTGCAGTGTCCTATGACATCTATGTACCAAATTTCATTGAAATGTGATGATTACTACTTAAAATATCAAAAGCTGAATATTAATTAATTATGCAAATTAGGTAATTAATATATACTGATATTACCCTAAAAACTATCAGGTCTATGCAGTGTCCTATGACATCTATGTACCAAATTTCATTGAAATGTGATGATTACTAATTGAAATATCAAAAGCTGAAAATTAATTAATTATGCAAATTAGGTAATTAATATATACTGATATTACCCTAAAAACTATCAGGTTTGTGCAGTGTCCTATGACATCTATGTACCAAGTTTTATTGAAATGTGATGATTAGTACTTGAGATATCAGTGGAAGAGCCGAAAATTGATTAATCATTATGTAAATTAGGTAATTAATATTGCACAGATTTTTACCCAAAACTAATCAAATGTGCGCATTAGCTTGGAGCATCTATGTGCCAAGTTTCATCAAAATCCAACAAGTGGTTCTTTAGATATCAGTGGAACAGTCATGGAACAGCTAAAAATCAGCTAATTATCATGCAAATTAGGTAATTAATATGCATGGATTTTTACCAAAACCTAATCAAATCTGCGCATTGGCCCAGAGCATATATGCACCAAGTTCCATCAAAAACAGATGTATAGTTCTTTAGATATCAGTGGAACAGTTGGACACACATACACACACACACACACATACACACATACAGACACACTAACTGCAAAGACTCCCTTTTTGTGCTTCGCACACGGGAGTCAAAAACTACTGTATTGTGGAAAGGGTTGCTGCAATTTTATCACATTTTGAGGGCATTCAGTTCCACCACATTGTGTTGCATATATATGCATATATATACAATGTATATTTTTCTTTGATGATCCAGTTCTATATGGCCAAATAGAAGTCATTTTAATGTTGAAAAAAAAATCTGATGGATTTTGTTCAAACTTTGTACATATACATTTGACATTATGGGATCTTGATGAACGTCATTTTGTCTTTCCGATCAGATTCAAAATGACTGACTGACAGCCATTATGTTTTACTAAATGTAGTTCTGAATGCATATCATATATTATGTACTGACCATTCATGTTCCAACAATAATATGATAAGCAAAACCATATTTCTTAAACTACATGTACATACATGTACCTATCGGAGACTTTGTAATGCAATAACTAGTATACACTGGTTTCTGTATTTCCCAAGGTTAGGGCAGTACATATGTATACACAGAGAGATGGTCTGCCTGCTAGCAGACACAGACCATATTCAGTGTTCTCCCCAGGATTTAAACCACTGTGGCGGCCTAATTTGCATATCATTTGCATACCATTTACATAATAATGGAAATTGACCAAAGCACATTTACACCCACACAATAAACAACGTATATTTTTAAAAACAAAGTGGCAGATATTTATTTGCTTCACACAGTGTTATAAACACTTTTATTTTGGGCACTTTAGTAATATCAATGAGCTACGTCACAGGGAAAATATTTTTTTTTTGGAGTCAAAATATTACGTTTCACGATTTAGAAGAGTTTGAATTTAAAAATGAAACATTCTCGAAATGCAAATGCTGCAGACTAAAAAGAAACAAATAAATTGTAAAAGGTTAAATGAAACTCATTTGAAACGTTTGAGCCAGGATTATGTTCACCACTTTCATGATCTTATTTACTACAAAATTCTCCTTCAAAAAATCGACCATGTAGTTATTTGGCGGATTGTTGGTTATTATTCCGACCATCAGCTTCTAACGTTTACATTTACAGTAAATGAACGAACAAATAACACTTCCAAACGATCAAAGTTACGACGTGACATAACTTACTTCGCGATGTTATACACCGGTTATACCAATAATTTCTCTTACTCGGTCATGATGCCATGCAAAAATTAAATACTTCTTTTTTTATATGAAAAAACGTAAAATTTGAGCTAGTTTTATCGGGAGAAATTATTTTTGATCACTCGATCACTTCGGTGAAAAACACAGACCCGCCATGATAGTTATGACGCATTAGTTGACCGGCATGTGTCCTTTGACCCGGTGGGTCACAAACTCCATTTACCAATCAAAATGTCGCATGGTAATGCCGGTAGAACCCGAAGTTTTCCGCATGATCGTGATCATAAAAATTATATTGCGAAAGTAAAGCGATGTCGTAGCACGATGTGTTGGTATGAATTTCAGATGAAAACTGCATGATGCTTTTCGAAAGAGGTGATTAGAAATTTTTAAAAGGTAAAAAAAAGTATTGAAAGAAGAATTTTTACATAATTCACGATGATAACAGTTCAAATGTATTTTACCCAATAACGCAATAAACATGTTGTTTTTTTCTTGAGTAGCGTAAACTGATCGTGAACTCCAATTTGCCCATGTTATATCGGGTGGAATTGATTTTGAAAGAATTTTAGCTTTCAAACTAAAGACTGCGTCTATCGTCAGAAAGAGGTGCTAATTTTACAAAATTGACTTGTATTGTTCAAAGCCGCTACCACATCACGCGACTATGTCTATTGTTTACAAATTATTATCCCCGACTGGCAGGATGCGTGTCGGTCGGTACGTAAGTATAATAACAATATGACAATAGTCGGAAGCGTTTCCGCAGTGGTCGCTAATTTTGAGTGCCGGTCAGGCCGACCAGCGTGACGAGAACCCCCAATGAAAAGAAGCACTGTGGCGGTCTTGCTAATCACCGTGGCGGTGTCAGACCGGTGTGGTGGCAAATCAAAGCACTGTGGCGGGACTGCCACGCTGTTTACATCCTGGGGAGAACACTGATATTAACATTCTAAAAGTTCAATTCATCTCTGGAACATTGAGATCAAAAGGTTTCCATGTAATAGGGGAGTTTCTTTTTACAGAAAGCAACATTTTATCAAGAGCTATAAATTACTGTTTTTCTGTTTAATATGTTGTACATGAATGCAATAAAAAGTTAGCATGTTTTAATTATATTGACCTTTAGTTTTTCACATTCTCCTCTGACTTTGAGCAATTCTGCAATGCTATCCGTGAAACCGTGGTAATGGAAGTTACACATCCTCTCAATATCTTTGTCATGGCTTCGTATTCGCACATCCAATTGATCAAGGAATTTCTCATGTTCATTGCCATCGTATATAGCCCTGTGAAAAGACAATATAGTCTTATGGAAGTGTAGTATTATAGAGGAAGCCTACTGATAATTTTTGATAAATAAACCTTAATTGAACTATATTGGAGTGACAAAGGGTGAACAATTGCAATGAAAAATAATTACCACAGAAACACAATGTATTACATTATTTTGAATTGAGAACTTTGGTATTACATGTAAGAACAACATTTATGAAATCTCAATTTGAAATACCGTCAGAACAACTTTAGGCAAGACAAATAATGACATCATTTGATCTTACTGTACTCGGCAGGACATGACATTGTTTTTCACATTCATTTAGGCTATACATGTAGTAGTGTTCATGCTACATAAAGTATGGGCTAAGACTAAGGAAACAGTAGTTAGCAAAAGCTAAGGAACATCCAAACTTGTTAAGAATATACAAAAATCTTCAGTCATTTCTTACAACTCTTACAAGGTATACAAGCTGGTAGGCTGGTAGGCTGGTTGGCAATCCGCTCCTCTCAAAAAACAAATGACAAGTTTTCAGCTGTTGACATGGAGGACGTGAAGCTAACGTCTGTTTATAACTAAAACTGGGCCCCGTAGACATATTCAGAATTCACTTTTAAATTACTTTATTACCGGTACTAGCACATATTCTGCTGTTATAATTATTATTTTGAATTGTTTTGCGATTGTATTTTCTAGATTCTATGATTGAACGCAGCATTTACAGTGAAACATTGGTGGTAGAATGGCTTCTCCATGAATGCTATTACATTGGTGTAGAATGTATTGAGCAAACTTAACACTGAGAAAACAGGTGCAGAATTCATTATTTCTATTTATACATGTACAGATACATGTGTAATGTTATTCACATCATCCCCACCATCCCCAGGAGTACATGTATGTTGTATAATGTGATATTCTCAATGAATGACTGATCTACATTTCTATGACACAAATAAGGTAACATCATAGAGCACTCAATTTTGGTACAAATGCAGAAAATCCAAGTATGACTATACAGAATAAATAATAATAGTTATAACAAGAACATTTAAAAATTGTGACTTTCACTGTAAACCCCTTCATTTTACGGGAAAAATTTTCATCAATTTCATGGGTTAAAGAATCTTTAAATTTTGTAGTGTGAACATTTTACTAGTGTTAAATTCTGTCTTCACGAACACCATTTAATCATCACAATTAGTAGCAGTAAAAACAGCATATACATGTGCTATACATTTTGTATGTACCCTATATGAAGACACAAACTACAATCTTCTAGAAACATGCATTCATTCAAGCCAAATTGCTTATAGCCTAGCCTGATTTAGATATCCACTCATTTGAACAATCAGATTTATGTAATTCAAACAGATAAACTGTATCATCCCTAGTGCATACAATACCTAACACTGCTCCTCAAAGAATTTTCCATGTATAAAAATATTGATAATTTCCATGTAGTACTACATACAAAGTTTCTATTTGTAACATTTGTAAAGCAAAACTTGCTTGTCAGCAGGTCTTCTTGATGTAGCCACACAAATCATTGATGATGATGATAATAATTCATAACAGAGACAAACATGCATACATGTATCAGTGAACACTTCAGATATATCTACCATAGCATGTACACAAATACTAAGACAAGAAATCTGTTTTACCTAACTATACTCAAAGACTAAAAAAATTCACTTTACCTTGATAATATCCTTACACTATCCAAAAAAGAGGCGTTATACTCAACTTGATCTACAGGATCCTGCATGCTAAACTACAGCGATATTAGCATGCAGTGCATACAATGTAATTCCCATAAATGAAGACAACAGACAAAACTAACTCACAATGAATACAGATTAAGAACCCATCTGATTCTGATAAGCCACTTGACCTGACACGACCTATGCATGACCCCGGATTGAAAATATATACCCAATGATTAAGCCGAATAATTTACAGTTTTTTACTTTTAGCTTATAGATGGTACATGTATATCCTTAATCCGGTTATGGCATGACATATGATATAAAAGTAGCAACAACTAAATTACACTACATGTATTAGCAATAACAATTTAGTAGGCTGGAACCTCACGAATTCATGAAAGCTGGGATACAAATTAGTTAAATCATTGTCACTAGTTGGTTTAAAACTATTTTGGTCGCCATGGCAATTAAATTTAATGAATATGAAAAAAAGATGTAGGTAGTCTTTTGGCGACCAAAAAAAATCTGGCTGGCGATAACACTTTCATGGTGACACTTTACTACACACAATTCAAAATAATATCTGCCATATTTTTTTTTTTTCAATTTTTGTTATGAAACAACGTCTGACGATTGCTGCATATTTTGCCAGAGTCTGAGTCTGTGCAGTCTGTTGCCGAATCTAGGCAGGACTGTCATAGAGTGACAATCGAGACAGCAGTAAGAGAGAGAGAAAATTTAAACTGCATTGGTCAAAGACGCTTTCGTGGTTAAAATAAAACAAGGTCGAAGATTATATGTTTTGTATATAATGCAGCACACATCCAAATGAAAATGAGAGTACATAAATGAATTGGCATTATGTCACATGATTACAGTCTGTACAACGGTTATATCATATATGCCTAAATAAATATCTGAAAATCAAACAAGCAGCCTCTCGACTGAGATAGCTCCGCTGTTAGCAATGCACATTTCAATTAAAGAACAGAAGATATAATTAGAAAATGAACAATATGTAGACTTGGTGTTTTTAACAAAAAGTCGAAAATATCACTTTTTACCAAAAATTACAAAAATATTCATCAAAATTAGAGAATTGAAGATATCATCATGAAATGAACAAATTTGAGAGTGGTTTACATGTAGTACCTATATATGTAATATCAAAGCAATTGGACTTGTGGTTTTTAACAGGAGTCAAAAATATTTAATTTACTATTTACCAAAAATGACAAAAATATTCACCAAAATTAGAAAATTAAAGATATCATTACAAAATGAACAAATCTGAGAGAGGTACACATGTAGTACCTATATATGTAATATCAAAGCAATTGGACTTGCAGTTTTTAACAAGAAGTCGAAAATATCATTTTTTACCAAAAATGACAAAAATATTCACCAAAATTAGAGAATTGAAGATATCATTACAAAACCAACAAATCTGAGAGAGGTCCACATGTAGTACCTATATATGTAATATAAAAGCAATTGGACTTGCAGTTTTTAACAAGAAGTCGAAAATATCACTTTTTACCAAAAATACCAAAAATATTCACCAAAATTAAAGAATTAAAGATATCATTACAAAAAGAACAAATCTGAGAGAGGTCCACATGTAGTACCTATATATGTAATATAAAAGCAATTGGACTTGCGGTTTTTAACAAGAAGTCGAAAATATCACTTTTTACCAAAAATGACAAAAATATTCACCAAAATTAGAGAATTGAAGATATCATCATGAAACGAACAAATCTGAGAGAGGTCTACCCAAGGTACATATACACCAAGTATCAAAGCATTCAGGCTTGTAGTTGACACGGACGACGGAGACGACGGACAATGACTCATATGATAAGCTCCGTTCGACAAAGTCGACAGCGGAGCTAAAAAGCTTATAAATAACTCCCATGTGCATAGTATAAGAGCATCTATGTGCCAAATTTCATTCAAATGTAATGATTAGTACTTGAAATATCAGATGAAAAGCCCAAAAAATACTAATTATGCAAATTAGTAATAAATATGCATGAATATTAAACAAAAAGAAGTGTGCATTGTCCTATACATTTACATCTATGAACAAAGTTTCATTGTAATGTAGAGGCAAGTATTTGAAATATCAGTGGAAAAGCACAAATCGACTAATCACTATGCAAATTGTTGATTAATATGCAGGGTTTTCAAACAAAACTAATCAGGCCTGTGCAGTGTCCCAGACCATCTATGTATTCTAGTACATTAGAATTACAAAGAACAGTCATGAACAGCCAAAAAATAGCTAATTATGCAAATTAGGTAATTAATATGAATGAATTTAACCCGAACCTAATCAAATCTGCAAATTAGCCCAGAGCATCTATGCATCAAGTTCTTGAGATATCATTGATGGGGTTCGTATGATAATTTCAATGAGTTTGTATGATAATTTCAAAGGTTTTGCATGATAATTTGAAGAGATTTGAATAAGAACACGCCTAGAACATGTTTGACATTTGATTCCACATACATGTAGATGGCAAGACAGGAATGAAATGTGTTGCCATTAAAACTCACATTACAATTGTTGTCAACTTTTTATATTTTGATATCCTGATAAAATATACACACTGCCAACATTTCTGACATATTGTGGAACACACACACACACCCACATGTATACATACAGACGCACTAACTAAAAAGACTCCCATTATGTGGGAGTCAAAAACATAATTTAAAATTTCTGTTTATACTATGCATTTGAAAACAATAAATTCTGGCGACCAACAATTTTTGGGGTTTGCGTGATAATTTGAAGAGAATTGAATAATAAATGGAATTGGTTTGTTTGATAATTTGAAGGGGTTTGTGCAATAATTTGAAGGGGTTTGCGTGATAATTTGAAGGGGTTTGCGTGATAATTTGAAGGGGTTTGTGTGATAATTTGAAGGGGTTTGCGCAATAATTTGAAGGGGTTTGCGCGATAATTTGAAGGGGTTTGCGTGATAATTTGAAGGGGTTTGTGTAATAATTTGAAGGGGTTTGTGCGATAATTTGAAGGGGTTTGCGTGATAATTTGAAGGGGTTTGTGCAATAATTTGAAGGGGTTTGCGCGATAATTTGAAGGGGTTTGCGTGATAATTTGAAGGGGTTTGTGTAATAATTTGAAGGGGTTTGTGCGATAATTTGAAGGGGTTTGCGTGATAATTTGAAGGGGTTTGTGCAATAATTTGAAGGGGTTTGCGTGATAATTTGAAGGGGTTTGCGTGATAATTTGAAGGGGTTTGTGTGATAATTTGAAGGGGTTTGTGCAATAATTTGAAGGGGTTTGCCAGTGTAGGAAATTTGTCCAGATTACATACCAGACATCAGGGCTGGTAACTTTCAAAAGTTACAAGCCCTGCTAAAATGTTACCAGTTCCGCACATTTTTTTCAATTATTTTCGCACACACACACACACAAATAAACACAAGTTGTATACAATATACTATGCACGGTTTATTTTAACAACAAAGTAGCTGTAGAGAACATGCATATTCAGAACATGATATATCAGGTGTCTGTGTCACTGTTGCTCTCGGCTAGATCAGAAAAATCTGAACCATAGTCAGAATCTATTCCAGCTACCAAATGAGCATCACCATCTGTTTCAGCTTCTGCAACTTCCTCCTCATCAAGTGCATCAGCAGCTCTCAGAGACTGAAGGAGAGTGCATCTGTATGGTCATCAATTTGTTTCTGTACTGGGTTTTTGTAGCTTTCATCTGTGAAAAGCCCCTTTCACACTCAGATGTTCCTGCTGGTAGTGACAACATCAAGTCAACTACACCAAGAATGTTGGGGAACTCCACACGAAACAGGTTATTGATTGTCTGCCATGACATACTGTGGACTTTGTAACTGAAACAATAAATGCACACTGTTGTTGAATATGTACAGTAAGTAAATAAGTGCTGTGTTTTTACTTTCAGTGAAAAAATAAGAACACGATCTCATTCATTTAAGTGAAATATGTAACCATACCTGTCAGTGTTGTACAACTTTTGCTTTAGGACAGTCCACTCAGACTCAGCAGCTGTCACATCAACACCAGCATCTAACAAATTTTGATTAAAATGGTCAACCAAATTTGCTAATAAGTCATCTCCAAATTCTAAAACAAAGTAAGGAAATAATGTGATCTCCTATGCAGTTAGAACCTGTCTGAATTAGTCAGAAATATGCATATATATAATATATATAAACAAACTATAGTACATCAGTCTGATCACATACCAACTGCGTCTTCATGTGTTGCAGGCCATGATGAAAGGTCAGCGATTTTGGTTGATTGAATCAAACCCTCATTTACATCTTCAAAACGGGTCTTGATGGCCTTCTGTAATCCCTGCACTACCTTGCTAACATCATTATTTATAGACTGACTACCACTAAGTTTATGGCCTACAAAGATCCCATCATTGGCCTCAAGCCCAGCCTGCATCCTTCTTTGTTCAGGTCCTGGTCTGAAAAATAAACCACCACCATGGCACCAATGCTAATGCAATAGCTAACTACACCATTAAACTACAATTACGATATTATCTAAACTTCTAATATATTAATAACAAAATACTATTAACTTGTTTCAAATTTTAGAATATGGGATACCGTAGCCTTGATTATTTGATGAACTTGATATATACATTTTTCCCTTTTTTGTAGCTGCATAGATAACTTAACCATTACAGCCAAAATATCAACAAGGAAATGAGCATATATCATAACAGGCTGTGATGTCAACTGTGCCAATAAAAACTTCGCTACGAACCTGGATAACCTTGAAATAAATAATATGACAGTAATTTAAACTAATATCAGTCTAAATATATTCTAACAATGTTTTTTTTTCAGTAGGAGAGAAATAAATGTTATGAAGATCTGACATATTTACCTCACCTAGGTGCAGTACCAATGCTGGGTATGCCTTAAGCATGTTGTGAATAGCTCTCTGAGTATGGCTTATCCAGCGAGTACCACCAACACGTGTGCTCATAATGACAGGTTTAGCCAGTGCTTCAAACGACTTCTTTAAACCATTTGTTTGTTTGGGGCTCTTGTGATAAAATTTGAAAAGCTGATCCAATAAATCATACACTTTCTTGAATAGAGTGGATGTACTCATTGCTTGCTTGAAGGCCAGTTCAACTCTGTGTGACATGCACTTTACCATCAATATGGATTTGTTGACATTTCTCTGGAATATGGAAATTACTCCATTGAACTTGCCTGTAAATGACAAATAACTACTCAACAACATATATATGAAAAGAGTCCCCCCAAACAAAATTGAACAAAAGCTGCTTCACACGATGACATATGTACAACTAACTATAGATTTTTTTCCCCAAGTACAAATGTGCTGGTCAGTTACTGGTCAAAGAGCAGCTTTGCAGTTTGATTGGTAAATCTGCAGTCCAGGTTGCAAAATTGGTGTCTCAATCTTATACTAGTTTAAATGACTAGGAAGGAAATACTAGTAGTAATAAAGCAAGGCAATTTTACCTGTATTTACACTAGCACCATCACCAATGAATGCCACTATCTTCTTAAGAACATCTTTGCTTGCGATATTTTGGAAGATCAGGGCCTTCATGATAGCATCATATATTCCATGAGCATCACCATTCTCACAAGCTATAATTCCCAGGAAATAACAATGAGTAACACCATTGTTGGCAAAATGAACATAGACGATCTCATTCTCAACAACTGAAATATCTGTGCTACCATCAGACATTATAGATATGTATTTAGCATCCTGAATGTGACTTTCAATTTCACTTCGTACAACTTCAGAAATAGCAACAATGAATTCCGTGCAGCTATTTTTATTCCTAAGAATAAATAAAAAGAAATTATATATTTATAGCAGAAATACATTTAAATAAATAATAATAACTTGAGTATAGTGCAAAAATCAGGAAAGAGTTCCTTTATACCCCCCATTCCTAACCCTTACCCTACCCTCAAGTAATCCCCATTTAATTGTACATCCCTCTCCTAAGGACATCTATAATTATCTAGAGGGCATTTACAAATGAATTGGGTAACTGGGAGCGAGTGTTAGAGTTGGGGTTAGGAATGAGGGGTACAAAAGGAACTCTTGCCAAAAAATCATAATGCCAAATTGTTTGAGAAATAAATCTATAAAAAGATAAAATCACATACAGAAGCAGTTATAATGAGAAGCTGATAAAAAAGATGTTTTTCTGATGACATCATATGACTAAACATTCACAAAGCATCATTAAATGTAAAGTATAAACTACAAATATAAACAATTTTACCTGTAAGTAGGTCCAATATCCAGCTGTTTTTTTTCATCTACTTCACACATCCATACGAAGTCAGTAATAGGTCTAGAGTGTTTCACAATAGCGTGGGCATTACGGAATAGCTTCTCTAACCTGTTAACACTTTTACCATTCAACATTTCGATGATTCTATCAGCAGGAAGTTGTTTTGATGGTGGAGCATTCTTTGCGTCGAATATCGATTTGGCTTGTTTATGACCAATTAACATTTCATGGCATGTGAGGGCATCATGTCTTAAATTGGTACAGCCGGTTACAAACGATCCCTTTCCGTACTTACGGAGTTTGTCTGGTATTTTGCGGTTTGATAACGGCCCGTAAATAGCCCGGCAGATACGGCAATACACCGTATGATTACCGGTGTCATCGGTGACCAGCCATTCTTTGAACTCCGTCTTCCAGCTTGGAACTATTTTGCGAGTACGTTTTGACTGGTCATATTCCTTATTTGCCGCAATTCTATCGATGCTCGACTTCTGTATCTTTGTTGGAGGGTCTATCCCCAAAAAACGATACATGTTGTACGCGAAATGAAAACTTTGTAAACAAACTACGCAACGATAGAACTGGTCAGGGGTCACCAGAAGTCTCACTGCACCATGGGAGATAGGACCTGACTCGAGGTCACGTACCTATTATTATGTTAATAAGTCAATGGATTCCGTGTTGTGGTTGAGAATGCGTGTCGGCAAGTCGCGATGTGCGACGGCGATGCAATATTTTCATAGTTTTGGCTGATCACGTTTCTGTTTAAAATGTTTAGAGCACATATAAAGAATGGTAGCTTGTTTTTATTTTAATTTCGGCCGAAGAATGTGGTAACATGTTACCCGTCCACCAGACAGGGAAGTTTGAAATTCAACCAGTCCGATACGAAAGTTACCCGTCTCGGCCGTGCGGACGGGCAGGAATTTCCTACACTGGGTTTGCGTGATAATTTGAAGGGGTTTGCGTGATAATTTGAAGGGGTTTGTGTAATAATTTGAAGGGGTTTGTGCGATAATTTGAAGGGGTTTGCGTGATAATTTGAAGGGGTTTTTGTGATAATTTGAAGGGGTTTGCATGATAATCTAAAGGTGTTGCATGATAATTTAATGGGGTTTGCGTGATAATTTGAAGAGATTTGTGTGATTGAAAGGTGTTTGCGTGATAAATTAAAGGGGTTTGTTTGATAATTGGAAGGGGTTTGCGTGATAATTGGAAGGGGTTCGTGTGATATTTTGAAGAGGTTTGCATGATAATTGGAAGGGTTTGTGTGACAATTTGAAAAGGTTTACGTGATTGGAAGAAGTTTGCATGATAATTTTAAGGGGTTTAAATGATATTTTGAAGATTGAATTGAATAATAAATGGAATTGGTTTGTTTGATAATTTTAAGGGGTTTGTGTGATAATTTGAAGGGGTTTGTGTGATAATTTGAAGGGGTTTGTATGATAATTTGAAGGGGTTTGCGTAATAATTTGAAGAGGTTTGCGAGATCATTTGAAGAGATTTGTGTGATTGGAAGGTGTTTGCGTGATAAATTAAAGGTGTTTGTTTGATAATTTGAAGGTGTTTGCATGATAATTGGAAGGGGTTTGCATGATAATTGGAAGGGGTTCGTGTGATTTTTTGAAGGGGTTTGCATGATAACTGGAAGGGGTTCGTGTGATATTTTGAAGGGGTTTACGTGATTGGAAGAAGTTTGCATGATAATTGGAAGGGGTTTGTGTGATAATTTGAAGGGGTTTGTGTGATAATTTTAAGAGGTTTGTGTGATAATTTGAAGGGGTTTGCATGATAATCTGAAGGTGTTGCGTGATAATTTGATGGGGTTTGCGTGATATTTTGAAGGCTTTGTGTGACACTTTGAAGGGGTTTGCATGATAATTGGAAGGGTTTGTGTGACAATTTGAAGGGCTTTACATGATAATTTGAATGGATTTACATAATAATCTGAAGGTGTTTGATAATTTGAAGGTGTTTGCATGATAATTAGATAGGGTTTGAATGATATTTTAAAGAAAATTGCATGATAATTGGAAGGGGTTTGTGTAATAATTTGAAGGTATTTGTGTGATAATTTGATGGGGTTTGCGTGATAATTTGATGGGGTTCGCATGATAATTTTAACGAGTTTGCATGATAATTTCAAAGGTTTTGCATGATAATTTGAAGAGATTTGAATAAGAACACTACTAGAACATGTTTGACATTTGATTCCACATACATGTAGATGGTGTGGGGTATAGGATCTTTTACCGAATCAGATAACAAGTCAGTTACTTCGAGTTGAAAAGCAAGACTACTTTATTCCGTGATCTAAACACTACTGCCTCGTGTTAGCCTTGACTCACACATGTGACAAATTTACATTCTGGCAGGCAATCTCAAGTTACATTAACATGAGGGGTTTGCGTGATAATTTGAAGAGGTTTGCGTGATAATTTGAAGGGGTTTGCATGATAATCTAAAGGTGTTGCGTGATAATTTAATGGGGTTTACATGATAATCTGAAGGTGTTTGATAATTTGAAGGTGTTTGCGTGATAATTAGATAGGGTTTGAATGATATTTTAAAGAAAATTGCATGATAATTGGAAGGGGTTTGTGTAATAATTTGAAGGTATTTGTGTGATAATTTGATGGGGTTTGCGTGATAATTTGATGGGGTTCGTATGATAATTTCAAAGGTTTTGCATGATAATTTGAAGAGATTTGAATAAGAACACGCCTAGAACATGTTTGACATTTAGTTCCACATACATGTAGATGGTAAGACAGGAATGAAATGTGTTGCCATTGAAACTCACATTAAAATTATTGTCAATATTTTATATTTTGATATCCTGATAGAATATACACAGTGCCAACATTTCTGACATATTGATTATAGTAGTAGTAGTAGTAGTAGTAGTAGTAGTCCAGAGTTTTAAATCCGCTTTGGTCCCCGAAGACGAGGGTGGCCGGATTCACCTTAAACTAGTGGCAATCGCTCTTACCCCTCCCTCCACTTTGCACGATTTAAAGCATCCCTCATCCTCATCCCAACCTTCCCACTCTCCTCCTCCACTTGCATCTTCCACGTCTTCGTTGGCCCTCCCCTTTTCCTTGGACCGCTCACCTCTAAATCAAGGGCCCTTCTTAATATATGCCCATCCTCCCTCCTCAGCACATGCCCATACCAACGTACCCCATTTGCCTTCGCCAACCAATCTACCGCTTCATTCAAACCCAACATCTGCATCAAGTCCTCAGTTATCTTTCTGTCCATCAACTTCACCCCACACATCACTCTCACCATCGCTCTCTCTGTTCTCCTTAAAATACCCAACTCATTTTCACTCAAACACCATGTCTCGCTCCCATACAGCAATGCTGATCTCACACAACTCTTATAAACTATTCCTTTCATCTCCAAGGGAAATCTCTTCCCATATAGTAGCTCTCCACATTCCCTAAACTTCACCCAAGCAAACCTTGCTCTAGCTGTCACAGCCACCTCACACCCACCACCCACACTTACCTTGTCCCCCAGGTATGTAAACTCCTTCACTGACTCAACCTCATCACACAACTTTTCTTCCTGTTCCAACACCCTTCCAATTCCATTCTTACATCTTCCACACGCAAAATCCCTTGCCAATCTTTGGGACACCCTCTTCATCTTTGCACATCTCTCATGTATCCACTTCCCACATTTCACACACCGCACTGAATTTACCTTTACCCTCTTTCCACACATGCCACATGGGTCAACCTTACTCACCAAAGCTTTCTCCTCCGTCCCACTCACCATCACTTTTGTCTTTCCCAGATTTACCTTCAAACCCTTACTCTCAAATGCTTTTTTTCCATTTCACAAACTTCTCCCAGTTAAATAAAAATTACCAAATTTGCTTTTATTTTTTTTTATACTTAAATTGTTAAATTTCTGTTTAAGCAATGCACATTTCAATTAGAGAATTGAAAATATCATCACAAAATGAACAAATTTGAGAGAGGTCCACCTGAGGTGTCTATGTGTATAGTATACAAGTAATTGGCCTAGTGGTTTGCAACAGGAAGTCGAAAATATCACTTTTTACCAAAAATGACAAAAATATTCATCTAAATTAGAGAATTGAAGATATCATGAAATGAACAAATCTGAGAGAGGTCTACCTGTAGTACCATTGATAGCAATATTTAAAATAGCTTTTAGCTTTCTATTATTGAAAATGTGCCAGCTGTAAACTATAAATCTCATTTATTAGGATTCATGCATGAAGTTACAGGGATAGGAAAATGCATCATTATGGCAATGGAATATCAAGTTTACTTTTGTTAAATTTTAATAGATTCTTTAACTTATATCTGATTGTACATGCATAAATTAAAATTATAGTACACTCATTAAAATTAATAAATTTTCATGCATCCAAAGTAAAAAATTATTTAAATGATTTCGGATTGAATACTGAAACACATCTGATTGGTGGTGGGAATTGCAAAGCCAGTTATAAAAGGTCTATAAAGTTGCAAAAAATATTTCATCGAATATCAATGATCATGCCTGGTATAAGTTACAAAATGTAGATATATTGTATTTTAGTGGATAGTGGCTATTATGCCAAAATTGTTTTGATTCAGCGAAAGTTGTTGAGCGTGATTTATCACAAATGCACAGTGATTGTCATCTGTTTACTGACCATCACATGACCAGAAACTGTTACTAAGTAACACTTGCACTGTTGGTCGACAGTCTGAATACCTAAATATGCAAATTTTCTCCTATTTTTTAGTGTAAATTGATAGTTTTTGTTGTGTATCATAACTACAATTGCACTCGTTTTTGATATATCAACAAATATATGTCTGTGTTTTTCGTGGTGTCCTTCGAAATATGTTGTTTTGAATAAGTTTACCAGTCGTCCATGATTCACCCTGTATGTGTCATTGTGTCCAGTTGTAATGATATATTAGTAATTTGATTAGGTCAAAGATGTGTTGTCACGATATTTCACCTTCAGGGAACAGGGATATCTTATAGATACTGCAGTGCCCAGAAGCAAATAGGTGTCAACACAAACAGCGTAATCCGATGCGAATTACGTAATATTATTATGTACAGAGTAAATACCATAGGCACTAATGGTAATAAAGAATGAAAGAATGTTGTTCATCCTGGGGTTTGTAGGTCCATGTGCACTGTACACATGGACCTACAAACAACAACAGCAAAACAAATCCTATTTTCTATCCTATTTTACACAAGTATTTGAAATTAAAATAGGTAAAATGGTCTTGTATTCTACACATTTCCATGAATTTTGTTTTTCGAACTGTAAGTTAAGCATGGAATTATTGTAATGTATCGAGTTTCAAGAAGAACATAACTTAATTTAACCGGACTATACACATTTCCTGCACTGAACTGAATCATCAATTATTGAACACGCAGAATCAAGATAGTTGTGCAAAAGAACTTATGGTTGGACTAAACATGAATATACTTATAACCCCCCCCCCTCTAAATTACCAGATTAGCTCACCCACCAAAGCTATGTGACCATCTTCAATCACCGAACGAACTGTCACTGTCACCGCCGACGCTACACTCAGTTCAGCCAAAATGTTACAAATTACAAGACGTTAAAATCACATTTTACATCACGTATAACAATATACCTGAAAGTAAGTCCTATGCAAGCAGGGTCAGACTCCTCGATTTCAAAAACCAATCGTTCGTGGTCACGCAGTATTTTGTTTTCGACCGAATTCTCGGCGTTATCCGCCATCTTGAAAAAAATACGATCCGACTCGCATTGCTCTACGACGTAACATCCGCCGAGGCGTGGTATAAATAGAACTGTTTATAATATATTACAATTCAATCATTCGCTGGACGACTTGAAGTGAAATGATCGCTAGGTTGTATGGGATACCTGGAGTATCAAAGTTCCGTTATATATAGCTAAATTTACAAGCATAAATCGGGCCATTGACATTTACTACTTAATTAACGGACTTTAGTCTGGAAAAAGCAAGCATGTGTGAGTGTTCTCACCTGACTGTAGGTCCCAGTGGATCATTGGTTGACTCTATTTCAGTTAACAGGTGCTCATGTTGACTTTTAACAGATTCTTCGTGCACAATTGCGGTAAATGATATTACATTCGACAGTTTCGCCCATTTGTCCGCCATATTGATTACACTCAGTGAGCATGCGCTATGGCCACGGGGCGTCAAACTCTAAATTTAATAAAATAAACAAAGTATGGTCAAGTTCAAGATTGTTAATACTCGGGAATACAAATATTCAATACAATATCGTTTGGGTCTGGGCTGATTCGGGACGAGACTGTGGCGTGGCTATTTTGTTGTAGTTCATGAAAATTATATCGTATGACGCTTAGGTCAAAACGAGACAGCTAGAAAGATCGTGAACTGAACGTGAACTTTACAAATTATAACACAAAGGTCATCCACATACAATAATAATAATAATAACTTTATTACGCCGTATTGTGAAACTGCATCTCAATTTTAGCTAATTGTAATAAAAGTATAACAAAAAGAAGTAACTAAATCACATAAAAGACACACTACTACTAGGTACAGTACTAAGAGAAGAACATTTTCATTGTGCTTGGAAGTTAGCATGTATGTTTGGATTATGCTAGTATAGTGTTCTTGACAGTCACTGAACATGGTTTCCCTATTATATATTTACTAGGTAAATGGCAAGACACACTTCGGCAATAATCACGGTTTTATCCCCCAGTCGATCTGTTCATTCAATAACTGTCCGAGGGAATGGAGATAATTAGTAGTTGCACAAATTCTATAAAACTGCGACATTTGTGTTGATAAACATTGATTTTCACACAATACAATGCGATCTTCTAATGAAATCACGAGTATAAGTTTTGACCTGGGCGCGACTTGCACTAATTATCGCCGGTGACTCATTCGATACCTTCTATAAATCACCTAAAAAAATACCTAATTAAAGCTAGGTGACTATCTTTGTTTATTATGAGACCCATATCTCGCGCATGCGTGGCGCGACGACTTTAATGTTTTATGTGTCATTAACAACTGGGAATGCCATATCCTTAGAAGCTGTTAATTTGTTCTTATGTTTTGTGCAGTTGCTCAGGCAGGAGTTCCTCAATAAGGCCCATGCTCTGATATTATCACCTAGTTTCTTATTTTGACCAAGGATCATTTAAACATTTATAGAATAGGGCTTTGCATCATGCATTTTTGTTATACTGCTTTAGTGACATACTGTAAGTATTAGTGTTCCAGTTTTATTCACTCTTGTGTGGGAAATAGCAAGGATAATTAAAAATGACGATCAATGTGAAAAACATTGTTATGCTAGTTACTATTTCATCACGAGGTTTTTTGTGTGAATTAAAGGCGATGGCTACGGCAGTTGCGACTATATCGATATCGGTAAGGTTCCAGGCAAATGAACACGTGAAGCACACGAAACTGTTTGAAAATGTCAATTAACCATTGTTTACCCTTGAGGGAAACTCGTTTGTGAGGGTGTCATAATAAGCGAGGGTGAAAACCGTTTTTACGCAATCTGGGTAGTCCGAATTACTAAACGAAGTACAGGACAACGAAACTGAAATATCCAAGAACAAATTTCACATACAAAAAATGATATCTCAAAAGTAAATATTCATAGTATAGTATAACTGGACCGGAAGTGAAAATTTGTTACTCCAATATATTTTAGTATAAGGTTATGATGCCGTTCATGGCAGTTTTGGTGTTGTACATAATAGCGGTGATGTGCCATCCATGACAGTGTTGTCAGTCATGACAGTAATGATTATGTGATCCTTGTTGGTGTTGTACATAATAGCGGTGATGTGCCATCCATGACAGTGTTGTCAGTCATGACAGTAATGATTATGTGATCCTTGTTGGTGTTGTACATAATAGCGGTGATGTGCCATCCATGACAGTGTTGTCAGTCATGACAGTAATGATTATGTGATCCTTGTTGGTGTTGTACATAATAGCGGTGATGTGCCATCCATGACAGTGTTGTCAGTCATGACAGTAATGATTATGTGATCCTTGTTGGTGTTGTACATAATAGCGGTGATGTGCCATCCATGACAGTGTTGTCAGTCATGACAGTAATGATTATGTGATCCTTGTTGGTGTTGTACATAATAGCGGTGATGTGCCATCCATGACAGTGTTGTCAGTCATGACAGTAATGATTATGTGATCCTTGTTGGTGTTGTACATAATAGCGGTGATGTGCCATCCATGACAGTGTTGTCAGTCATGACAGTAATGATTATGTGATCCTTGTTGGTGTTGTCCATAATAGCGGTGATGTGCCATCCATGACAGTGTTGTCAGTCATGACAGTAATGATTATGTGATCCTTGTTGGTGTTGTACATAATAGCGGTGATGTGCCATCCATGACAGTGTTGTCAGTCATGACAGTAATGATTATGTGATCCTTGTTGGTGTTGTCCATGAAAGTGGTTATGATGGCATCCATGACAGTGTTGTCAGTCATGACAGTAATGATTATGTGATCCTTGTTGGTGTTGTCCATGAAAGTGGTTATGATGGCATCCATGACAGTGTTGTCAGTCATGACAGTAATGATTATGTGATCCTTGTTGGTGTTGTCCATAATAGCGGTGATGTGCCATCCATGACAGTGTTGTCAGTCATGACAGTAATGATTATGTGATCCTTGTTGGTGTTGTCCATAATAGCGGTGATGTGCCATCCATGACAGTGTTGTCAGTCATGACAGTAATGATTATGTGATCCTTGTTGGTGTTGTCCATGAAAGTGGTTATGATGGCATCCATGACAGTGTTGTCAGTCATGACAGTAATGATTATGTGATCCTTGTTGGTGTTGTCCATGAAAGTGGTTATGATGGCATCCATGACAGTATTGTTGGTCATTGCAGCAGTGGTGCTATTAAATAACACTTGTGATTTTGAAATAGGGGTGGTGATATTGACATTTAAGAGTTACAAATAGTTCTTATACCTGGTTATGTTATATACTGTTGTTTAGATATCTGTTATTAATGATAAATTTTATTTCAAATATATACCAGAAGTACATAAGTAATGTACCTTAGCTATAACACAGTCAGAACAGTTACCAATAACATCTACCTTGATTGTTTGAAAACACTACTCGTGTGAACGGAATAACGGTTAGGCTACGTACATGTACCCCGGGTACGCACCCCACGCACAGTCGGGCCACGGCGGCGATTTAGCGTAGCGTATTGCAAGGCCGCAGCGGACACAGATACAGCGTACCAGTCACGATGTAACGTTCGATCAAGGGCGTTAGGCAAAAGTGTTGGATCAGTGATACATTCTGCTTTGAAAGATTTAAAAAAATAATGTTCGTATTAAATATACGCACAAACTACACACTACGCCATTATATCTATATTTAATTTCCTTACCAATTTGACACGTATTTGTCGCATACGACTTATTTACCACTTCCGTGTCACTGAGAATGTTCTAGAACCGTGCTGTGTCTGGGTGGAATATTCTAGTTTTTTTAGAAAATGGTTGAATAGGTAATAGAACACTGTAGGAGGCAATAGAAGGTAATGGAACATTCTAGAAATTGGTAGTAAGTTCCAGACTCATTATGTATGCTGATGTAATGGTCTATTTATAGACTGGGGGTATATATAGGGGAGTTGTTCAGCACTGAGATGAAATCGGAGATCTCGTTGAATTGTATTGGAGTTTAAGTATCTAGTTATTGGAGTAGTGGAGTTTTACCGCGTTATTGTACTTGATGTTTGCAGAGTATAATAATACCAGTACCAGTTGAAACCTCATCTGTTGGCTCCGTGTTCGTATGTTATCATCGCCGCCAGGGAAGTCTTTCTGTTACTGTTGCCATTTTGGTATTTGAACCATCACACCTGTACTATACCAATTACAGTAATATTACGTTGCGTGTGACAGTATTAGATACATTTAGAAAGTCGTAAGTTATCAATAGCACACGAGTGGCAGAGTCAGGACTTCTTTTTTGTCGCGGTCAGTCTAGTTTTCGCGACCACGCTAAAAAGGCCAAATAGACAATTGATTATATTTATTTTTGTAAAACAAAAAAGAAGTCTCGACTTTGTCAGTTTACACATGAGTACACGGGCTGTAAAACATATTTTCCACTTCACGATTGCGTGCGCGTCTGTGTTCTGTATAAATGAGAAATTCCGCTTAACTATAAAATTGGTCAGCTTTGGATGTGTCATACCCCTTCTCGAACTCCACACAGTTCGACATGTGTTACGTAAAGCGCAAAGACCTATGGGAAGGAGATTGACCCTTTCTATTTATTACGAAGAGCGGAGCGAAAGCGTCTTACATTCGAACGTTTTCAAAAAACGCGACATTCATTAACCACGGTTAGTATTACAGTTAGTATTACAATGTTGAAGTTAGTATTACAGTGTTACAGTTAAATATTACAGTGTTACAGTTAGTATTACAGTGTTACAGTTAGTATTACAGTTAAATATTACAGTGTTACAGTTAAATATTACAGTGTTATAGTTAGTATTACAGTGTTACAGTTAGTATTACAATGTTACAGTTAGTATTACAGTTAAATATTAGTGTTACAGTTAGTATTACAGTGTTACACTTATTATTACAATGTTACAATTAGTGTTACAGTTAAATATTACAGTGTTACAGATAGTATTACAGTGTTACAGTTAGTATTACAATGTTACAGTTAGTGTTACAGTTAAATATTACATTGTTACAGTAAGTATTACAATGTTACAGTTAGTATTACAATTTTACAGTTAGTGTTACAGTTAAATATTACAGTGTGACAGTTAGTATTACAGTGTTACAGTTAGTATTACAATGTTACAGTTAGAGTTACAGTTAAATATTACATTGTTACAGTAAGTATTACAATGTTACAGTTAGTATTACAATTTTACAGTTAGTGTTACAGTTAAATATTTCAGTGTTACAGTTAGTATTACAGTGCTACAGTTAGTATTACAATGTTAAGTTATTGTTACAGTTAAATATTACAGTGTTACAATTAGTATTACAGTGCTACAGTTAGTATTACAATGTTACAGTTAGTGTTACAGTTAAATATTACAGTGTTACAGTTAGTATTACAGTGTTACAGTTAGTATTATAATGTTACAGTTAGTGTTACAGTTAAATATTACAGTGTTACAGTTAGTATTACAGTTAAATATTACAGTGTTACAGTTAGTATTACAGTTAAATACTACAGTGTTACAGTTAAATATTACAGTGTTACAGTTAGTATTACAGTTAAATATTACAGTGTTACAGTTAGTATTACAGTTAGTATTACAGTGTTACATTTAAATATTAAAGTGTTACAGTTAGTATTACAGTGTTAAAGTTAGTATTACAGTGTTACAGTTAGTATTACAGTTAAATATTACAGCTTCACAGTTAAATATTAGTGCTACAGTTAAATATTACAGAGTTACAGTTAGTTTTACAGTGTTATAGTTAGTATTGCAGTGTTACACTTAGTATTACGATGTTACAGTTACTGTTACAGTTAAATATTACAGCGTTACAGTTAGTATTACAGTGTTACAGTTAGTATTACAATGTTACAGTTAGTGTTACAGTTAGTATTACAGTGTTACAGTTAGTATTACAATGTTACAGTTAGTATTACAGTGTTACAGTTAGTATTACAATGTTACAGTTAGTGTTACAGTTAAATATTACAGTGTTACAGTTAGTATTGTAATGTTACAGTTAGTGTTACAGTTAAATATTACAGTGTCACAGTTAGTATTACAATGATAAATTATTTGTTGACGCATCTATGGTTAATAGATTCTTATTGAATAGCAAGAAAATTCGCATTATTAGTGTTAGTGAGTGTGCATGCTTGTATTTATATTCCTGATACTACTTTCCTCAAACAGCATTGTATTGTATTTCAACTTATAGTAACAACAAATAGTGACATTTTGGTGTCCTCTTTTAGGTATTTAACAAAATTTGTGTCAACACTAATAATGGAGTTTGTCAATTCTTGCCCTATACAAACGAACTGACCATTAAAACCAATCGGTATATTACACGATTTGGTTAACAAGTTCTAAAGATGGCATACAATATATATCACACGATTTGGTTAACAAATTCTAAAGATGGCATACAATATATATCACACGATTTGGTTAACAAATTCTAAAGATGACATACAATATATATCACACGATTTGGTTAACAAATTCTAAAGATGGCATACAATATATATCACACGATTTGGCTAACAAATTCTAAAGATGTCATACAATATATATCACACGATTTGGCTAACAAATTCTAAAGATGGCATACAATATATATCACACGATTTGGTTAACAAATTCTAAAGATGGCATACAATATATATCACACGATTTGGTTAACAAATTCTAAAGATGGCATACAATATATATCACACGATTTGGTTAACAAATTCTAAAGATGGCATACAATATATACCACACGATTTGGTTAACAAATTCTAAAGATGGCATACAATATATATCACACGATTTGGTTAACAAATTCTAAGATGGCATACAATATATATCACACGATTTGGTTAACAAATTCTAAAGATGGCATAGAATATATACCACACGATTTGGTTAACAAATTCTAAAGATGGCATACAATATATATCACACGATTTGGTTAACAAATTCTAAAGATGGCATACAATATATATCACACGATTTGGCTAACAAATTCTAAAGATGGCATACAATATATATCACACGATTTGGTTAACAAATTCTAAAGATGGCATACAATATATATCACACGATTTGGTTAACAAATTTTAAAGATGGCATACAATATATATCACACGATTTGGCTAACAAATTCTAAAGATGTCATACAATATATATCACACGATTTGGCTAACAAATTCTAAAGATGGCATACAATATATATCACACGATTTGGTTAACAAATTCTAAAGATGGCATACAATATATATCACACGATTTGGTTAACAAATTCTAAAGATGGCATACAATATATATCACACGATTTGGTTAACAAATTCTAAAGATGGCATACAATATATACCACACGATTTGGTTAACAAATTCTAAAGATGGCATACAATATATATCACACGATTTGGTTAACAAATTCTAAGATGGCATACAATATATATCACACGATTTGGTTAACAAATTCTAAAGATGGCATAGAATATATACCACACAATTTGGTTAACACATTCTAAAGATGGCATACAATATATATCACACGATTTGCCTAACAAATTCTGAAGATGACATACAATATATATCACACGATTTGGTTAACAAATTCTAAAGATGGCATACAATATATATCACACGATTTGCCTAACAAATTCTAAAGAATTCATACAATATATATCACACGATTTGGTTAACAAATTCTAAAGCCGGCATACAATATATATCACACAATTTGCTTAACAAATTCTAAAGATGACATACAATATATATCACACGATTTGGTTAACAAATTCTAAAGATGGCATACAATATATATCACACGATTTGGTTAACAAATTCTAAAGATGGCATACAATATATATCACACGATTTGGTTAACAAATTCTAAAGATGGCATACAATATATACCACACGATTTGGTTAACAAATTCTAAAGATGGCATACAATATATATCACACGATTTGGTTAACAAATTCTAAAGATGGCATACAATATATATTACACGATTTGGCTAACAAATTCTAAAGTTGGCATACAATATATATCACACGATTTGGTTAACAAATTCTAAAGATGGTATAAAATATATATCACACGATTTGGTTAACAAATTCTAAATATGGCATACAATATATATCACACGATTTGGTTAACAAATTCTAAAGATGGCATACAATATATATCACACGATTTAGTTAACAAATTCTAAAGATGGCATACAATATATATCACACGATTTGGTTAACAAATTCTAAAGATGGCATACAATATATATCACACGATTTGGTTAACAAATTCTAAAGATGGCATACAATATATATCACACGATTTGGTTAACAAATTCTAAAGATGGCATAGAATATATACCACACGATTTGGTTAACAAATTCTAAAGATGGCATACAATATATATCACACGATTTGGTTAACAAATTCTAAAGATGGCATACAATATATATCACACGATTTGGCTAACAAATTCAAAAGATGGCATACAATATATATCACACGATTTGGTTAACAAATTCTAAAGATGGCATACAATATATATCACACGATTTGGTTAACAAATTCTAAAGATGGTATACAATATATATCACACGATTTGCCTAACAAATTCTAAAGATGGCATACAATATATATCACACGATTTGGTTAACAAATTCTAAAGATGGCATACAATATATATCACACGATTTGGTTAACAAATTCTAAAGATGACATACAATATATATCACACGATTTGGTTAACAAATTCTAAAGATGGCATACAATATATATCACACGATTTGGTTAACAAATTCTAAAGATGGCATACAATATATATCACACGATTTGGCTAACAAATTCTAAAGATGGCATACAATATATATCACACGATTTGGTTAACAAATTCTAAAGATGGCATACAATATATATCACACGATTTGGTTAACAAATTCTAAAGATGGCATACAATATATATCACACGATTTGGTTAACAAATTCTAAAGATGGCATACAATATATACCACACGATTTGGTTAACAAATTCTAAAGATGGCATACAATATATATCACACGATTTGGTTAACAAATTCTAAGATGGCATACAATATATATCACACGATTTGGTTAACAAATTCTAAAGATGGCATAGAATATATACCACACAATTTGGTTAACACATTCTAAAGATGGCATACAATATATATCACACGATTTGCCTAACAAATTCTGAAGATGACATACAATATATATCACACGATTTGGTTAACAAATTCTAAAGATGGCATACAATATATATCACACGATTTGCCTAACAAATTCTAAAGATGGCATACAATATATATCACACGATTTGGTTAACAAATTCTAAAGATGGCATACAATATATATCACACAATTTGCCTAACAAATTCTAAAGATGACATACAATATATATCACACGATTTGGTTAACAAATTCTAAAGATGGCATACAATATATATCACACGATTTGCCTAACAAATTCTAAAGATGGCATACAATATATATCACACGATTTGGTTAACAAATTCTAAAGATGGCATACAATATATATCACACGATTTGGTTAACATATTCTAAAGATGGCATACAATATATATTACACGATTTGGCTAACAAATTCTAAAGATGGCATACAATATATATCACACGATTTGGTTAACAAATTCTAAAGATGGTATAAAATATATATCACACGATTTGGTTAACAAATTCTAAATATGGCATACAATATATATCACACGATTTGGTTAACAAATTCTAAAGATGGCATACAATATATATCACACGATTTAGTTAACAAATTCTAAAGATGGCATACAATATATATCACACGATTTGGTTAACTAATTCTAAAGATGGCATACAATATATATCACACGATTTGCCTAACAAATTCTAAAGATGGCATACAATATATATCACACGATTTGGTTAACAAATTCTAAAGATGGTATAAAATATATATCACACGATTTGGTTAACAAATTCTAAATATGGCATACAATATATATCACACGATTTGGTTAACAAATTCTAAAGATGGCATACAATATATATCACACGATTTAGTTAACAAATTCTAAAGATGGCATACAATATATATCACACGATTTGGTTAACAAATTCTAAAAATGGCATACAATATATATCACACGATTTGGTTAACAAATTCTAAAGATGGCATACAATATATATCACACGATTTGGTTAACAAATTCTAAAGATGGCATAGAATATATACCACACGATTTGGTTAACAAATTCTAAAGATGGCATACAATATATATCACACGATTTGGTTAACAAATTCTAAAGATGGCATACAATATATATCACACGATTTGGTTAACTAATTCTAAAGATGGCATACAATATATATCACACGATTTGCCTAACAAATTCTAAAGATGGCATACAATATATATCACACGATTTGGTTAACAAATTCTAAAGATGGTATAAAATATATATTACACGATTTGGTTAACAAATTCTAAATATGGCATACAATATATATCACACGATTTGGTTAACAAATTCTAAAGATGGCATACAATATATATCACACGATTTAGTTAACAAATTCTAAAGATGGCATATAATATATATCACACGATTTGGTTAACAAATTCTAAAGATGGCATACAATATATATCACACGATTTGGTTAACAAATTCTAAAGATGGCATACAATATATATCACACGATTTGGTTAACAAATTCTAAAGATGGCATAGAATATATACCACACGATTTGGTTAACAAATTCTAAAGATGGCATACAATATATATCACACGATTTGGTTAACAAATTCTAAAGATGGCATACAATATATATCACACGATTTGGCTAACAAATTCAAAAGATGGCATACAATATATATCACACGATTTGGTTAACAAATTCTAAAGATGGCATACAATATATATCACACGATTTGGTTAACAAATTCTAAAGATGGTATACAATATATATCACACGATTTGCCTAACAAATTCTAAAGATGGCATACAATATATATCACACGATTTGGTTAACAAATTCTAAAGATGGCATACAATATATATCACACGATTTGGTTAACAAATTCTAAAGATGACATACAATATATATCACACGATTTGGTTAACAAATTCTAAAGATGGCATACAATATATATCACACGATTTGGCTAACAAATTCTAAAGATGTCATACAATATATATCACACGATTTGGCTAACAAATTCTAAAGATGGCATACAATATATATCACACGATTTGGTTAACAAATTCTAAGATGGCATACAATATATATCACACGATTTGGTTAACAAATTCTAAAGATGGCATAGAATATATACCACACAATTTGGTTAACACATTCTAAAGATGGCATACAATATATATCACACGATTTGCCTAACAAATTCTGAAGATGACATACAATATATATCACACGATTTGGTTAACAAATTCTAAAGATGGCATACAATATATATCACACGATTTGCCTAACAAATTCTAAAGATGGCATACAATATATATCACACGATTTGGTTAACAAATTCTAAAGATGGCATACAATATATATCACACGATTTAGTTAACAAATTCAAAAGATGGCATACAATATATATCACACGATTTGGTTAACATATTCTAAAGATGGCATACAATATATATCACACGATTTGGTTAACAAATTCTAAAGATGGCATACAATATATATCACACGATTTGGTTAACAAATTCTAAAGATGGCATAGAATATATACCACACGATTTGGTTAACAAATTCTAAAGATGGCATACAATATATATCACACGATTTGGTTAACAAATTCTAAAGATGGCATACAATATATATCACATGATTTGGCTAACAAATTCAAAAGATGGCATACAATATATATCACACGATTTGGTTAACAAATTCTAAAGATGGCATACAATATATATCACACGATTTGGTTAACAAATTCTAAAGATGGTATACAATATATATCACACGATTTGCCTAACAAATTCTAAAGATGGCATACAATATATATCACACGATTTGGTTAACAAATTCTAAAGATGGCATACAATATATATCACACGATTTGGTTAACAAATTCTAAAGATGACATACAATATATATCACACGATTTGGTTAACAAATTCTAAAGATGGCATACAATATATATCACACGATTTGGCTAACAAATTCTAAAGATGTCATACAATATATATCACACGATTTGGCTAACAAATTCTAAAGATGGCATACAATATATATCACACGATTTGGTTAACAAATTCTAAAGATGGCATACAATATATATCACACGATTTGGTTAACAAATTCTAAAGATGGCATACAATATATATCACACGATTTGGTTAACAAATTCTAAAGATGGCATACAATATATACCACACGATTTGGTTAACAAATTCTAAAGATGGCATACAATATATATCACACGATTTGGTTAACAAATTCTAAGATGGCATACAATATATATCACACGATTTGGTTAACAAATTCTAAAGATGGCATAGAATATATACCACACAATTTGGTTAACACATTCTAAAGATGGCATACAATATATATCACACGATTTGCCTAACAAATTCTGAAGATGACATACAATATATATCACACGATTTGGTTAACAAATTCTAAAGATGGCATACAATATATATCACACGATTTGCCTAACAAATTCTAAAGATGGCATACAATATATATCACACGATTTGGTTAACAAATTCTAAAGATGGCATACAATATATATCACACAATTTGCCTAACAAATTCTAAAGATGACACACAATATATATCACACGATTTGGTTAACAAATTCTAAAGATGGCATACAATATATATCACACGATTTGCCTAACACATTCTAAAGATGGCATACAATATATATCACACGATTTGGTTAACAAATTCTAAAGATGGCATACAATATATATCACACGATTCTGCTAACAAATTCTAAAGATGGCATACAATATATATCACACGATTTGGTTAACAAATTCTAAAGATGGCATACAATATATATTACACGATTTGGCTAACAAATTCTAAAGATGGCATACAATATATATCACACGATTTGGTTAACAAATTCTAAAGATGGTATAAAATATATATCACACGATTTGGTTAACAAATTCTAAATATGGCATACAATATATATCACACGATTTGGTTAACAAATTCTAAAGATGGCATACAATATATATCACACGATTTAGTTAACAAATTCTAAAGATGGCATACAATATATATCACACGATTTGGTTAACTAATTCTAAAGATGGCATACAATATATATCACACGATTTGCCTAACAAATTCTAAAGATGGCATACACTATATATCACACGATTTGGTTAACAGATTCTAAAGATGGCATACAATATATATCACACGTTTTGGTTAACAAATTCTAAAGATGGCATACAATATATATCACACGATTTGGTTAACTAATTCTAAAGATGGCATACAATCTATATCACACGATTTGGTTAACAAATTCTAAAGATGGCATACAATCTATATCACACGATTTGGTTAACAAATTCTAAAGATGCATACAATCTATATCACACGATTTGGTTAACAAATTCTAAAGATGGCATACAATATATATCACACGATTTGGTTAACAAATTCTAAAGATGGCATACAATATATATCATACGATTTGGTTAACAAATTCTAAAGATGGCTTACAATATATATCATACGATTTGGTTAACAAATTGTAAAGATGGCATACAATATATACCACACGATTTGGTTAACAAATTCTAAAGATGGCATACAATATATATCACACGATTTGGTTAACAAATTCTAAAGATGGCATACAATATATATCACACGATTTGGTTAACAAATTCTAAAGATGGCATACAATATATATCACACGATTTGGTTAACAAATTCTAAAGATGGCATACAATATATATCACACGATTTGGTTAACAAATTCTAAAGATGGCATACAATATATATTACACGATTTGGTTAACAAATTCTAAAGATGGCATACAATATATATCACACGATTTGGTTAACAAATTCTAAAGATGGCATACAATATATATCACACGATTTGGCTAACAAATTCTAAAGATGGCATACAATATATATTACACGATTTGGCTAACAAATTCTAAAGATGGCATACAATATATATCACACGATTTGGTTAACAAATTCTAAAGATGGCATACAATATATATCACACGATTTGGCTAACAAATTCTAAAGATGGCATACAATATATATATTACACGATTTGGCAAACAAATTCTAAAGTTGGCATACAATATATATCACACGATTTGGTTAACTAATTCTAAAGATGGCATACAATCTATATCACACGATTTGGTTAACAAATTCTAAAGATGGCATACAATCTATATCACACGATTTGGTTAACAAATTCTAAAGATGCATACAATCTATATCACACGATTTGGTTAACAAATTCTAAAGATGGCATACAATATATATCACACGATTTGGTTAACAAATTCTAAAGATGGCATACAATATATATCATACGATTTGGTTAACAAATTCTAAAGATGGCTTACAATATATATCATACGATTTGGTTAACAAATTGTAAAGATGGCATACAACATATATCACACGATTTGGTTAACAAATTCTAAAGATGGCATACAATATATATCACACGATTTGGCTAACAAATTCTAAAGATGGCATACAATATATATTACACGATTTGGCTAACAAATTCTAAAGATGGCATACAATATATATCACACGATTTGGTTAACAAATTCTAAAGATGGTATACAATATATATCACACGATTTGGTTAACAAATTCTAAACATGGCATACAATATATATCACACGATTTGGTTAACAAATTCTAAAGATGGCATACAATATATATCACACGATTTAGTTAACAAATTCTAAAGATGGCATGCAATATATATCACACGATTTGGTTAACTAATTCTAAAGAAGGCATACAATATATGTCACACGATTTGCCTAACAAATTCTAAAGATGGCATACACTATATATCACACGATTTGGTTAACAAATTCTAAGATGGCATACAATATATATCACACGATTTGGTTAACAAATTCTAAAGATGGCATAGAATATATACCACACAATTTGGTTAACACTTTCTAAAGATGGCATACAATATATATCACACGATTTGCCTAACAAATTCTGAAGATGACATACAATATATATCACACGATTTGGTTAACAAATTCTAAAGATGGCATACAATATATATCACACGATTTGCCTAACAAATTCTAAAGATGGCATACAATATATATCACACGATTTGGTTAACAAATTCTAAAGATGGCATACAATATATATCACACGATTTAGTTAACAAATTCAAAAGATGGCATACAATATATATCACACGATTTGGTTAACATATTCTAAAGATGGCATACAATATATATCACACGATTTGGTTAACAAATTCTAAAGATGGCATACAATATATATCACACGATTTGGTTAACAAATTCTAAAGATGGCATAGAATATATACCACACGATTTGGTTAACAAATTCTAAAGATGGCATACAATATATATCACACGATTTGGTTAACAAATTCTAAAGATGGCATACAATATATATCACATGATTTGGCTAACAAATTCAAAAGATGGCATACAATATATATCACACGATTTGGTTAACAAATTCTAAAGATGGCATACAATATATATCACACGATTTGGTTAACAAATTCTAAAGATGGTATACAATATATATCACACGATTTGCCTAACAAATTCTAAAGATGGCATACAATATATATCACACGATTTGGTTAACAAATTCTAAAGATGGCATACAATATATATCACACGATTTGGTTAACAAATTCTAAAGATGACATACAATATATATCACACGATTTGGTTAACAAATTCTAAAGATGGCATACAATATATATCACACGATTTGGCTAACAAATTCTAAAGATGTCATACAATATATATCACACGATTTGGCTAACAAATTCTAAAGATGGCATACAATATATATCACACGATTTGGTTAACAAATTCTAAAGATGGCATACAATATATATCACACGATTTGGTTAACAAATTCTAAAGATGGCATACAATATATATCACACGATTTGGTTAACAAATTCTAAAGATGGCATACAATATATACCACACGATTTGGTTAACAAATTCTAAAGATGGCATACAATATATATCACACGATTTGGTTAACAAATTCTAAGATGGCATACAATATATATCACACGATTTGGTTAACAAATTCTAAAGATGGCATAGAATATATACCACACAATTTGGTTAACACATTCTAAAGATGGCATACAATATATATCACACGATTTGCCTAACAAATTCTGAAGATGACATACAATATATATCACACGATTTGGTTAACAAATTCTAAAGATGGCATACAATATATATCACACGATTTGCCTAACAAATTCTAAAGATGGCATACAATATATATCACACGATTTGGTTAACAAATTCTAAAGATGGCATACAATATATATCACACAATTTGCCTAACAAATTCTAAAGATGACACACAATATATATCACACGATTTGGTTAACAAATTCTAAAGATGGCATACAATATATATCACACGATTTGCCTAACACATTCTAAAGATGGCATACAATATATATCACACGATTTGGTTAACAAATTCTAAAGATGGCATACAATATATATCACACGATTCTGCTAACAAATTCTAAAGATGGCATACAATATATATCACACGATTTGGTTAACAAATTCTAAAGATGGCATACAATATATATTACACGATTTGGCTAACAAATTCTAAAGATGGCATACAATATATATCACACGATTTGGTTAACAAATTCTAAAGATGGTATAAAATATATATCACACGATTTGGTTAACAAATTCTAAATATGGCATACAATATATATCACACGATTTGGTTAACAAATTCTAAAGATGGCATACAATATATATCACACGATTTAGTTAACAAATTCTAAAGATGGCATACAATATATATCACACGATTTGGTTAACTAATTCTAAAGATGGCATACAATATATATCACACGATTTGCCTAACAAATTCTAAAGATGGCATACACTATATATCACACGATTTGGTTAACAGATTCTAAAGATGGCATACAATATATATCACACGTTTTGGTTAACAAATTCTAAAGATGGCATACAATATATATCACACGATTTGGTTAACTAATTCTAAAGATGGCATACAATCTATATCACACGATTTGGTTAACAAATTCTAAAGATGGCATACAATCTATATCACACGATTTGGTTAACAAATTCTAAAGATGCATACAATCTATATCACACGATTTGGTTAACAAATTCTAAAGATGGCATACAATATATATCACACGATTTGGTTAACAAATTCTAAAGATGGCATACAATATATATCATACGATTTGGTTAACAAATTCTAAAGATGGCTTACAATATATATCATACGATTTGGTTAACAAATTGTAAAGATGGCATACAATATATACCACACGATTTGGTTAACAAATTCTAAAGATGGCATACAATATATATCACACGATTTGGTTAACAAATTCTAAAGATGGCATACAATATATATCACACGATTTGGTTAACAAATTCTAAAGATGGCATACAATATATATCACACGATTTGGTTAACAAATTCTAAAGATGGCATACAATATATATCACACGATTTGGTTAACAAATTCTAAAGATGGCATACAATATATATTACACGATTTGGTTAACAAATTCTAAAGATGGCATACAATATATATCACACGATTTGGTTAACAAATTCTAAAGATGGCATACAATATATATCACACGATTTGGCTAACAAATTCTAAAGATGGCATACAATATATATTACACGATTTGGCTAACAAATTCTAAAGATGGCATACAATATATATCACACGATTTGGTTAACAAATTCTAAAGATGGCATACAATATATATCACACGATTTGGCTAACAAATTCTAAAGATGGCATACAATATATATATTACACGATTTGGCAAACAAATTCTAAAGTTGGCATACAATATATATCACACGATTTGGTTAACTAATTCTAAAGATGGCATACAATCTATATCACACGATTTGGTTAACAAATTCTAAAGATGGCATACAATCTATATCACACGATTTGGTTAACAAATTCTAAAGATGCATACAATCTATATCACACGATTTGGTTAACAAATTCTAAAGATGGCATACAATATATATCACACGATTTGGTTAACAAATTCTAAAGATGGCATACAATATATATCATACGATTTGGTTAACAAATTCTAAAGATGGCTTACAATATATATCATACGATTTGGTTAACAAATTGTAAAGATGGCATACAACATATATCACACGATTTGGTTAACAAATTCTAAAGATGGCATACAATATATATCACACGATTTGGCTAACAAATTCTAAAGATGGCATACAATATATATTACACGATTTGGCTAACAAATTCTAAAGATGGCATACAATATATATCACACGATTTGGTTAACAAATTCTAAAGATGGTATACAATATATATCACACGATTTGGTTAACAAATTCTAAACATGGCATACAATATATATCACACGATTTGGTTAACAAATTCTAAAGATGGCATACAATATATATCACACGATTTAGTTAACAAATTCTAAAGATGGCATGCAATATATATCACACGATTTGGTTAACTAATTCTAAAGAAGGCATACAATATATGTCACACGATTTGCCTAACAAATTCTAAAGATGGCATACACTATATATCACACGATTTGGTTAACAAATTCTAAAGATGGCATACAATATATATCACACGATTTGGTAAACAAATTCTAAAGATGGCATAGAATATATATCACACGATTTGGTTAACAAATTCTAAAGATGGCATACAATATATATTACACGATTTGGCTAACAAATTCTAAAGATGACATACAATATATATCACACGATTTGGCTAACACATTCTAAAGATGGCATACAATATATATCACACGATTTGCCTAACAAATTCTGAAGATGACATACAATATATATCACACGATTTGGTTAACAAATTCTAAAGATGGCATACAATATATATTACACGATTTGGTTAACAAATTCTAAAGATGGCATACAATATATATCACACGATTTGGTTAACAAATTCTAAAGATGGCATACAATATATATCACACGATTTGGCTAACAAATTCTAAAGATGACATACAATATATATCACACGATTTGGTTAACAAATTCTAAAGATGGCATACAATATATATCACACGATTTGCCTAACAAATTCTAAAGATGGCATACAATATATATCACTCGATTTGGTTAACAAATTCTAAAGATGGTATACAATATATATATTACACGATTTGGCAAACAAATTCTAAAGTTGGCATACAATATATATCACACGATTTGGTTAACTAATTCTAAAGATGGCATACAATCTATATCACACGATTTGGTTAACAAATTCTAAAGATGGCATACAATCTATATCACACGATTTGGTTAACAAATTCTAAAGATGCATACAATCTATATCACACGATTTGGTTAACAAATTCTAAATATGGCATACAATATATATCACACGATTTGGTTAACAAATTCTAAAGATGGCATACAATATATATCACACGATTTAGTTAACAAATTCTAAAGATGGCATACAATATATATCACACGATTTGGTTAACTAATTCTAAAGATGGCATACAATATATATCACACGATTTGCCTAACAAATTCTAAAGATGGCATACACTATATATCACACGATTTGGTTAACAGATTCTAAAGATGGCATACAATATATATCACACGTTTTGGTTAACAAATTCTAAAGATGGCATACAATATATATCACACGATTTGGTTAACTAATTCTAAAGATGGCATACAATCTATATCACACGATTTGGTTAACAAATTCTAAAGATGGCATACAATCTATATCACACGATTTGGTTAACAAATTCTAAAGATGCATACAATCTATATCACACGATTTGGTTAACAAATTCTAAAGATGGCATACAATATATATCACACGATTTGGTTAACAAATTCTAAAGATGGCATACAATATATATCACACGATTTGGTTAACAAATTCTAAAGATGGCATACAATATATATCACACGATTTGCCTAACAAATTCTAAAGATGGCATACACTATATATCACACGATTTGGTTAACAGATTCTAAAGATGGCATACAATATATATCACACGTTTTGGTTAACAAATTCTAAAGATGGCATACAATATATATCACACGATTTGGTTAACTAATTCTAAAGATGGCATACAATCTATATCACACGATTTGGTTAACAAATTCTAAAGATGGCATACAATCTATATCACACGATTTGGTTAACAAATTCTAAAGATGCATACAATCTATATCACACGATTTGGTTAACAAATTCTAAAGATGGCATACAATATATATCACACGATTTGGTTAACAAATTCTAAAGATGGCATACAATATATATCATACGATTTGGTTAACAAATTCTAAAGATGGCTTACAATATATACCACACGATTTGGTTAACAAATTCTAAAGATGGCATACAATATATATCACACGATTTGGTTAACAAATTCTAAAGATGGCATACAATATATATCATACGATTTGGTTAACAAATTCTAAAGATGGCTTACAATATATATCATACGATTTGGTTAACAAATTGTAAAGATGGCATACGATATATACCACACGATTTGGTTAACAAATTCTAAAGATGGCATACAATATATATCACACGATTTGGCTAACAAATTCTAAAGATGGCATACAATATATATTACACGATTTGGCTAACAAATTCTAAAGATGGCATACAATATATATCACACGATTTGGTTAACAAATTCTAAAGATGGCATACAATATATATCACACGATTTGGCTAACAAATTCTAAAGATGGCATACAATATATATATTACACGATTTGGCAAACAAATTCTAAAGTTGGCATACAATATATATCACACGATTTGGTTAACTAATTCTAAAGATGGCATACAATCTATATCACACGATTTGGTTAACAAATTCTAAAGATGGCATACAATCTATATCACACGATTTGGTTAACAAATTCTAAAGATGCATACAATCTATATCACACGATTTGGTTAACAAATTCTAAAGATGGCATACAATATATATCACACGATTTGGTTAACAAATTCTAAAGATGGCATACAATATATATCATACGATTTGGTTAACAAATTCTAAAGATGGCTTACAATATATATCATACGATTTGGTTAACAAATTGTAAAGATGGCATACAACATATATCACACGATTTGGTTAACAAATTCTAAAGATGGCATACAATATATATCACACGATTTGGCTAACAAATTCTAAAGATGGCATACAATATATATTACACGATTTGGCTAACAAATTCTAAAGATGGCATACAATATATATCACACGATTTGGTTAACAAATTCTAAAGATGGTATACAATATATATCACACGATTTGGTTAACAAATTCTAAACATGGCATACAATATATATCACACGATTTGGTTAACAAATTCTAAAGATGGCATACAATATATATCACACGATTTAGTTAACAAATTCTAAAGATGGCATGCAATATATATCACACGATTTGGTTAACTAATTCTAAAGAAGGCATACAATATATGTCACACGATTTGCCTAACAAATTCTAAAGATGGCATACACTATATATCACACGATTTGGTTAACAAATTCTAAAGATGGCATACAATATATATCACACGATTTGGTAAACAAATTCTAAAGATGGCATAGAATATATATCACACGATTTGGTTAACAAATTCTAAAGATGGCATACAATATATATTACACGATTTGGCTAACAAATTCTAAAGATGACATACAATATATATCACACGATTTGGCTAACACATTCTAAAGATGGCATACAATATATATCACACGATTTGCCTAACAAATTCTGAAGATGACATACAATATATATCACACGATTTGGTTAACAAATTCTAAAGATGGCATACAATATATATTACACGATTTGGTTAACAAATTCTAAAGATGGCATACAATATATATCACACGATTTGGTTAACAAATTCTAAAGATGGCATACAATATATATCACACGATTTGGCTAACAAATTCTAAAGATGACATACAATATATATCACACGATTTGGTTAACAAATTCTAAAGATGGCATACAATATATATCACACGATTTGCCTAACAAATTCTAAAGATGGCATACAATATATATCACTCGATTTGGTTAACAAATTCTAAAGATGGTATACAATATATATATTACACGATTTGGCAAACAAATTCTAAAGTTGGCATACAATATATATCACACGATTTGGTTAACTAATTCTAAAGATGGCATACAATCTATATCACACGATTTGGTTAACAAATTCTAAAGATGGCATACAATCTATATCACACGATTTGGTTAACAAATTCTAAAGATGCATACAATCTATATCACACGATTTGGTTAACAAATTCTAAATATGGCATACAATATATATCACACGATTTGGTTAACAAATTCTAAAGATGGCATACAATATATATCACACGATTTAGTTAACAAATTCTAAAGATGGCATACAATATATATCACACGATTTGGTTAACTAATTCTAAAGATGGCATACAATATATATCACACGATTTGATTAACAAATTCTAAAGATGGCATACACTATATATCACACGATTTGGTTAACAGATTCTAAAGATGGCATACAATATATATCACACGTTTTGGTTAACAAATTCTAAAGATGGCATACAATATATATCACACGATTTGGTTAACTAATTCTAAAGATGGCATACAATCTATATCACACGATTTGGTTAACAAATTCTAAAGATGGCATACAATCTATATCACACGATTTGGTTAACAAATTCTAAAGATGCATACAATCTATATCACACGATTTGGTTAACAAATTCTAAAGATGGCATACAATATATATCACACGATTTGGTTAACAAATTCTAAAGATGGCATACAATATATATCATACGATTTGGTTAACAAATTCTAAAGATGGCTTACAATATATACCACACGATTTGGTTAACAAATTCTAAAGATGGCATACAATATATATCACACGATTTGGTTAACAAATTCTAAAGATGGCATACAATATATATCACACGATTTGGTTAACAAATTCTAAAGATGGCATACAATATATATCACACGATTTGGTTAACAAATTCTAAAGATGGCATACAATATATATCACACGATTTGGTTAACAAATTCTAAAGATGGCATACAATATATATCACACGATTTGGTTAACAAATTCTAAAGATGGCATACAATATATATTACACGATTTGGTTAACAAATTCTAAAGATGGCATACAATATATATCACACGATTTGGTTAACAAATTCTAAAGATGGCATACAATATATATCACACGATTTGGCTAACAAATTCTAAAGATGGCATACAATATATATTACACGATTTGGCTAACAAATTCTAAAGATGGCATACAATATATATCACACGATTTGGTTAACAAATTCTAAAGATGGCATACAATATATATCACACGATTTGGCTAACAAATTCTAAAGATGGCATACAATATATATATTACACGATTTGGCAAACAAATTCTAAAGTTGGCATACAATATATATCACACGATTTGGTTAACTAATTCTAAAGATGGCATACAATCTATATCACACGATTTGGTTAACAAATTCTAAAGATGGCATACAATCTATATCACACGATTTGGTTAACAAATTCTAAAGATGCATACAATCTATATCACACGATTTGGTTAACAAATTCTAAAGATGGCATACAATATATATCACACGATTTGGTTAACAAATTCTAAAGATGGCATACAATATATATCATACGATTTGGTTAACAAATTCTAAAGATGGCTTACAATATATATCATACGATTTGGTTAACAAATTGTAAAGATGGCATACAACATATATCACACGATTTGGTTAACAAATTCTAAAGATGGCATACAATATATATCACACGATTTGGCTAACAAATTCTAAAGATGGCATACAATATATATTACACGATTTGGCTAACAAATTCTAAAGATGGCATACAATATATATCACACGATTTGGTTAACAAATTCTAAAGATGGTATACAATATATATCACACGATTTGGTTAACAAATTCTAAACATGGCATACAATATATATCACACGATTTGGTTAACAAATTCTAAAGATGGCATACAATATATATCACACGATTTAGTTAACAAATTCTAAAGATGGCATGCAATATATATCACACGATTTGGTTAACTAATTCTAAAGAAGGCATACAATATATGTCACACGATTTGCCTAACAAATTCTAAAGATGGCATACACTATATATCACACGATTTGGTTAACAAATTCTAAAGATGGCATACAATATATATCACACGATTTGGTAAACAAATTCTAAAGATGGCATAGAATATATATCACACGATTTGGTTAACAAATTCTAAAGATGGCATACAATATATATTACACGATTTGGCTAACAAATTCTAAAGATGACATACAATATATATCACACGATTTGGCTAACACATTCTAAAGATGGCATACAATATATATCACACGATTTGCCTAACAAATTCTGAAGATGACATACAATATATATCACACGATTTGGTTAACAAATTCTAAAGATGGCATACAATATATATCACACGATTTGCCTAACAAATTCTAAAGATGGCATACAATATATATCACACGATTTGGTTAACAAATTCTAAAGATGGCATACAATATATATCACACGATTTGCCTAACAAATTCTAAAGATGACATACAATATATATCACACGATTTGGTTAACAAATTCTAAAGATGGCATACAATATATATCACACGATTTGCCTAACAAATTCTAAAGATGGCATACAATATATATCACTCGATTTGGTTAACAAATTCTAAAGATGGTATACAATATATAAAACACGATTTGCCTAACAAATTCTAAAGATGGCATACAATCTATATCACACGATTTGGTTAACAAATTCTAAAGATGCATACAATCTATATCACACGATTTGGTTAACAAATTCTAAAGATGGCATACAATATATATCACACGATTTGGTTAACAAATTCTAAAGATGGCATACAATATATATCATACGATTTGGTTAACAAATTCTAAAGATGGCTTACAATATATATCATACGATTTGGTTAACAAATTGTAAAGATGGCATACAATATATATCACACGATTTGGTTAACAAATTCTAAAGATGGCATACAATATATATCACACGATTTGGCTAACAAATTCTAAAGATGGCATACAATATATATTACACGATTTGGCTAACAAATTCTAAAGATGGCATACAATATATATCACACGATTTGGTTAACAAATTCTAAAGATGGTATACAATATATATCACACGATTTGGTTAACAAATTCTAAACATGGCATACAATATATATCACACGATTTGGTTAACAAATTCTAAAGATGGCATACAATATATATCACACGATTTAGTTAACAAATTCTAAAGATGGCATACAATATATATCACACGATTTGGTAAACTAATTCTAAAGATGGCATACAATATATGTCACACGATTTGCCTAACAAATTCTAAAGATGGCATACACTATATATCACACGATTTGGTTAACAAATTCTAAAGATGGCATACAATATATATCACACGATTTGGTAAACAAATTCTAAAGATGGCATAGAATATATATCACACGATTTGGTTAACAAATTCTAAAGATGGCATACAATATATATTACACGATTTGGCTAACAAATTCTAAAGATGACATACAATATATATCACACGATTTGGCTAACACATTCTAAAGATGGCATACAATATATATCACACGATTTGCCTAACAAATTCTGAAGATGACATACAATATATATCACACGATTTGGTTAACAAATTCTAAAGATGGCATACAATATATATCACACGATTTGCCTAACAAATTCTAAAGATGGCATACAATATATATCACACGATTTGGTTAACAAATTCTAAAGATGGCATACAATATATATCACACGATTTGGTTAACAAATTCTAAAGATGGTATACAATATATATCACACGATTTGCCTAACAAATTCTAAAGATGGCATACAATATATATCACACGATTTGGTTAACAAATTCTAAAGATGGCATACAATATATATCACACGATTTGCCTAACAAATTCTAAAGATGACATACAATATATATCACACGATTTGGTTAACAAATTCTAAAGATGGCATACAATATATATCACACGATTTGCCTAACAAATTCTAAAGATGGCATACAATATATATCACTCGATTTGGTTAACAAATTCTAAAGATGGTATACAATATATAAAACACGATTTGCCTAACAAATTCTAAAGATGGCATACAATATATATCACACGATTTGGTTAACAAATTCTAAAGATGGCATACAATATATATCACACGATTTGCCTAACAAATTCTAAAGATGACATACAATATATATCACACGATTTGGTTAACAAATTCTAAAGATGGCATACAATATATATCACACGATTTGCCTAACAAATTCTAAAGATGGCATACAATATATATCACACGATTTGGTTAACAAATTCTAAAGATGGCATACAATATATATCACACGATTTGGCTAACAAATTCTAAAGATGGCATACAATATATATCACACGATTTGGTTAACAAATTCTAAAGATGGCATACAATATATATTACACGATTTGGCAAACAAATTCTAAAGATGGCATACAATATATATCACACGATTTGGTTAACAAATTCTAAAGATGGTATAAAATATATATCACACGATTTGGTTAACAAATTCTAAATATGGCATACAATATATATCACACGATTTGGTTAACAAATTCTAAAGATGGCATACAATATATATCACACGATTTAGTTAACAAATTCTAAAGATGGCATACAATATATATCACACGATTTGGTTAACTAATTCTAAAGATGGCATACAATATATATCACACGATTTGCCTAACAAATTCTAAAGATGGCATACAATATATATCACACGATTTGGTTAACAGATTCTAAAGATGGCATACAATATATATCACACGTTTTGGTTAACAAATTCTAAAGATGGCATACAATATATATCACACGATTTGGTTAACAAATTCTAAAGATGGCATACAATATATATTACACGATTTGGTTAACAAATTCTAAAGATGGCATACAATATATATTACACGATTTGGTTAACAAATTCTAAAGATGGCATACAATATATATCACACGATTTGGTTAACAAATTCTAAAGATGGCATACAATATATATCACTCGATTTGGCTAACAAATTCTAAAGATGGCATACAATATATATTACACGATTTGGCAAACAAATTCTAAAGTTGGCATACAATATATATCACACGATTTGGTTAACTAATTCTAAAGATGGCATACAATCTATATCACACGATTTGGTTAACAAATTCTAAAGATGGCATGCAATCTATATCACACGATTTGGTTAACAAATTCTAAAGATGGCATACAATATATATCATACGATTTGGTTAACAAATTCTAAAGATGGCTTACAATATATATCATACGATTTGGTTAACAAATTGTAAAGATGGCATACGATATATACCACACGATTTGGTTAACAAATTCTAAAGATGGCATACAATATATATCACACGATTTGGTTAACAAATTCTAAAGATGGCATACAATATATATCACACGATTTGGTTAACAAATTCTAAAGATGGCATACAATATATATCACACGATTTGGTTAACAAATTCTAAAGATGGCATACAATATATATCACACGATTTGGTTAACAAATTCTAAAGATGGCATACAATATATATTACACGATTTGGTTAACAAATTCTAAAGATGGCATACAATATATATCACACGATTTGGTTAACAAATTCTAAAGATGGCATACAATATATATCACACGATTTGGTTAACAAATTCTAAAGATGGTATACAATATATATCACACGATTTGCCTAACAAATTCTAAAGATGGCATACAATATATATCACACGATTTGGTTAACAAATTCTAAAGATGGCATACAATATATATCACACGATTTGCCTAACAAATTCTAAAGATGACATACAATATATATCACACGATTTGGTTAACAAATTCTAAAGATGGCATACAATATATATCACACGATTTGCCTAACAAATTCTAAAGATGGCATACAATATATATCACTCGATTTGGTTAACAAATTCTAAAGATGGTATACAATATATAAAACACGATTTGCCTAACAAATTCTAAAGATGGCATACAATCTATATCACACGATTTGGTTAACAAATTCTAAAGATGCATACAATCTATATCACACGATTTGGTTAACAAATTCTAAAGATGGCATACAATATATATCACACGATTTGGTTAACAAATTCTAAAGATGGCATACAATATATATCATACGATTTGGTTAACAAATTCTAAAGATGGCTTACAATATATATCATACGATTTGGTTAACAAATTGTAAAGATGGCATACAATATATATCACACGATTTGGTTAACAAATTCTAAAGATGGCATACAATATATATCACACGATTTGGCTAACAAATTCTAAAGATGGCATACAATATATATTACACGATTTGGCTAACAAATTCTAAAGATGGCATACAATATATATCACACGATTTTGTTAACAAATTCTAAAGATGGTATACAATATATATCACACGATTTGGTTAACAAATTCTAAACATGGCATACAATATATATCACACGATTTGGTTAACAAATTCTAAAGATGGCATACAATATATATCACACGATTTAGTTAACAAATTCTAAAGATGGCATACAATATATATCACACGATTTGGTAAACTAATTCTAAAGATGGCATACAATATATGTCACACGATTTGCCTAACAAATTCTAAAGATGGCATACACTATATATCACACGATTTGGTTAACAAATTCTAAAGATGGCATACAATATATATCACACGATTTGGTAAACAAATTCTAAAGATGGCATAGAATATATATCACACGATTTGGTTAACAAATTCTAAAGATGGCATACAATATATATTACACGTTTTGGCTAACAAATTCTAAAGATGACATACAATATATATCACACGATTTGGCTAACACATTCTAAAGATGGCATACAATATATATCACACGATTTGCCTAACAAATTCTGAAGATGACATACAATATATATCACACGATTTGGTTAACAAATTCTAAAGATGTCATACAATATATATCACACGATTTGCCTAACAAATTCTAAAGATGGCATACAATATATATCACACGATTTGGTTAACAAATTCTAAAGATGGCATACAATATATATCACACGATTTGCCTAACAAATTCTAAAGATGACATACAATATATATCACACGATTTGGTTAACAAATTCTAAAGATGGCATACAATATATATCACACGATTTGCCTAACAAATTCTAAAGATGGCATACAATATATATCACTCGATTTGGTTAACAAATTCTAAAGATGGTATACAATATATAAAACACGATTTGCCTAACAAATTCTAAAGATGGCATACAATATATATCACACGATTTGGTTAACAAATTCTAAAGATGGCATACAATATATATCACACGATTTGCCTAACAAATTCTAAAGATGACATACAATATATATCACACGATTTGGTTAACAAATTCTAAAGATGGCATACAATATATATCACACGATTTGCCTAACAAATTCTAAAGATGGCATACAATATATATCACACGATTTGGTTAACAAATTCTAAAGATGGCATACAATATATATCACACGATTTGGCTAACAAATTCTAAAGATGGCATACAATATATATCACACGATTTGGTTAACAAATTCTAAAGATGGCATACAATATATATTACACGATTTGGCTAACAAATTCTAAAGATGGCATACAATATATATCACACGATTTGGTTAACAAATTCTAAAGATGGTATAAAATATATATCACACGATTTGGTTAACAAATTCTAAATATGGCATACAATATATATCACACGATTTGGTTAACAAATTCTAAAGATGGCATACAATATATATCACACGATTTAGTTAACAAATTCTAAAGATGGCATACAATATATATCACACGATTTGGTTAACTAATTCTAAAGATGGCATACAATATATATCACACGATTTGCCTAACAAATTCTAAAGATGGCATACAATATATATCACACGATTTGGTTAACAGATTCTAAAGATGGCATACAATATATATCACACGTTTTGGTTAACAAATTCTAAAGATGGCATACAATATATATCACACGATTTGGTTAATAAATTCTAAAGATGGCATACAATATATATTACACGATTTGGTTAACAAATTCTAAAGATGGCATACAATATATATTACACGATTTGGTTAACAAATTCTAAAGATGGCATACAATATATATCACACGATTTGGTTAACAAATTCTAAAGATGGCATACAATATATATCACTCGATTTGGCTAACAAATTCTAAAGATGGCATACAATATATATTACACGATTTGGCAAACAAATTCTAAAGTTGGCATACAATATATATCACACGATTTGGTTAACTAATTCTAAAGATGGCATACAATCTATATCACACGATTTGGTTAACAAATTCTAAAGATGGCATACAATCTATATCACACGATTTGGTTAACAAATTCTAAAGATGGCATACAATATATATCATACGATTTGGTTAACAAATTCTAAAGATGGCTTACAATATATATCATACGATTTGGTTAACAAATTGTAAAGATGGCATACAATATATACCACACGATTTGGTTAACAAATTCTAAAGATGGCATACAATATATATCACACGATTTGGTTAACAAATTCTAAAGATGGCATACAATATATATCACACGATTTGGTTAACAAATTCTAAAGATGGCATACAATATATATCACACGATTTGGTTAACACATTCTAAAGATGGCATACAATATATATCACACGATTTGGTTAACAAATTCTAAAGATGGCATACAATATATATTACACGATTTGGTTAACAAATTCTAAAGATGGCATACAATATATATCACACGATTTGGTTAACAAATTCTAAAGATGGCATACAATATATATCACACGATTTGGTTAACAAATTCTAAAGATGGTATACAATATATATCACACGATTTGCCTAACAAATTCTAAAGATGGCATACAATATATATCACACGATTTGGTTAACAAATTCTAAAGATGGCATACAATATATATCACACGATTTGGTTAACAAATTCTAAAGATGACATACCATATATATCACACGATTTGGTTAACAAATTCTAAAGATGGCATACAATATATATCACACGATTTGGCTAACAAATTCTAAAGATGTCATACAATATATATCACACGATTTGGCTAACAAATTCTAAAGATGGCATACAATATATATCACACGATTTGGTTAACAAATTCTAAAGATGGCATACAATATATATCACACGATTTGGTTAACAAATTCTAAAGATGGCATACAATATATATCACACGATTTGGTTAACAAATTCTAAAGATGGCATACAATATATACCACACGATTTGGTTAACAAATTCTAAAGATGGCATACAATATATATCACACGATTTGGTTAACAAATTCTAAGATGGCATACAATATATATCACACGATTTGGTTAACAAATTCTAAAGATGGAATAGAATATATACCACACAATTTGGTTAACACATTCTAAAGATGGCATACAATATATATCACACGATTTGCCTAACAAATTCTGAAGATGACATACAATATATATCACACGATTTGGTTAACAAATTCTAAAGATGGCATACAATATATATCACACGATTTGCCTAACAAATTCTAAAGATGGCATACAATATATATCACACGATTTGGTTAACAAATTCTAAAGATGGCATACAATATATATCACACGATTTAGTTAACAAATTCTAAAGATGGCATACAATATATATCACACGATTTGGTTAACAAATTCTAAAGATGGCATAGAATATATATCACACGATTTGGTTAACAAATTCTAAAGATGGCATACAATATATATTACACGATTTGGCTAACAAATTCTAAAGATGACATACAATATATATCACACGATTTGGCTAACACATTCTAAAGATGGCATACAATATATATCACACGATTTGCCTAACAAATTCTGAAGATGACATACAATATATATCACACGATTTGGTTAACAAATTCTAAAGATGGCATACAATATATATCACACGATTTGCCTAACAAATTCTAAAGATGGCATACAATATATATCACACGATTTGGTTAACAAATTCTAAAGATGGCATACAATATATATCACACGATTTGCCTAACAAATTCTAAAGATGACATACAATATATATCACACGATTTGGTTAACAAATTCTAAAGATGGCATACAATATATATCACACGATTTGCCTAACAAATTCTAAAGATGGCATACAATATATATCACTCGATTTGGTTAACAAATTCTAAAGATGGTATACAATATATAAAACACGATTTGCCTAACAAATTCTAAAGATGGCATACAATATATATCACACGATTTGGTTAACAAATTCTAAAGATGGCATACAATATATATCACACGATTTGCCTAACAAATTTTAAAGATGACATACAATATATATCACACGATTTGGTTAACAAATTCTAAAGATGGCATACAATATATATCACACGATTTGCCTAACAAATTCTAAAGATGGCATACAATATATATCACACGATTTGGTTAACAAATTCTAAAGATGGCATACAATATATATCACACGATTTGGCTAACAAATTCTAAAGATGGCATACAATATATATCACACGATTTGGTTAACAAATTCTAAAGATGGCATACAATATATATTACACGATTTGGCTAACAAATTCTAAAGATGGCATACAATATATATCACACGATTTGGTTAACAAATTCTAAAGATGGTATAAAATATATATCACACGATTTGGTTAACAAATTCTAAATATGGCATACAATATATATCACACGATTTGGTTAACAAATTCTAAAGATGGCATACAATATATATCACACGATTTAGTTAACAAATTCTAAAGATGGCATACAATATATATCACACGATTTGGTTAACTAATTCTAAAGATGGCATACAATATATATCACACGATTTGCCTAACAAATTCTAAAGATGGCATACAATATATATCACACGATTTGGTTAACAGATTCTAAAGATGGCATACAATATATATCACACGTTTTGGTTAACAAATTCTAAAGATGGCATACAATATATATCACACGATTTGGTTAACAAATTCTAAAGATGGCATACAATATATATTACACGATTTGGTTAACAAATTCTAAAGATGGCATACAATATATATTACACGATTTGGTTAACAAATTCTAAAGATGGCATACAATATATATCACACGATTTGGTTAACAAATTCTAAAGATGGCATACAATATATATCACACGATTTGGCTAACAAATTCTAAAGATGGCATACAATATATATTATACGATTTGGCAAACAAATTCTAAAGTTGGCATACAATATATATCACACGATTTGGTTAACTAATTCTAAAGATGGCATACAATCTATATCACACGATTTGGTTAACAAATTCTAAAGATGGCATACAATCTATATCACACGATTTGGCTAACAAATTCTAAAGATGGCATACAATATATATCATACGATTTGGTTAACAAATTCTAAAGATGGCTTACAATATATATCATACGATTTGGTTAACAAATTGTAAAGATGGCATACAATATATACCACACGATTTGGTTAACAAATTCTAAAGATGGCATACAATATATATCACACGATTTGGTTAACAAATTCTAAAGATGGCATACAATATATATCACACGATTTGGTTAACAAATTCTAAAGATGGCATACAATATATATCACACGATTTGGTTAACAAATTCTAAAGATGGCATACAATATATATCACACGATTTGGTTAACAAATTCTAAAGATGGCATACAATATATATTACACGATTTGGTTAACAAATTCTAAAGATGGCATACAATATATATCACACGATTTGGTTAACAAATTCTAAAGATGGCATACAATATATATCACACGATTTGGCTAACAAATTCTAAAGATGGCATACAATATATATCACACGATTTGGCTAACAAATTCTAAAGATGGCATACAATATATATCACACGATTTGGTTAACAAATTCTAAAGATGGCATACAATATATATCACACGATTTGGCAAACAAATTCTAAAGTTGGCATACAATATATATCACACGATTTGGTTAACTAATTCTAAAGATGGCATACAATCTATATCACACGATTTGGTTAACAAATTCTAAAGATGGCATACAATCTATATCACACGATTTGGTTAACAAATTCTAAAGATGCATACAATCTATATCACACGATTTGGTTAACAAATTCTAAAGATGGCAAACAATATATATCACACGATTTGGTTAACAAATTCTAAAGATGGCATACAATATATATCATACGATTTGGTTAACAAATTCTAAAGATGGCTTACAATATATATCATACGATTTGGTTAACAAATTGTAAAGATGGCATACAATATATATCACACGATTTGGTTAACAAATTCTAAAGATGGCATACAATATATATCACACGATTTGGCTAACAAATTCTAAAGATGGCATACAATATATATTACACGATTTGGCTAACAAATTCTAAAGATGGCATACAATATATATCACACGATTTGGTTAACAAATTCTAAAGATGGTATACAATATATATCACACGATTTGGTTAACAAATTCTAAACATGGCATACAATATATATCACACGATTTGGTTAACAAATTCTAAAGATGGCATACAATATATATCACACGATTTAGTTAACAAATTCTAAAGATGGCATACAATATATATCACACGATTTGGTTAACTAATTCTAAAGATGGCATACAATATATGTCACACGATTTGCCTAACAAATTCTAAAGATGGCATACACTATATATCACACGATTTGGTTAACAAATTCTAAAGATGGCATACAATATATATCACACGATTTGGTTAACAAATTCTAAAGATGGCATACAATATATATCACACGATTTGGTTAACAAATTCTAAAGATGGCATACAATATATATCACACGATTTGCCTAACAAATTCTAAAGATGACATACAATATATATCACACGATTTGGTTAACACATTCTAAAGATGGCATACAATATATATCACACGATTTGCCTAACAAATTCTAAAGATGGCATACAATATATATCACTCGATTTGGTTAACAAATTCTAAAGATGGTATACAATATATAAAACACGATTTGCCTAACAAATTCTAAAGATGGCATAGAATATATATCACACGATTTGGTTAACAAATTCTAAAGATGGCATACAATATATATCACACGATTTGCCTAACAAATTCTAAAGATGACATACAATATATATCACACGATTTGGTTAACAAATTCTAAAGATGGCATACAATATATATCACACGATTTGGTTAACAAATTCTAAAGATGGCATACAATATATATCACACGATTTGGCTAACAAATTCTAAAGATGGCATACAATATATATCACACGATTTGGTTAACAAATTCTAAAGATGGCATACAATATATATTACACGATTTGGCTAACAAATTCTAAAGATGGCATACAATATATATCACACGATTTGGTTAACAAATTCTAAAGATGGCATACAATATATATCACACGATTTGGCAAACAAATTCTAAAGTTGGCATACAATATATATCACACGATTTGGTTAACTAATTCTAAAGATGGCATACAATCTATATCACACGATTTGGTTAACAAATTCTAAAGATGGCATACAATCTATATCACACGATTTGGTTAACAAATTCTAAAGATGCATACAATCTATATCACACGATTTGGTTAACAAATTCTAAAGATGGCAAACAATATATATCACACGATTTGGTTAACAAATTCTAAAGATGGCATACAATATATATCATACGATTTGGTTAACAAATTCTAAAGATGGCTTACAATATATATCATACGATTTGGTTAACAAATTGTAAAGATGGCATACAATATATATCACACGATTTGGTTAACAAATTCTAAAGATGGCATACAATATATATCACACGATTTGGCTAACAAATTCTAAAGATGGCATACAATATATATTACACGATTTGGCTAACAAATTCTAAAGATGGCATACAATATATATCACACGATTTGGTTAACAAATTCTAAAGATGGTATACAATATATATCACACGATTTGGTTAACAAATTCTAAACATGGCATACAATATATATCACACGATTTGGTTAACAAATTCTAAAGATGGCATACAATATATATCACACGATTTAGTTAACAAATTCTAAAGATGGCATACAATATATATCACACGATTTGGTTAACTAATTCTAAAGATGGCATACAATATATGTCACACGATTTGCCTAACAAATTCTAAAGATGGCATACACTATATATCACACGATTTGGTTAACAAATTCTAAAGATGGCATACAATATATATCACACGATTTGGTTAACAAATTCTAAAGATGGCATACAATATATATCACACGATTTGGTTAACAAATTCTAAAGATGGCATACAATATATATCACACGATTTGCCTAACAAATTCTAAAGATGACATACAATATATATCACACGATTTGGTTAACACATTCTAAAGATGGCATACAATATATATCACACGATTTGCCTAACAAATTCTAAAGATGGCATACAATATATATCACTCGATTTGGTTAACAAATTCTAAAGATGGTATACAATATATAAAACACGATTTGCCTAACAAATTCTAAAGATGGCATAGAATATATATCACACGATTTGGTTAACAAATTCTAAAGATGGCATACAATATATATCACACGATTTGCCTAACAAATTCTAAAGATGACATACAATATATATCACACGATTTGGTTAACAAATTCTAAAGATGGCATACAATATATATCACACGATTTGGTTAACAAATTCTAAAGATGGCATACAATATATATCACACGATTTGGCTAACAAATTCTAAAGATGGCATACAATATATATCACACGATTTGGTTAACAAATTCTAAAGATGGCATACAATATATATTACACGATTTGGCTAACAAATTCTAAAGATGGCATACAATATATATCACACGATTTGGTTAACAAATTCTAAAGATGGTATAAAATATATATCACACGATTTGGTTAACAAATTCTAAATATGGCATACAATATATTTCACACGATTTGGTTAACAAATTCTAAAGATGGCATACAATATATATCACACGATTTAGTTAACAAATTCTAAAGATGGCATACAATATATATCACACGATTTGGTTAACTAATTCTAAAGATGGCATACAATATATATCACACGATTTGCCTAACAAATTCTAAAGATGGCATACAATATATATCACACGATTTGGTTAACAGATTCTAAAGATGGCATACAATATATATCACACGTTTTGGTTAACAAATTCTAAAGATGGCATACAATATATATCACACGATTTTGTTAACAAATTCTAAAGATGGCATACAATATATATTACACGATTTGGTTAACAAATTCTAAAGATGGCATACAATATATGTCACACGATTTGGTTAACAAATTCTAAAGATGGCATACAATATATATCACACGATTTGGCTAACAAATTCTAAAGATGGCATACAATATATATTACACGATTTGGCAAAAAATTCTAAAGTTGGCATACAATATATATCACACGATTTGGTTAACTAATTCTAAAGATGGCATACAATCTATATCACACGATTTGGTTAACAAATTCTAAAGATGGCATACAATCTATATCACACGATTTGGTTAACAAATTCTAAAGATGCATACAATCTATATCACACGATTTGGTTAACAAATTCTAAAGATGGCATACAATATATATCACACGATTTGGTTAACAAATTCTAAAGATGGCATACAATATATATCATACGATTTGGTTAACAAATTCTAAAGATGGCTTACAATATATATCATACGATTTGGTTAACAAATTGTAAAGATGGCATACAATATATACCACACGATTTGGTTAACAAATTCTAAAGATGGCATACAATATATATCACACGATTTGGTTAACAAATTCTAAAGATGGCATACAATATATATCACACGATTTGGTTAACAAATTCTAAAGATGGCATACAATATATATCACACGATTTGGTTAACAAATTCTAAAGATGGCATACAATATATATCACACGATTTGGTTAACAAATTCTAAAGATGGCATACAATATATATTACACGATTTGGTTAACAAATTCTAAAGATGGCATACAATATATATCACACGATTTGGTTAACACATTCTAAAGATGGCATACAATATATATCACACGATTTGGCTAACAAATTCTAAAGATGGCATACAATATATATTACACGATTTGGCTAACAAATTCTAAAGATGGCATACAATATATATCACACGATTTGGTTAACAAATTCTAAAGATGGCATACAATCTATATCACACGATTTGGCTAACAAATTCTAAAGATGGCATACAATATATATATTACACGATTTGGCAAACAAATTCTAAAGTTGGCATACAATATATATCACACGATTTGGTTAACTTATTCTAAAGATGGCATACAATCTATATCACACGATTTGGTTAACAAATTCTAAAGATGGCATACAATCTATATCACACGATTTGGTTAACAAATTCTAAAGATGCATACAATCTATATCACACGATTTGGTTAACAAATTCTAAAGATGGCATACAATATATATCACACGATTTGGTTAACAAATTCTAAAGATGGCATACAATATATATCATACGATTTGGTTAACAAATTCTAAAGATGGCTTACAATATATATCATACGATTTGGTTAACAAATTGTAAAGATGGCATACAATATATATCACACGATTTGGTTAACAAATTCTAAAGATGGCATACAATATATATCACACGATTTGGCTAACAAATTCTAAAGATGGCATACAATATATATTACACGATTTGGCTAACAAATTCTAAAGATGGCATACAATATATATCACACGATTTGGTTAACAAATTCTAAAGATGGTATACAATATATATCACACGATTTGGTTAACAAATTCTAAACATGGCATACAATATATATCACACGATTTGGTTAACAAATTCTAAAGATGGCATACAATATATATCACACGATTTAGTTAACAAATTCTAAAGATGGCATACAATATATATCACACGATTTGGTTAACTAATTCTAAAGATGGCATACAATATATGTCACACGATTTGCCTAACAAATTCTAAAGATGGCATACACTATATATCACACGATTTGGTTAACAAATTCTAAAGATGGCATACAATATATATCACACGATTTGGTAAACAAATTCTAAAGATGGCATAGAATATATATCACACGATTTGGTTAACAAATTCTAAAGATGGCATACAATATATATTACACGATTTGGCTAACACATTCTAAAGATGGCATACAATATATATCACACGATTGGCCTAACAAATTCTGAAGATGACATACAATATATATCACACGATTTGGTTAACAAATTCTAAAGATGGCATACAATATATATCACACGATTTGGTTAACAAATTCTAAAGATGGCATACAATATATATCACACGATTTGGTTAACAAATTCTAAAGATGGCATACAATATATATCACAGGATTTGCCTAACAAATTCTAAAGATGGCATACAATATATATCACACGATTTGGTTAACAAATTCTAAAGATGGCATACAATATATATCACACGATTTGCCTAACAAATTCTAAAGATGACATACAATATATATCACACGATTTGGTTAACAAATTCTAAAGATGGCATACAATATATATCACACGATTTGCCTAACAAATTCTAAAGATGGCATACAATATATATCACACGATTTGGTTAACAAATTCTAAAGATGGCATACAATATATATCACACGATTTAGTTAACAAATTCTAAAGATGGCATACAATATATATCACACGATTTGGTTAACTAATTCTAAAGATGGCATACAATATATATCACACGATTTGCCTAACAAATTCTAAAGATGGCATACAATATATATCACACGACTTGGTTAACAAATTCTAAAGATGGTATAAAATATATATCACACGATTTGGTTAACAAATTCTAAATATGGCATACAATATATATCACACGATTTGGTTAACAAATTCTAAAGATGGCATACAATATATATCACACGATTTAGTTAACAAATTCTAAAGATGGCATACAATATATATCACACGATTTGGTTAACAAATTCTAAAGATGGCATACAATATATATCACACGATTTGGTTAACAAATTCTAAAGATGGCATACAATATATATCACACGATTTGGTTAACAAATTCTAAAGATGGCATAGAATATATACCACACGATTTGGTTAACAAATTCTAAAGATGGCATACAATATATATCACACGATTTGGTTAACAAATTCTAAAGATGGCATACAATATATATCACACGATTTGGTTAACTAATTCTAAAGATGGCATACAATATATATCACACGATTTGCCTAACAAATTCTAAAGATGGCATACAATATATATCACACGATTTGGTTAACAAATTCTAAAGATGGTATAAAATATATATCACACGATTTGGTTAACAAATTCTAAATATGGCATACAATATATATCACACGATTTGGTTAACAAATTCTAAAGATGGCATACAATATATATCACACGATTTAGTTAACAAATTCTAAAGATGGCATACAATATATATCACACGATTTGGTTAACAAATTCTAAAGATGGCATACAATATATATCACACGATTTGGTTAACAAATTCTAAAGATGGCATACAATATATATCACACGATTTGGTTAACAAATTCTAAAGATGGCATAGAATATATACCACACGATTTGGTTAACAAATTCTAAAGATGGCATACAATATATATCACACGATTTGGTTAACAAATTCTAAAGATGGCATACAATATATATCACACGATTTGGCTAACAAATTCAAAAGATGGCATACAATATATATCACACGATTTGGTTAACAAATTCTAAAGATGGCATACAATATATATCACACGATTTGGTTAACAAATTCTAAAGATGGTATACAATATATATCACACGATTTGCCTAACAAATTCTAAAGATGGCATACAATATATATCACACGATTTGGTTAACAAATTCTAAAGATGGCATACAATATATATCACACGATTTGGTTAACAAATTCTAAAGATGACATACAATATATATCACACGATTTGGTTAACAAATTCTAAAGATGGCATACAATATATATCACACGATTTGGCTAACAAATTCTAAAGATGTCATACAATATATATCACACGATTTGGCTAACAAATTCTAAAGATGGCATACAATATATATCACACGATTTGGTTAACAAATTCTAAAGATGGCATACAATATATATCACACGATTTGGTTAACAAATTCTAAAGATGGCATACAATATATATCACACGATTTGGTTAACAAATTCTAAAGATGGCATACAATATATACCACACGATTTGGTTAACAAATTCTAAAGATGGCATACAATATATATCACACGATTTGGTTAACAAATTCTAAGATGGCATACAATATATATCACACGATTTGGTTAACAAATTCTAAAGATGGCATAGAATATATAACACACAATTTGGTTAACACATTCTAAAGATGGCATACAATATATATCACACGATTTGCCTAACAAATTCTGAAGATGACATACAATATATATCACACGATTTGGTTAACAAATTCTAAAGATGGCATATAATATATATCACACGATTTGCCTAACAAATTCTAAAGATGGCATACAATATATATCACACGATTTGGTTAACAAATTCTAAAGATGGCATACAATATATATCACACGATTTAGTTAACAAATTCTAAAGATGGCATACAATATATATCACACGATTTGGTTAACAAATTCTAAAGATGGCATACAATATATATCACACGATTTGGTTAACAAATTCTAAAGATGGCATACAATATATATCACACGATTTGGTTAACAAATTCTAAAGATGGCATACAATATATACCACACGATTTGGTTAACAAATTCTAAAGATGGCATACAATATATATCACACGATTTGGTTAACAAATTCTAAAGATGGCATACAATATATATCACATGATTTGGCTAACAAATTCAAAAGATGGCATACAATATATATCACACGATTTGGTTAACAAATTCTAAAGATGGCATACAATATATATCACACGATTTGGTTAACAAATTCTAAAGATGGTATACAATATATATCACACGATTTGCCTAACAAATTCTAAAGATGGCATACAATATATATCACACGATTTGGTTAACAAATTCTAAAGATGGCATACAATATATATCACACGATTTGGTTAACAAATTCTAAAGATGGCATACAATATATATCACACGATTTGGCTAACAAATTCTAAAGATGTCATACAATATATATCACACGATTTGGCTAACAAATTCTAAAGATGGCATACAATATATATCACACGATTTGGTTAACAAATTCTAAAGATGGCATACAATATATATCACACGATTTGGTTAACAAATTCTAAAGATGGCATACAATATATATCACACGATTTGGTTAACAAATTCTAAAGATGGCATACAATATATACCACACGATTTGGTTAACAAATTCTAAAGATGGCATACAATATATATCACACGATTTGGTTAACAAATTCTAAGATGGCATACAATATATATCACACGATTTGGTTAACAAATTCTAAAGATGGCATAGAATATATACCACACAATTTGGTTAACACATTCTAAAGATGGCATACAATACATATCACACGATTTGCCTAACAAATTCTGAAGATGACATACAATATATATCACACGATTTGGTTAACAAATTCTAAAGATGGCATACAATATATATCACACGATTTGCCTAACAAATTCTAAAGATGGAATACAATATATATTACACGATTTGGTTAACAAATTCTAAATATGGCATACAATATATATCACACAATTTGCCTAACAAATTCTAAAGATGACACACAATATATATCACACGATTTGATTAACAAATTCTAAAGATGGCATACAATATATATCACACGATTTGCCTAACAAATTCTAAAGATGGCATACAATATATATCACACGATTTGGTTAACAAATTCTAAAGATGGCATACAATATATATCACACGATTTGGTTAACAAATTCTAAGATGGCATACAATATATATCACACGATTTGGTTAACAAATTCTAAAGATGGCATAGAATATATACCACACAATTTGGTTAACACATTCTAAAGATGGCATACAATATATATCACACGATTTGCCTAACAAATTCTGAAGATGACATACAATATATATCACACGATTTGGTTAACAAATTCTAAAGATGGCATACAATATATATCACACGATTTGCCTAACAAATTCTAAAGATGGCATACAATATATATCACACGATTTGGTTAACAAATTCTAAAGATGGCATACAATATATATCACACAATTTGCCTAACAAATTCTAAAGATGACACACAATATATATCACACGATTTGGTTAACAAATTCTAAAGATGGCATACAATATATATCACACGATTTGGTTAACAAATTCTAAAGATGGCATACAATATATACCACACGATTTGGTTAACAAATTCTAAAGATGGCATACAATATATATCACACGATTTGGTTAACAAATTCTAAGATGGCATACAATATATATCACACGATTTGGTTAACAAATTCTAAAGATGGCATAGAATATATACCACACAATTTGGTTAACACATTCTAAAGATGGCATACAATATATATCACACGATTTGCCTAACAAATTCTGAAGATGACATACAATATATATCACACGATTTGGTTAACAAATTCTAAAGATGGCATACAATATATATCACACGATTTGCCTAACAAATTCTAAAGATGGCATACAATATATATCACACGATTTGGTTAACAAATTCTAAAGATGGCATACAATATATATCACACGATTTAGTTAACAAATTCTAAAGATGGCATACAATATATATCACACGATTTGGTTAACAAATTCTAAAGATGGCATACAATATATATCACACGATTTGGTTAACAAATTCTAAAGATGGCATACAATATATATCACACGATTTGGTTAACAAATTCTAAAGATGGCATAGAATATATACCACACGATTTGGTTAACAAATTCTAAAGATGGCATACAATATATATCACACGATTTGGTTAACAAATTCTAAAGATGGCATACAATATATATCACATGATTTGGCTAACAAATTCAAAAGATGGCATACAATATATATCACACGATTTGGTTAACAAATTCTAAAGATGGCATACAATATATATCACACGATTTGGTTAACAAATTCTAAAGATGGTATACAATATATATCACACGATTTGCCTAACAAATTCTAAAGATGGCATACAATATATATCACACGATTTGGTTAACAAATTCTAAAGATGGCATACAATATATATCACACGGTTTGGTTAACAAATTCTAAAGATGACATACAATATATATCACACGATTTGGTTAACAAATTCTAAAGATGGCATACAATATATATCACACGATTTGGCTAACAAATTCTAAAGATGTCATACAATATATATCACACGATTTGGCTAACAAATTCTAAAGATGGCATACAATATATATCACACGATTTGGTTAACAAATTCTAAAGATGGCATACAATATATATCACACGATTTGGTTAACAAATTCTAAAGATGGCATACAATATATATCACACGATTTGGTTAACAAATTCTAAAGATGGCATACAATATATACCACACGATTTGGTTAACAAATTCTAAAGATGGCATACAATATATATCACACGATTTGGTTAACAAATTCTAAGATGGCATACAATATATATCACACGATTTGGTTAACAAATTCTAAAGATGGCATAGAATATATACCACACAATTTGGTTAACACATTCTAAAGATGGCATACAATATATATCACATGATTTGCCTAACAAATTCTGAAGATGACATACAATATATATCACACGATTTGGTTAACAAATTCTAAAGATGGCATACAATATATATCACACGATTTGCCTAACAAATTCTAAAGATGGCATACAATATATATCACACGATTTGGCTAACAAATTCTAAAGATGGCATACAATATATATCACACGATTTGGTTAACTAATTCTAAAGATGGCATACAATATATATCACACGATTTGCCTAACAAATTCTAAAGATGGCATACAATATATATCACACGATTTGGTTTACAAATTCTAAAGATGGTATAAAATATATATCACACGATTTGGTTAACAAATTCTAAATATGGCATACAATATATATCACACGATTTGGTTAACAAATTCTAAAGATGGCATACAATATATATCACACGATTTAGTTAACAAATTCTAAAGATGGCATACAATATATATCACACGATTTGGTTAACAAATTCTAAAGATGGCATACAATATATATCACACGATTTGGTTAACAAATTCTAAAGATGGCATACAATATATATCACACGATTTGGTTAAAAATTCTAAAGATGGCATAGAATATATACCACACGATTTGGTTAACAAATTCTAAAGATGGCATACAATATATATCACACGATTTGGTTAACAAATTCTAAAGATGGCATACAATATATATCACACGATTTGGCTAACAAATTCAAAAGATGGCATACAATATATATCACACGATTTGGTTAACAAATTCTAAAGATGGCATACAATATATATCACACGATTTGGTTAACAAATTCTAAAGATGGTATACAATATATATCACACGATTTGCCTAACAAATTCTAAAGATGGCATACAATATATATCACACGATTTGGTTAACAAATTCTAAAGATGGCATACAATATATATCACACGATTTGGTTAACAAATTCTAAAGATGACATACAATATATATCACACGATTTGGTTAACAAATTCTAAAGATGGCATACAATATATATCACACGATTTGGCTAACAAATTCTAAAGATGTCATACAATATATATCACACGATTTGGTTAACACATTCTAAAGATGGCATACAATATATATCACACGATTTGGCTAACAAATTCTAAAGATGGCATACAATATATATTACACGATTTGGCTAACAAATTCTAAAGATGGCATACAATATATATCACACGATTTGGTTAACAAATTCTAAAGATGGCATACAATCTATATCACACGATTTGGCTAACAAATTCTAAAGATGGCATACAATATATATCACACGATTTGGTTAACAAATTCTAAAGATGGCATACAATATATATCACACGATTTGGTTAACAAATTCTAAAGATGGCATACAATATATATCACACGATTTGGTTAACAAATTCTAAAGATGGCATACAATATATACCACACGATTTGGTTAACAAATTCTAAAGATGGCATACAATATATATCACACGATTTGGTTAACAAATTCTAAGATGGCATACAATATATATCACACGATTTGGTTAACAAATTCTAAAGATGGCATAGAATATATACCACACAATTTGGTTAACACATTCTAAAGATGGCATACAATATATATCACACGATTTGCCTAACAAATTCTGAAGATGACATACAATATATATCACACGATTTTGTTAACAAATTCTAAAGATGGCATACAATATATATCACACGATTTGCCTAACAAATTCTAAAGATGGCATACAATATATATCACACGATTTGGTTAACAAATTCTAAAGATGGCATACAATATATATCTCACGATTTAGTTAACAAATTCTAAAGATGGCATACAATATATATCACACGATTTGGTTAACAAATTCTAAAGATGGCATACAATATATATCACACGATTTGGTTAACAAATTCTAAAGATGGCATACAATATATATCACACGATTTGGTTAACAAATTCTAAAGATGGCATAGAATATATACCACACGATTTGGTTAACAAATTGTAAAGATGGCATACAATATATATCACACGATTTGGTTAACAAATTCTAAAGATGGCATACAATATATATCACATGATTTGGCTAACAAATTCAAAAGATGGCATACAATATATATCACACGATTTGGTTAACAAATTCTAAAGATGGCATACAATATATATCACACGATTTGGTTAACAAATTCTAAAGATGGTATACAATATATATCACACGATTTGCCTAACAAATTCTAAAGATGGCATACAATATATATCACACGATTTGGTTAACAAATTCTAAAGATGGCATACAATATATATCACACGATTTGGTTAACAAATTCTAAAGATGACATACAATATATATCACACGATTTGGTTAACAAATTCTAAAGATGGCATACAATATATATCACACGATTTGGCTAACAAATTCTAAAGATGTCATACAATATATATCACACGATTTGGCTAACAAATTCTAAAGATGGCATACAATATATATCACACGATTTGGTTAACAAATTCTAAAGATGGCATACAATATATATCACACGATTTGGTTAACAAATTCTAAAGATGGCATACAATATATATCACACGATTTGGTTAACAAATTCTAAAGATGGCATACAATATATACCACACGATTTGGTTAACAAATTCTAAAGATGGCATACAATATATATCACACGATTTGGTTAACAAATTCTAAGATGGCATACAATATATATCACACGATTTGGTTAACAAATTCTAAAGATGGCATAGAATATATACCACACAATTTGGTTAACACATTCTAAAGATGGCATACAATATATATCACACGATTTGCCTAACAAATTCTGAAGATGACATACAATATATATCACACGATTTGGTTAACAAATTCTAAAGATGGCATACAATATATATCACACGATTTGCCTAACAAATTCTAAAGATGGCATACAATATATATTACACGATTTGGTTAACAAATTCTAAAGATGGCATACAATATATATCACACAATTTGCCTAACAAATTCTAAAGATGACACACAATATATATCACACGATTTGATTAACAAATTCTAAAGATGGCATACAATATATATCACACGATTTGCCTAACAAATTCTAAAGATGGCATACAATATATATCACACGATTTGGTTAACAAATTCTAAAGATGGCATACAATATATATCACACAATTTGGTTAACAAATTCTAAGATGGCATACAATATATATCACACGATTTGGTTAACAAATTCTAAAGATGGCATAGAATATATACCACACAATTTGGTTAACACATTCTAAAGATGGCATACAATATATATCACACGATTTGCCTAACAAATTCTGAAGATGACATACAATATATATCACACGATTTGGTTAACAAATTCTAAAGATGGCATACAATATATATCACACGATTTGGTTAACAAATTCTAAAGATGGCATACAATATATATCACACAATTTGGTTAACAAATTCTAAAGATGGCATACAATATATATCACACGATTTGGTTAACAAATTCTAAAGATGGCATACAATATATACCACACGATTTGGTTAACAAATTCAAAAGATGGCATACAATATATATCACACGATTTGGTTAACAAATTCTAAGATGGCATACAATATATATCACACGATTTGGTTAACAAATTCTAAAGATGGCATAGAATATATACCACACAATTTGGTTAACACATTCTAAAGATGGCATACAATATATATCACACGATTTGCCTAACAAATTCTGAAGATGACATACAATATATATCACACGATTTGGTTAACAAATTCTAAAGATGGCATACAATATATATCACACGATTTGCCTAACAAATTCTAAAGATGGCATACAATATATATCACACGATTTGGTTAACAAATTCTAAAGATGGCATACAATATATATCACACGATTTAGTTAACAAATTCTAAAGATGGCATACAATATATATCACACGATTTGGTTAACAAATTCTAAAGATGGCATACAATATATATCACACGATTTGGTTAACAAATTCTAAAGATGGCATACAATATATATCACACGATTTGGTTAACAAATTCTAAAGATGGCATACAATATATACCACACGATTTGGTTAACAAATTCTAAAGATGGCATACAATATATATCACACGATTTGGTTAACAAATTCTAAGATGGCATACAATATATATCACACGATTTGGTTAACAAATTCTAAAGATGGCATAGAATATATACCACACAATTTGGTTAACACATTCTAAAGATGGCATACAATATATATCACACGATTTGCCTAACAAATTCTGAAGATGACATACAATATATATCACACGATTTGGTTAACAAATTCTAAAGATGGCATACAATATATATCACACGATTTGCCTAACAAATTCTAAAGATGGCATACAATATATATTACACGATTTGGTTAACAAATTCTAAAGATGGCATACAATATATATCACACAATTTGCCTAACAAATTCTAAAGATGACACACAATATATATCACACGATTTGATTAACAAATTCTAAAGATGGCATACAATATATATCACACGATTTGCCTAACAAATTCTAAAGATGGCATACAATATATATCACACGATTTGGTTAACAAATTCTAAAGATGGCATACAATATATATCACACAATTTGGTTAACAAATTCTAAGATGGCATACAATATATATCACACGATTTGGTTAACAAATTCTAAAGATGGCATAGAATATATACCACACAATTTGGTTAACACATTCTAAAGATGGCATACAATATATATCACACGATTTGCCTAACAAATTCTGAAGATGACATACAATATATATCACACGATTTGGTTAACAAATTCTAAAGATGGCATACAATATATATCACACGATTTGCCTAACAAATTCTAAAGATGGCATACAATATATATCACACGATTTGGTTAACAAATTCTAAAGATGGCATACAATATATATCACACAATTTGCCTAACAATTTCTAAAGATGACACACAATATATATCACACGATTTGGTTAACAAATTCTAAAGATGGCATACAATATATATCACACGATTTGGTTAACAAATTCTAAAGATGGCATACAATATATACCACACGATTTGGTTAACAAATTCTAAAGATGGCATACAATATATATCACACGATTTGGTTAACAAATTCTAAGATGGCATACAATATATATCACACGATTTGGTTAACAAATTCTAAAGATGGCATAGAATATATACCGCACAATTTGGTTAACACATTCTAAAGATGGCATACAATATATATCACACGATTTGCCTAACAAATTCTGAAGATGACATACAATATATATCACACGATTTGGTTAACAAATTCTAAAGATGGCATACAATATATATCACACGATTTGCCTAACAAATTCTAAAGATGGCATACAATATATATCACACGATTTGGTTAACAAATTCTAAAGATGGCATACAATATATATCACACGATTTAGTTAACAAATTCTAAAGATGGCATTCAATATATATCACACGATTTGGTTAACAAATTCTAAAGATGGCATACAATATATATCACACGATTTGGTTAACAAATTCTAAAGATGGCATACAATATATATCACACGATTTGGTTAACAAATTCTAAAGATGGCATAGAATATATACCACACGATTTGGTTAACAAATTCTAAAGATGGCATACAATATATATCACACGATTTGGTTAACAAATTCTAAAGATGGCATACAATATATATCACATGATTTGGCTAACAAATTCAAAAGATGGCATACAATATATATCACACGATTTGGTTAACAAATTCTAAAGATGGCATACAATATATATCACACGATTTGGTTAACAAATTCTAAAGATGGTATACAATATATATCACACTATTTGCCTAACAAATTCTAAAGATGGCATACAATATATATCACACGATTTGGTTAACAAATTCTAAAGATGGCATACAATATATATCACACGATTTGGTTAACAAATTCTAAAAATGACATACAATATATATCACACGATTTGGTTAACAAATTCTAAAGATGGCATACAATATATATCACACGATTTGGCTAACAAATTCTAAAGATGTCATACAATATATATCACACGATTTGGCTAACAAATTCTAAAGATGGCATACAATATATATCACACGATTTGGTTAACAAATTCTAAAGATGGCATACAATATATATCACACGATTTGGTTAACAAATTCTAAAGATGGCATACAATATATATCACACGATTTGGTTAACAAATTCTAAAGATGGCATACAATATATACCACACGATTTGGTTAACAAATTCTAAAGATGGCATACAATATATATCACACGATTTGGTTAACAAATTCTAAGATGGCATACAATATATATCACACGATTTGGTTAACAAATTCTAAAGATGGCATAGAATATATACCACACAATTTGGTTAACACATTCTAAAGATGGCATACAATATATATCACACGATTTGCCTAACAAATTCTGAAGATGACATACAATATATATCACACGATTTGGTTAACAAATTCTAAAGATGGCATACAATATATATCACACGATTTGGTTAACAAATTCTAAATATGGCATACAATATATATCACACGATTTGCCTAACAAATTCTAAAGATGGCATACAATATATATCACACGATTTGGTTAACAAATTCTAAAGATGGCATACAATATATATCACACGATTCTGCTAACAAATTCTAAAGATGGCATACAATATATATCACACGATTTGGTTAACAAATTCTAAAGATGGCATACAATATATATTACACGATTTGGCTAACAAATTCTAAAGATGGCATACAATATATATCACACGATTTGGTTAACAAATTCTAAAGATGGTATAAAATATATATCACACGATTTGGTTAACAAATTCTAAATATGGCATACAATATATATCACACGATTTGGTTAACAAATTCTAAAGATGGCATACAATATATATCACACGATTTAGTTAACAAATTCTAAAGATGGCATACAATATATATCACACGATTTGGTTAACTAATTCTAAAGATGGCATACAATATATATCACACGATTTGGCTAACAAATTCTAAAGATGTCATACAATATATATCACACGATTTGGTTAACACATTCTAAAGATGGCATACAATATATATCACACGATTTGGCTAACAAATTCTAAAGATGGCATACAATATATATTACACGATTTGGCTAACAAATTCTAAAGATGGCATACAATATATATCACACGATTTGGTTAACAAATTCTAAAGATGGCATACAATCTATATCACACGATTTGGCTAACAAATTCTAAAGATGGCATACAATATATATCACACGATTTGGTTAACAAATTCTAAAGATGGCATACAATATATATCACACGATTTGGTTAACAAATTCTAAAGATGGCATACAATATATATCACACGATTTGGTTAACAAATTCTAAAGATGGATACAATATATACCACACGATTTGGTTAACAAATTCTAAAGATGGCATACAATATATATCACACGATTTGGTTAACAAATTCTAAGATGGCATACAATATATATCACACGATTTGGTTAACAAATTCTAAAGATGGCATAGAATATATACCACACAATTTGGTTAACACATTCTAAAGATGGCATACAATATATATCACACGATTTGCCTAACAAATTCTGAAGATGACATACAATATATATCACACGATTTTGTTAACAAATTCTAAAGATGGCATACAATATATATCACACGATTTGCCTAACAAATTCTAAAGATGGCATACAATATATATCACACGATTTGGTTAACAAATTCTAAAGATGGCATACAATATATAATCTCACGATTTAGTTAACAAATTCTAAAGATGGCATACAATATATATCACACGATTTGGTTAACAAATTCTAAAGATGGCATACAATATATATCACACGATTTGGTTAACAAATTCTAAAGATGGCATACAATATATATCACACGATTTGGTTAACAAATTCTAAAGATGGCATAGAATATATACCACACGATTTGGTTAACAAATTGTAAAGATGGCATACAATATATATCACACGATTTGGTTAACAAATTCTAAAGATGGCATACAATATATATCACATGATTTGGCTAACAAATTCAAAAGATGGCATACAATATATATCACACGATTTGGTTAACAAATTCTAAAGATGGCATACAATATATATCACACGATTTGGTTAACAAATTCTAAAGATGGTATACAATATATATCACACGATTTGCCTAACAAATTCTAAAGATGGCATACAATATATATCACACGATTTGGTTAACAAATTCTAAAGATGGCATACAATATATATCACACGATTTGGTTAACAAATTCTAAAGATGACATACAATATATATCACACGATTTGGTTAACAAATTCTAAAGATGGCATACAATATATATCACACGATTTGGCTAACAAATTCTAAAGATGTCATACAATATATATCACACGATTTGGCTAACAAATTCTAAAGATGGCATACAATATATATCACACGATTTGGTTAACAAATTCTAAAGATGGCATACAATATATATCACACGATTTGGTTAACAAATTCTAAAGATGGCATACAATATATATCACACGATTTGGTTAACAAATTCTAAAGATGGCATACAATATATACCACACGATTTGGTTAACAAATTCTAAAGATGGCATACAATATATATCACACGATTTGGTTAACAAATTCTAAGATGGCATACAATATATATCACACGATTTGGTTAACAAATTCTAAAGATGGCATAGAATATATACCACACAATTTGGTTAACACATTCTAAAGATGGCATACAATATATATCACACGATTTGCCTAAGAAATTCTGAAGATGACATACAATATATATCACACGATTTGGTTAACAAATTCTAAAGATGGCATACAATATATATCACACGATTTGCCTAACAAATTCTAAAGATGGCATACAATATATATTACACGATTTGGTTAACAAATTCTAAAGATGGCATACAATATATATCACACAATTTGCCTAACAAATTCTAAAGATGACACACAATATATATCACACGATTTGATTAACAAATTCTAAAGATGGCATACAATATATATCACACGATTTGCCTAACAAATTCTAAAGATGGCATACAATATATATCACACGATTTGGTTAACAAATTCTAAAGATGGCATACAATATATATCACACAATTTGGTTAACAAATTCTAAGATGGCATACAATATATATCACACGATTTGGTTAACAAATTCTAAAGATGGCATAGAATATATACCACACAATTTGGTTAACACATTCTAAAGATGGCATACAATATATATCACACGATTTGCCTAACAAATTCTGAAGATGACATACAATATATATCACACGATTTGGTTAACAAATTCTAAAGATGGCATACAATATATATCACACGATTTGCCTAACAAATTCTAAAGATGGCATACAATATATATCACACGATTTGGTTAACAAATTCTAAAGATGGCATACAATATATATCACACAATTTGCCTAACAATTTCTAAAGATGACACACAATATATATCACACGATTTGGTTAACAAATTCTAAAGATGGCATACAATATATATCACACGATTTGGTTAACAAATTCTAAAGATGGCATACAATATATACCACACGATTTGGTTAACAAATTCAAAAGATGGCATACAATATATATCACACGATTTGGTTAACAAATTCTAAGATGGCATACAATATATATCACACGATTTGGTTAACAAATTCTAAAGATGGCATAGAATATATACCACACAATTTGGTTAACACATTCTAAAGATGGCATACAATATATATCACACGATTTGCCTAACAAATTCTGAAGATGACATACAATATATATCACACGATTTGGTTAACAAATTCTAAAGATGGCATACAATATATATCACACGATTTGCCTAACAAATTCTAAAGATGGCATACAATATATATCACACGATTTGGTTAACAAATTCTAAAGATGGCATACAATATATATCACACGATTTAGTTAACAAATTCTAAAGATGGCATACAATATATATCACACGATTTGGTTAACAAATTCTAAAGATGGCATACAATATATATCACACGATTTGGTTAACAAATTCTAAAGATGGCATACAATATATATCACACGATTTGGTTAACAAATTCTAAAGATGGCATACAATATATACCACACGATTTGGTTAACAAATTCTAAAGATGGCATACAATATATATCACACGATTTGGTTAACAAATTCTAAGATGGCATACAATATATATCACACGATTTGGTTAACAAATTCTAAAGATGGCATAGAATATATACCACACAATTTGGTTAACACATTCTAAAGATGGCATACAATATATATCACACGATTTGCCTAACAAATTCTGAAGATGACATACAATATATATCACACGATTTGGTTAACAAATTCTAAAGATGGCATACAATATATATCACACGATTTGCCTAACAAATTCTAAAGATGGCATACAATATATATTACACGATTTGGTTAACAAATTCTAAAGATGGCATACAATATATATCACACAATTTGTCTAACAAATTCTAAAGATGACACACAATATATATCACACGATTTGATTAACAAATTCTAAAGATGGCATACAATATATATCACACGATTTGCCTAACAAATTCTAAAGATGGCATACAATATATATCACACGATTTGGTTAACAAATTCTAAAGATGGCATACAATATATATCACACAATTTGGTTAACAAATTCTAAGATGGCATACAATATATATCACACGATTTGGTTAACAAATTCTAAAGATGGCATAGAATATATACCACACAATTTGGTTAACACATTCTAAAGATGGCATACAATATATATCACACGATTTGCCTAACAAATTCTGAAGATGACATACAATATATATCACACGATTTGGTTAACAAATTCTAAAGATGGCATACAATATATATCACACGATTTGCCTAACAAATTCTAAAGATGGCATACAATATATATCACACGATTTGGTTAACAAATTCTAAAGATGGCATACAATATATATCACACAATTTGCCTAACAATTTCTAAAGATGACACACAATATATATCACACGATTTGGTTAACAAATTCTAAAGATGGCATACAATATATATCACACGATTTGGTTAACAAATTCTAAAGATGGCATACAATATATACCACACGATTTGGTTAACAAATTCTAAAGATGGCATACAATATATATCACACGATTTGGTTAACAAATTCTAAGATGGCATACAATATATATCACACGATTTGGTTAACAAATTCTAAAGATGGCATAGAATATATACCGCACAATTTGGTTAACACATTCTAAAGATGGCATACAATATATATCACACGATTTGCCTAACAAATTCTGAAGATGACATACAATATATATCACACGATTTGGTTAACAAATTCTAAAGATGGCATACAATATATATCACACGATTTGCCTAACAAATTCTAAAGATGGCATACAATATATATCACACTATTTGCCTAACAAATTCTAAAGATGGCATACAATATATATCACACGATTTGGTTAACAAATTCTAAAGATGGCATACAATATATATCACACGATTTGGTTAACAAATTCTAAAGATGACATACAATATATATCACACGATTTGGTTAACAAATTCTAAAGATGGCATACAATATATATCACACGATTTGGCTAACAAATTCTAAAGATGTCATACAATATATATCACACGATTTGGCTAACAAATTCTAAAGATGGCATACAATATATATCACACGATTTGGTTAACAAATTCTAAAGATGGCATACAATATATATCACACGATTTGGTTAACAAATTCTAAAGATGGCATACAATATATATCACACGATTTGGTTAACAAATTCTAAAGATGGCATACAATATATACCACACGATTTGGTTAACAAATTCTAAAGATGGCATACAATATATATCACACGATTTGGTTAACAAATTCTAAGATGGCATACAATATATATCACACGATTTGGTTAACAAATTCTAAAGATGGCATAGAATATATACCACACAATTTGGTTAACACATTCTAAAGATGGCATACAATATATATCACACGATTTGCCTAACAAATTCTGAAGATGACATACAATATATATCACACGATTTGGTTAACAAATTCTAAAGATGGCATACAATATATATCACACGATTTGCCTAACAAATTCTAAAGATGGCATACAATATATATCACACGATTTGGTTAACAAATTCTAAAGATGGCATACAATATATATCACACAATTTGCCTAACAAATTCTAAAGATGACACACAATATATATCACACGATTTGGTTAACAAATTCTAAAGATGGCATACAATATATATCACACGATTTGCCTAACAAATTCTAAAGATGGCATACAATATATATCACACGATTTGGTTAACAAATTCTAAAGATGGCATACAATATATATCACACGATTCTGCTAACAAATTCTAAAGATGGCATACAATATATATCACACGATTTGGTTAACAAATTCTAAAGATGGCATACAATATATATTACACGATTTGGCTAACAAATTCTAAAGATGGCATACAATATATATCACACGATTTGGTTAACAAATTCTAAAGATGGTATAAAATATATATCACACGATTTGGTTAACAAATTCTAAATATGGCATACAATATATATCACACGATTTGGTTAACAAATTCTAAAGATGGCATACAATATATATCACACGATTTAGTTAACAAATTCTAAAGATGGCATACAATATATATCACACGATTTGGTTAACTAATTCTAAAGATGGCATACAATATATATCACACGATTTGCCTGACAAATTCTAAAGATGGCATACAATATATATCACACGATTTGGTTAACAGATTCTAAAGATGGCATACAATATATATCACACGTTTTGGTTAACAAATTCTAAAGATGGCATACAATATATATCACACGATTTGGTTAACTAATTCTAAAGATGGCATACAATCTATATCACACGATTTGGTTAACAAATTCTAAAGATGGCATACAATCTATATCACACGATTTGGTTAACAAATTCTAAAGATGCATACAATCTATATCACACGATTTGGTTAACAAATTCTAAAGATGGCATACAATATATATCACACGATTTGGTTAACAAATTCTAAAGATGGCATACAATATATATCATACGATTTGGTTAACAAATTCTAAAGATGGCTTACAATATATATCATACGATTTGGTTAACAAATTGTAAAGATGGCATACAATATATACCACACGATTTGGATAACAAATTCTGAAGATGGCATACAATATATATCACACGATTTGGTTAACAAATTCTAAAGATGGCATACAATATATATCACACGATTTGGTTAACAAATTCTAAAGATGGCATACAATATATATCACACGATTTGGTTAACAAATTCTAAAGATGGCATACAATATATATCACACGATTTGGTTAACAAATTCTAAAGATGGCATACAATATATATTACACGATTTGGTTAACAAATTCTACAGATGGCATACAATATATATCACACGATTTGGTTAACAAATTCTAAAGATGGCATACAATATATATCACACGATTTGGCTAACAAATTCGAAAGATGGCATACAATATATATTACACGATTTGGCTAACAAATTCTAAAGATGGCATACAATATATATCACACGATTTGGTTAACAAATTCTAAAGATGGCATACAATATATATCACACGATTTGGCTAACAAATTCTAAAGATGGCATACAATATATATATTACACGATTTGGCAAACAAATTCTAAAGTTGGCATACAATATATATCACACGATTTGGTTAACTAATTCTAAAGATGGCATACAATCTATATCACACGATTTGGTTAACAAATTCTAAAGATGGCTTACAATATATATCATACGATTTGGTTAACAAATTGTAAAGATGGCATACAATATATACCACACGATTTGGTTAACAAATTCTGAAGATGGCATACAATATATATCACACGATTTGGTTAACAAATTCTAAAGATGGCATACAATATATATCACACGATTTGGTTAACAAATTCTAAAGATGGCATACAATATATATCACACGATTTGGTTAACAAATTCTAAAGATGGCATACAATATATATCACACGATTTGGTTAACAAATTCTAAAGATGGCATACAATATATATTACACGATTTGGTTAACAAATTCTACAGATGGCATACAATATATATCACACGATTTGGTTAACAAATTCTAAAGATGGCATACAATATATATCACACGATTTGGCTAACAAATTCTAAAGATGGCATACAATATATATTACACGATTTGGCTAACAAATTCTAAAGATGGCATACAATATATATCACACGATTTGGTTAACAAATTCTAAAGATGGCATACAATATATATCACACGATTTGGCTAACAAATTCTAAAGATGGCATACAATATATATATTACACGATTTGGCAAACAAATTCTAAAGTTGGCATACAATATATATCACACGATTTGGTTAACTAATTCTAAAGATGGCATACAATCTATATCACACGATTTGGTTAACAAATTCTAAAGATGGCATACAATCTATATCACACGATTTGGTTAACAAATTCTAAAGATGCATACAATCTATATCACACGATTTGGTTAACAAATTCTAAAGATGGCATACAATATATATCACACGATTTGGTTAACAAATTCTAAAGATGGCATACAATATATATCATACGATTTGGTTAACAAATTCTAAAGATGGCTTACAATATATATCATACGATTTGGTTAACAAATTGTAAAGATGGCATACAACATATATCACACGATTTGGTTAACAAATTCTAAAGATGGCATACAATATATATCACACGATTTGGCTAACAAATTCTAAAGATGGCATACAATATATATTACACGATTTGGCTAACAAATTCTAAAGATGGCATACAATATATATCACACGATTTGGTTAACAAATTCTAAAGATGGTATACAATATATATCACACGATTTGGTTAACAAATTCTAAACATGGCATACAATATATATCACACGATTTGGTTAACAAATTCTAAAGATGGCATACAATATATATCACACGATTTAGTTAACAAATTCTAAAGATGGCATACAATATATATCACACGATTTGGTTAACTAATTCTAAAGAAGGCATACAATATATGTCACACGATTTGCCTAACAAATTCTAAAGATGGCATACACTATATATCACACGATTTGGTTAACAAATTTTAAAGATGGCATACAATATATATCACACGATTTGGTAAACAAATTCTAAAGATGGCATAGAATATATATCACACGATTTGGTTAACAAATTCTTAAGATGGCATACAATATATATTACACGATTTGGCTAACAAATTCTAAAGATGACATACAATATATATCACACGATTTGGCTAACACATTCTAAAGATGGCATACAATATATATCACACGATTTGCCTAACAAATTCTGAAGATGACATACAATATATATCACACGATTTGGTTAACAAATTCTAAAGATGGCATACAATATATATCACACGATTTGCCTAACAAATTCTAAAGATGGCATACAATATATATCACACGATTTGGTTAACAAATTCTAAAGATGGCATACAATATATATCACACGATTTGCCTAACAAATTCTAAAGATGACATACAATATATATCACACGATTTGGTTAACAAATTCTAAAGATGGCATACAATATATATCACACGATTTGCCTAACAAATTCTAAAGATGGCATACAATATATATCACTCGATTTGGTTAACAAATTCTAAAGATGGTATACAATATATAAAACACGATTTGCCTAACAAATTCTAAAGATGGCATACAATCTATATCACACGATTTGGTTAACAAATTCTAAAGATGCATACAATCTATATCACACGATTTGGTTAATAAATTCTAAAGATGGCATACAATATATATCACACGATTTGGTTAACAAATTCTAAAGATGGCATACAATATATATCATACGATTTGGTTAACAAATTCTAAAGATGGCTTACAATATATATCATACGATTTGGTTAACAAATTGTAAAGATGGCATACAATATATATCACACGATTTGGTTAACAAATTCTAAAGATGGCATACAATATATATCACACGATTTGGCTAACAAATTCTAAAGATGGCATACAATATATATTACACGATTTGGCTAACAAATTCTAAAGATGGCATACAATATATATCACACGATTTGGTTAACAAATTCTAAAGATGGTATACAATATATATCACACGATTTGGTTAACAAATTCTAAACATGGCATACAATATATATCACACGATTTGGTTAACAAATTCTAAAGATGGCATACAATATATATCACACGATTTAGTTAACAAATTCTAAAGATGGCATACAATATATATCACACGATTTGGTTAACTAATTCTAAAGATGGCATACAATATATGTCACACGATTTGCCTAACAAATTCTAAAGATGGCATACACTATATATCACACGATTTGGTTAACAAATTCTAAAGATGGCATACAATATATATCACACGATTTGGTAAACAAATTCTAAAGATGGCATAGAATATATATCACACGATTTGGTTAACAAATTCTAAAGATGGCATACAATATATATTACACGATTTGGCTAACAAATTCTAAAGATGACATACAATATATATCACACGATTTGGCTAACACATTCTAAAGATGGCATACAATATATATCACACGATTTGCCTAACAAATTCTGAAGATGACATACAATATATATCACACGATTTGGTTAACAAATTCTAAAGATGGCATACAATATATATCACACGATTTACCTAACAAATTCTAAAGATGGCATACAATATATATCACACGATTTGGTTAACAAATTCTAAAGATGGCATACAATATATATCACACGATTTGCCTAACAAATTCTAAAGATGACATACAATATATATCACACGATTTGGTTAACAAATTCTAAAGATGGCATACAATATATATCACACGATTTGCCTAACAAATTCTAAAGATGGCATACAATATATATCACTCGATTTGGTTAACAAATTCTAAAGATGGTATACAATATATAAAACACGATTTGCCTAACAAATTCTAAAGATGGCATACAATATATATCACACGATTTGGTTAACAAATTCTAAAGATGGCATACAATATATATCACACGATTTTCCTAACAAATTCTAAAGATGACATACAATATATATCACACGATTTGGTTAACAAATTCTAAAGATGGCATACAATATATATCACACGATTTGCCTAACAAATTCTAAAGATGGCATACAATATATATCACACGATTTGGTTAACAAATTCTAAAGATGGCATACAATATATATCACACGATTTGGCTAACAAATTCTAAAGATGGCATACAATATATATCACACGATTTGGTTAACAAATTCTAAAGATGGCATACAATATATATTACACGATTTGGCTAACAAATTCTAAAGATGGCATACAATATATATCACACGATTTGGTTAACAAATTCTAAAGATGGTATAAAATATATATCACACGATTTGGTTAACAAATTCTAAATATGGCATACAATATATATCACACGATTTGGTTAACAAATTCTAAAGATGGCATACAATATATATCACACGATTTAGTTAACAAATTCTAAAGATGGCATACAATATATATCACACGATTTGGTTAACTAATTCTAAAGATGGCATACAATATATATCACACGATTTGCCTAACAAATTCTAAAGATGGCATACAATATATATCACACGATTTGGTTAACAGATTCTAAAGATGGCATACAATATATATCACACGTTTTGGTTAACAAATTCTAAAGATGGCATACAATATATATCACACGATTTGGTTAACAAATTCTAAAGATGGCATACAATATATATTACACGATTTGGTTAACAAATTCTAAAGATGGCATACAATATATATTACACGATTTGGTTAACAAATTCTAAAGATGGCATACAATATATATCACACGATTTGGTTAACAAATTCTAAAGATGGCATACAATATATATCACACGATTTGGCTAACAAATTCTAAAGATGGCATACAATATATATTACACGATTTGGCAAACAAATTCTAAAGTTGGCATACAATATATATCACACGATTTGGTTAACTAATTCTAAAGATGGCATACAATCTATATCACACGATTTGGTTAACAAATTCTAAAGATGGCATACAATCTATATCACACGATTTGGTTAACAAATTCTAAAGATGGCATACAATATATATCATACGATTTGGTTAACAAATTCTAAAGATGGCTTACAATATATATCATACGATTTGGTTAACAAATTGTAAAGATGGCATACAATATATACCACACGATTTGGTTAACAAATTCTAAAGATGGCATACAATATATATCACACGATTTGGTTAACAAATTCTAAAGATGGCATACAATATATATCACACGATTTGGTTAACAAATTCTAAAGATGGCATACAATATATATCACACGATTTGGTTAACAAATTCTAAAGATGGCATACAATATATATCACACGATTTGGTTAACAAATTCTAAAGATGGCATACAATATATATTACACGATTTGGTTAACAAATTCTAAAGATGGCATACAATATATATCACACGATTTGGTTAACAAATTCTAAAGATGGCATACAATATATATCACACGATTTGGCTAACAAATTCTAAAGATGGCATACAATATATATCACACGATTTGGCTAACAAATTCTAAAGATGGCATACAATATATATCACACGATTTGGTTAACTAATTCTAAAGAAGGCATACAATATATGTCACACGATTTGCCTAACAAATTCTAAAGATGGCATACAATATATATTACACGATTTGGCTAACAAATTCTAAAGATGGCATACAATATATATCACACGATTTGGTTAACAAATTCTAAAGATGGTATACAATATATATCACACGATTTGGTTAACAAATTCTAAACATGGCATACAATATATATCACACGATTTGGTTAACAAATTCTAAAGATGGCATACAATATATATCACACGATTTAGTTAACAAATTCTAAAGATGGCATACAATATATATCACACGATTTGGTTAACTAATTCTAAAGAAGGCATACAATATATGTCACACGATTTGCCTAACAAATTCTAAAGATGGCATACACTATATATCACACGATTTGGTTAACAAATTTTAAAGATGGCATACAATATATATCACACGATTTGGTAAACAAATTCTAAAGATGGCATAGAATATATATCACACGATTTGGTTAACAAATTCTTAAGATGGCATACAATATATATTACACGATTTGGCTAACAAATTCTAAAGATGACATACAATATATATCACACGATTTGGCTAACACATTCTAAAGATGGCATACAATATATATCACACGATTTGCCTAACAAATTCTGAAGATGACATACAATATATATCACACGATTTGGTTAACAAATTCTAAAGATGGCATACAATATATATCACACGATTTGCCTAACAAATTCTAAAGATGGCATACAATATATATCACACGATTTGGTTAACAAATTCTAAAGATGGCATACAATATATATCACACGATTTGCCTAACAAATTCTAAAGATGACATACAATATATATCACACGATTTGGTTAACAAATTCTAAAGATGGCATACAATATATATCACACGATTTGCCTAACAAATTCTAAAGATGGCATACAATATATATCACTCGATTTGGTTAACAAATTCTAAAGATGGTATACTATATATAAAACACGATTTGCCTAACAAATTCTAAAGATGGCATACAATCTATATCACACGATTTGGTTAACAAATTCTAAAGATGCATACAATCTATATCACACGATTTGGTTAACAAATTCTAAAGATGGCATACAATATATATTACACGATTTGGCTAACAAATTCTAAAGATGGCATACAATATATATCACACGATTTGGTTAACAAATTCTAAAGATGGTATACAATATATATCACACGATTTGGTTAACAAATTCTAAACATGGCATACAATATATATCACACGATTTGGTTAACAAATTCTAAAGATGGCATACAATATATATCACACGATTTAGTTAACAAATTCTAAAGATGGCATACAATATATATCACACGATTTGGTTAACTAATTCTAAAGAAGGCATACAATATATGTCACACGATTTGCCTAACAAATTCTAAAGATGGCATACACTATATATCACACGATTTGGTTAACAAATTTTAAAGATGGCATACAATATATATCACACGATTTGGTAAACAAATTCTAAAGATGGCATAGAATATATATCACACGATTTGGTTAACAAATTCTTAAGATGGCATACAATATATATTACACGATTTGGCTAACAAATTCTAAAGATGACATACAATATATATCACACGATTTGGCTAACACATTCTAAAGATGGCATACAATATATATCACACGATTTGCCTAACAAATTCTGAAGATGACATACAATATATATCACACGATTTGGTTAACAAATTCTAAAGATGGCATACAATATATATCACACGATTTGCCTAACAAATTCTAAAGATGGCATACAATATATATCACACGATTTGGTTAACAAATTCTAAAGATGGCATACAATATATATCACACGATTTGCCTAACAAATTCTAAAGATGACATACAATATATATCACACGATTTGGTTAACAAATTCTAAAGATGGCATACAATATATATCACACGATTTGCCTAACAAATTCTAAAGATGGCATACAATATATATCACTCGATTTGGTTAACAAATTCTAAAGATGGTATACAATATATAAAACACGATTTGCCTAACAAATTCTAAAGATGGCATACAATCTATATCACACGATTTGGTTAACAAATTCTAAAGATGCATACAATCTATATCACACGATTTGGTTAACAAATTCTAAAGATGGCATACAATATATATCACACGATTTGGTTAACAAATTCTAAAGATGGCATACAATATATATCATACGATTTGGTTAACAAATTCTAAAGATGGCTTACAATATATATCATACGATTTGGTTAACAAATTGTAAAGATGGCATACAATATATATCACACGATTTGGTTAACAAATTCTAAAGATGGCATACAATATATATCACACGATTTGGCTAACAAATTCTAAAGATGGCATACAATATATATTACACGATTTGGCTAACAAATTCTAAAGATGGCATACAATATATATCACACGATTTGGTTAACAAATTTTAAAGATGGTATACAATATATATCACACGATTTGGTTAACAAATTCTAAACATGGCATACAATATATATCACACGATTTGGTTAACAAATTCTAAAGATGGCATACAATATATATCACACGATTTAGTTAACAAATTCTAAAGATGGCATACAATATATATCACACGATTTGGTTAACTAATTCTAAAGATGGCATACAATATATGTCACACGATTTGCCTAACAAATTCTAAAGATGGCATACACTATATATCACACGATTTGGTTAACAAATTCTAAAGATGGCATACAATATATATCACACGATTTGGTAAACAAATTCTAAAGATGGCATAGAATATATATCACACGATTTGGTTAACAAATTCTAAAGATGGAATACAATATATATTACACGATTTGGCTAACAAATTCTAAAGATGACATACAATATATATCACACGATTTGGCTAACACATTCTAAAGATGGCATACAATATATATCACACGATTTGCCTAACAAATTCTGAAGATGACATACAATATATATCACACGATTTGGTTAACAAATTCTAAAGATGGCATACAATATATATCACACGATTTACCTAACAAATTCTAAAGATGGCATACAATATATATCACACGATTTGGTTAACAAATTCTAAAGATGGCATACAATATATATCACACGATTTGCCTAACAAATTCTAAAGATGACATACAATATATATCACACGATTTGGTTAACAAATTCTAAAGATGGCATACAATATATATCACACGATTTGCCTAACAAATTCTAAAGATGGCATACAATATATATCACTCGATTTGGTTAACAAATTCTAAAGATGGTATACAATATATAAAACACGATTTGCCTAACAAATTCTAAAGATGGCATACAATATATATCACACGATTTGGTTAACAAATTCTAAAGATGGCATACAATATATATCACACGATTTTCCTAACAAATTCTAAAGATGACATACAATATATATCACACGATTTGGTTAACAAATTCTAAAGATGGCATACAATATATATCACACGATTTGCCTAACAAATTCTAAAGATGGCATACAATATATATCACACGATTTGGTTAACAAATTCTAAAGATGGCATACAATATATATCACACGATTTGGCTAACAAATTCTAAAGATGGCATACAATATATATCACACGATTTGGTTAACAAATTCTAAAGATGGCATACAATATATATTACACGATTTGGCTAACAAATTCTAAAGATGGCATACAATATATATCACACGATTTGGTTAACAAATTCTAAAGATGGTATAAAATATATATCACACGATTTGGTTAACAAATTCTAAATATGGCATACAATATATATCACACGATTTGGTTAACAAATTCTAAAGATGGCATACAATATATATCACACGATTTAGTTAACAAATTCTAAAGATGGCATACAATATATATCACACGATTTGGTTAACTAATTCTAAAGATGGCATACAATATATATCACACGATTTGCCTAACAAATTCTAAAGATGGCATACAATATATATCACACGATTTGGTTAACAGATTCTAAAGATGGCATACAATATATATCACACGTTTTGGTTAACAAATTCTAAAGATGGCATACAATATATATCACACGATTTGGTTAACAAATTCTAAAGATGGCATACAATATATATTACACGATTTGGTTAACAAATTCTAAAGATGGCATACAATATATATTACACGATTTGGTTAACAAATTCTAAAGATGGCATACAATATATATCACACGATTTGGTTAACAAATTCTAAAGATGGCATACAATATATATCACACGATTTGGCTAACAAATTCTAAAGATGGCATACAATATATATTACACGATTTGGCAAACAAATTCTAAAGTTGGCATACAATATATATCACACGATTTGGTTAACTAATTCTAAAGATGGCATACAATCTATATCACACGATTTGGTTAACAAATTCTAAAGATGGCATACAATCTATATCACACGATTTGGTTAACAAATTCTAAAGATGGCATACAATATATATCATACGATTTGGTTAACAAATTCTAAAGATGGCTTACAATATATATCATACGATTTGGTTAACAAATTGTAAAGATGGCATACAATATATACCACACGATTTGGTTAACAAATTCTAAAGATGGCATACAATATATATCACACGATTTGGTTAACAAATTCTAAAGATGGCATACAATATATATCACACGATTTGGTTAACAAATTCTAAAGATGGCATACAATATATATCACACGATTTGGTTAACAAATTCTAAAGATGGCATACAATATATATCACACGATTTGGTTAACAAATTCTAAAGATGGCATACAATATATATTACACGATTTGGTTAACAAATTCTAAAGATGGCATACAATATATATCACACGATTTGGTTAACAAATTCTAAAGATGGCATACAATATATATCACACGATTTGGCTAACAAATTCTAAAGATGGCATACAATATATATCACACGATTTGGCTAACAAATTCTAAAGATGGCATACAATATATATCACACGATTTGGTTAACAAATTCTAAAGATGGCATACAATATATATCACACGATTTGGCTAACAAATTCTAAAGATGGCATACAATATATATATTACACGATTTGGCAAACAAATTCTAAAGTTGGCATACAATATATATCACACGATTTGGTTAACTAATTCTAAAGATGGCATACAATCTATATCACACGATTTGGTTAACAAATTCTAAAGATGACATACAATCTATATCACACGATTTGGTTAACAAATTCTAAAGATGGCATACAATATATATCACACGATTTACCTAACAAATTCTAAAGATGGCATACAATATATATCACACGATTTGGTTAACAAATTCTAAAGATGGCATACAATATATATCACACGATTTGCCTAACAAATTCTAAAGATGACATACAATATATATCACACGATTTGGTTAACAAATTCTAAAGATGGCATACAATATATATCACACGATTTGCCTAACAAATTCTAAAGATGGCATACAATATATATCACTCGATTTGGTTAACAAATTCTAAAGATGGTATACAATATATAAAACACGATTTGCCTAACAAATTCTAAAGATGGCATACAATATATATCACACGATTTGGTTAACAAATTCTAAAGATGGCATACAATATATATCACACGATTTTCCTAACAAATTCTAAAGATGACATACAATATATATCACACGATTTGGTTAACAAATTCTAAAGATGGCATACAATATATATCACACGATTTGCCTAACAAATTCTAAAGATGGCATACAATATATATCACACGATTTGGTTAACAAATTCTAAAGATGGCATACAATATATATCACACGATTTGGCTAACAAATTCTAAAGATGGCATACAATATATATCACACGATTTGGTTAACAAATTCTAAAGATGGCATACAATATATATTACACGATTTGGCTAACAAATTCTAAAGATGGCATACAATATATATCACACGATTTGGTTAACAAATTCTAAAGATGGTATAAAATATATATCACACGATTTGGTTAACAAATTCTAAATATGGCATACAATATATATCACACGATTTGGTTAACAAATTCTAAAGATGGCATACAATATATATCACACGATTTAGTTAACAAATTCTAAAGATGGCATACAATATATATCACACGATTTGGTTAACTAATTCTAAAGATGGCATACAATATATATCACACGATTTGCCTAACAAATTCTAAAGATGGCATACAATATATATCACACGATTTGGTTAACAGATTCTAAAGATGGCATACAATATATATCACACGTTTTGGTTAACAAATTCTAAAGATGGCATACAATATATATCACACGATTTGGTTAACAAATTCTAAAGATGGCATACAATATATATTACACGATTTGGTTAACAAATTCTAAAGATGGCATACAATATATATTACACGATTTGGTTAACAAATTCTAAAGATGGCATACAATATATATCACACGATTTGGTTAACAAATTCTAAAGATGGCATACAATATATATCACACGATTTGGCTAACAAATTCTAAAGATGGCATACAATATATATTACACGATTTGGCAAACAAATTCTAAAGTTGGCATACAATATATATCACACGATTTGGTTAACTAATTCTAAAGATGGCATACAATCTATATCACACGATTTGGTTAACAAATTCTAAAGATGGCATACAATCTATATCACACGATTTGGTTAACAAATTCTAAAGATGGCATACAATATATATCATACGATTTGGTTAACAAATTCTAAAGATGGCTTACAATATATATCATACGATTTGGTTAACAAATTGTAAAGATGGCATACAATATATACCACACGATTTGGTTAACAAATTCTAAAGATGGCATACAATATATATCACACGATTTGGTTAACAAATTCTAAAGATGGCATACAATATATATCACACGATTTGGTTAACAAATTCTAAAGATGGCATACAATATATATCACACGATTTGGTTAACAAATTCTAAAGATGGCATACAATATATATCACACGATTTGGTTAACAAATTCTAAAGATGGCATACAATATATATTACACGATTTGGTTAACAAATTCTAAAGATGGCATACAATATATATCACACGATTTGGTTAACAAATTCTAAAGATGGCATACAATATATATCACACGATTTGGCTAACAAATTCTAAAGATGGCATACAATATATATCACACGATTTGGCTAACAAATTCTAAAGATGGCATACAATATATATCACACGATTTGGTTAACAAATTCTAAAGATGGCATACAATATATATCACACGATTTGGCTAACAAATTCTAAAGATGGCATACAATATATATATTACACGATTTGGCAAACAAATTCTAAAGTTGGCATACAATATATATCACACGATTTGGTTAACTAATTCTAAAGATGGCATACAATCTATATCACACGATTTGGTTAACAAATTCTAAAGATGGCATACAATCTATATCACACGATTTGGTTAACAAATTCTAAAGATGCATACAATCTATATCACATGATTTGGTTAACAAATTCTAAAGATGGCATACAATATATATCACACGATTTGGTTAACAAATTCTAAAGATGGCATACAATATATATCATACGATTTGGTTAACAAATTCTAAAGATGGCTTACAATATATATCATACGATTTGGTTAACAAATTGTAAAGATGGCATACAATATATATCACACGATTTGGTTAACAAATTCTAAAGATGGCATACAATATATATCACACGATTTGGTTAACAAATTCTAAAGATGGTATAAAATATATATCACACGATTTGGTTAACAAATTCTAAATATGGCATACAATATATATCACACGATTTGGTTAACAAATTCTAAAGATGGCATACAATATATATCACACGATTTAGTTAACAAATTCTAAAGATGGCATACAATATATATCACACGATTTGGTTAACTAATTCTAAAGATGGCATACAATATATATCACACGATTTGCCTAACAAATTCTAAAGATGGCATACAATATATATCACACGATTTGGTTAACAGATTCTAAAGATGGCATACAATATATATCACACGTTTTGGTTAACAAATTCTAAAGATGGCATACAATATATATCACACGATTTGGTTAACAAATTCTAAAGATGGCATACAATATATATTACACGATTTGGTTAACAAATTCTAAAGATGGCATACAATATATATTACACGATTTGGTTAACAAATTCTAAAGATGGCATACAATATATATCACACGATTTGGTTAACAAATTCTAAAGATGGCATACAATATATATCACACGATTTGGCTAACAAATTCTAAAGATGGCATACAATATATATTACACGATTTGGCAAACAAATTCTAAAGTTGGCATACAATATATATCACACGATTTGGTTAACTAATTCTAAAGATGGCATACAATCTATATCACACGATTTGGTTAACAAATTCTAAAGATGGCATACAATCTATATCACACGATTTGGTTAACAAATTCTAAAGATGGCATACAATATATATCATACGATTTGGTTAACAAATTCTAAAGATGGCTTACAATATATATCATACGATTTGGTTAACAAATTGTAAAGATGGCATACAATATATACCACACGATTTGGTTAACAAATTCTAAAGATGGCATACAATATATATCACACGATTTGGTTAACAGATTCTAAAGATGGCATACAATATATATCACACGATTTGGCTAACAAATTCTAAAGATGGCATACAATATATATCACACGATTTGGCTAACAAATTCTAAAGATGGCATACAATATATATCACACGATTTGGTTAACAAATTCTAAAGATGGCATACAATATATATCACACGATTTGGCTAACAAATTCTAAAGATGGCATACAATATATATATTACACGATTTGGCAAACAAATTCTAAAGTTGGCATACAATATATATCACACGATTTGGTTAACTAATTCTAAAGATGGCATACAATCTATATCACACGATTTGGTTAACAAATTCTAAAGATGGCATACAATCTATATCACACGATTTGGTTAACAAATTCTAAAGATGCATACAATCTATATCACATGATTTGGTTAACAAATTCTAAAGATGGCATACAATATATATCACACGATTTGGTTAACAAATTCTAAAGATGGCATACAATATATATCATACGATTTGGTTAACAAATTCTAAAGATGGCTTACAATATATATCATACGATTTGGTTAACAAATTGTAAAGATGGCATACAATATATATCACACGATTTGGTTAACAAATTCTAAAGATGGCATACAATATATATTACACGATTTGGCTAACAAATTCTAAAGATGGCATACAATATATATCACACGATTTGGTTAACAAATTCTAAAGATGGTATAAAATATATATCACACGATTTGGTTAACAAATTCTAAATATGGCATACAATATATATCACACGATTTGGTTAACAAATTCTAAAGATGGCATACAATATATATCACACGATTTAGTTAACAAATTCTAAAGATGGCATACAATATATATCACACGATTTGGTTAACTAATTCTAAAGATGGCATACAATATATATCACACGATTTGCCTAACAAATTCTAAAGATGGCATACAATATATATCACACGATTTGGTTAACAGATTCTAAAGATGGCATACAATATATATCACACGTTTTGGTTAACAAATTCTAAAGATGGCATACAATATATATCACACGATTTGGTTAACAAATTCTAAAGATGGCATACAATATATATTACACGATTTGGTTAACAAATTCTAAAGATGGCATACAATATATATTACACGATTTGGTTAACAAATTCTAAAGATGGCATACAATATATATCACACGATTTGGTTAACAAATTCTAAAGATGGCATACAATATATATCACACGATTTGGCTAACAAATTCTAAAGATGGCATACAATATATATTACACGATTTGGCAAACAAATTCTAAAGTTGGCATACAATATATATCACACGATTTGGTTAACTAATTCTAAAGATGGCATACAATCTATATCACACGATTTGGTTAACAAATTCTAAAGATGGCATACAATCTATATCACACGATTTGGTTAACAAATTCTAAAGATGGCATACAATATATATCATACGATTTGGTTAACAAATTCTAAAGATGGCTTACAATATATATCATACGATTTGGTTAACAAATTGTAAAGATGGCATACAATATATACCACACGATTTGGTTAACAAATTCTAAAGATGGCATACAATATATATCACACGATTTGGTTAACAAATTCTAAAGATGGCATACAATATATATTACACGATTTGGTTAACAAATTCTAAAGATGGCATACAATATATATTACACGATTTGGTTAACAAATTCTAAAGATGGCATACAATATATATCACACGATTTGGTGAACAAATTCTAAAGATGGCATACAATATATATCACACGATTTGGCTAACAAATTCTAAAGATGGCATACAATATATATTACACGATTTGGCAAACAAATTCTAAAGTTGGCATACAATATATATCACACGATTTGGTTAACTAATTCTAAAGATGGCATACAATCTATATCACACGATTTGGTTAACAAATTCTAAAGATGGCATACAATCTATATCACACGATTTGGTTAACAAATTCTAAAGATGGCATACAATATATATCATACGATTTGGTTAACAAATTCTAAAGATGGCTTACAATATATATCATACGATTTGGTTAACAAATTGTAAAGATGGCATACAATATATACCACACGATTTGGTTAACAAATTCTAAAGATGGCATACAATATATATCACACGATTTGGTTAACAAATTCTAAAGATGGCATACAATATATATCACACGATTTGGTTAACAAATTCTAAAGATGGCATACAATATATATCATACGATTTGGTTAACAAATTCTAAAGATGGCTTACAATATATATCATACGATTTGGTTAACAAATTGTAAAGATGGCATACAATATATACCACACGATTTGGTTAACAAATTCTAAAGATGGCATACAATATATATCACACGATTTGGTTAACAAATTCTAAAGATGGCATACAATATATATCACACGATTTGGTTAACAAATTCTAAAGATGGCATACAATATATATCACACGATTTGGTTAACAAATTCTAAAGATGGCATACAATATATATCACACGATGTGGTTAACAAATTCTAAAGATGGCATACAATATATATTACACGATTTGGTTAACAAATTCTAAAGATGGCATACAATATATATCACACGATTTGGTTAACAAATTCTAAAGATGGCATACAATATATATCACACGATTTGGTTAACAAATTCTAAAGATGGCATACAATATATATCACACGATTTGGTTAACAAATTCTAAAGATGGCATACAATATATATCATACGATTTGGTTAACAAATTCTAAAGATGGCTTACAATATATATCACACGATTTGGTTAACAAATTGTAAAGATGGCATACAATATATATCACACGATTTGGTTAACAAATTCTAAAGATGGCATACAATATATATCACACGATTTGGCTAACAAATTCTAAAGATGGCATACAATATATATTACACGATTTGGCTAACAAATTCTAAAGATGGCATACAATATATATCACACGATTTGGTTATCAAATTCTAAAGATGGCATACAATATATATCATACGATTTGGTTAACAAATTCTAAAGATGGCTTACAATATATATCATACGATTTGGTTAACAAATTGTAAAGATGGCATACAATATATATCACACGATTTGGTTAACAAATTCTAAAGATGGCATACAATATATATTACACGATTTGGCTAACAAATTCTAAAGATGGCATACAATATATATCACACGATTTGGTTAACAAATTCTAAAGATGGTATAAAATATATATCACACGATTTGGTTAACAAATTCTAAATATGGCATACAATATATATCACACGATTTGGTTAACAAATTCTAAAGATGGCATACAATATATATCACACGATTTAGTTAACAAATTCTAAAGATGGCATACAATATATATCACACGATTTGGTTAACTAATTCTAAAGATGGCATACAATATATATCACACGATTTGCCTAACAAATTCTAAAGATGGCATACAATATATATCACACGATTTGGTTAACAGATTCTAAAGATGGCATACAATATATATCACACGTTTTGGTTAACAAATTCTAAAGATGGCATACAATATATATCACACGATTTGGTTAACAAATTCTAAAGATGGCATACAATATATATTACACGATTTGGTTAACAAATTCTAAAGATGGCATACAATATATATTACACGATTTGGTTAACAAATTCTAAAGATGGCATACAATATATATCACACGATTTGGTTAACAAATTCTAAAGATGGCATACAATATATATCACACGATTTGGCTAACAAATTCTAAAGATGGCATACAATATATATTACACGATTTGGCAAACAAATTCTAAAGTTGGCATACAATATATATCACACGATTTGGTTAACTAATTCTAAAGATGGCATACAATCTATATCACACGATTTGGTTAACAAATTCTAAAGATGGCATACAATCTATATCACACGATTTGGTTAACAAATTCTAAAGATGGCATACAATATATATCATACGATTTGGTTAACAAATTCTAAAGATGGCTTACAATATATATCATACGATTTGGTTAACAAATTGTAAAGATGGCATACAATATATACCACACGATTTGGTTAACAAATTCTAAAGATGGCATACAATATATATCACACGATTTGGTTAACAGATTCTAAAGATGGCATACAATATATATCACACGATTTGGCTAACAAATTCTAAAGATGGCATACAATATATATCACACGATTTGGCTAACAAATTCTAAAGATGGCATACAATATATATCACACGATTTGGTTAACAAATTCTAAAGATGGCATACAATATATATCACACGATTTGGCTAACAAATTCTAAAGATGGCATACAATATATATATTACACGATTTGGCAAACAAATTCTAAAGTTGGCATACAATATATATCACACGATTTGGTTAACTAATTCTAAAGATGGCATACAATCTATATCACACGATTTGGTTAACAAATTCTAAAGATGGCATACAATCTATATCACACGATTTGGTTAACAAATTCTAAAGATGCATACAATCTATATCACATGATTTGGTTAACAAATTCTAAAGATGGCATACAATATATATCACACGATTTGGTTAACAAATTCTAAAGATGGCATACAATATATATCATACGATTTGGTTAACAAATTCTAAAGATGGCTTACAATATATATCATACGATTTGGTTAACAAATTGTAAAGATGGCATACAATATATATCACACGATTTGGTTAACAAATTCTAAAGATGGCATACAATATATATTACACGATTTGGCTAACAAATTCTAAAGATGGCATACAATATATATCACACGATTTGGTTAACAAATCTAAAGATGGTATAAAATATATATCACACGATTTGGTTAACAAATTCTAAATATGGCATACAATATATATCACACGATTTGGTTAACAAATTCTAAAGATGGCATACAATATATATCACACGATTTAGTTAACAAATTCTAAAGATGGCATACAATATATATCACACGATTTGGTTAACTAATTCTAAAGATGGCATACAATATATATCACACGATTTGCCTAACAAATTCTAAAGATGGCATACAATATATATCACACGATTTGGTTAACAGATTCTACAGATGGCATACAATATATATCACACGTTTTGGTTAACAAATTCTAAAGATGGCATACAATATATATCACACGATTTGGTTAACAAATTCTAAAGATGGCATACAATATATATTACACGATTTGGTTAACAAATTCTAAAGATGGCATACAATATATATTACACGATTTGGTTAACAAATTCTAAAGATGGCATACAATATATATCACACGATTTGGTTAACAAATTCTAAAGATGGCATACAATATATATCACACGATTTGGCTAACAAATTCTAAAGATGGCATACAATATATATTACACGATTTGGCAAACAAATTCTAAAGTTGGCATACAATATATCACACGATTTGGTTAACTAATTCTAAAGATGGCATACAATCTATATCACACGATTTGGTTAACAAATTCTAAAGATGGCATACAATCTATATCACACGATTTGGTTAACAAATTCTAAAGATGGCATACAATATATATCATACGATTTGGTTAACAAATTCTAAAGATGGCTTACAATATATATCATACGATTTGGTTAACAAATTGTAAAGATGGCATACAATATATACCACACGATTTGGTTAACAAATTCTAAAGATGGCATACAATATATATCACACGATTTGGTTAACAAATTCTAAAGATGGCATACAATATATATTACACGATTTGGTTAACAAATTCTAAAGATGGCATACAATATATATTACACGATTTGGTTAACAAATTCTAAAGATGGCATACAATATATATCACACGATTTGGTGAACAAATTCTAAAGATGGCATACAATATATATCACACGATTTGGCTAACAAATTCTAAAGATGGCATACAATATATATTACACGATTTGGCAAACAAATTCTAAAGTTGGCATACAATATATATCACACGATTTGGTTAACTAATTCTAAAGATGGCATACAATCTATATCACACGATTTGGTTAACAAATTCTAAAGATGGCATACAATCTATATCACACGATTTGGTTAACAAATTCTAAAGATGGCATACAAAATATATCATACGATTTGGTTAACAAATTCTAAAGATGGCTTACAATATATATCATACGATTTGGTTAACAAATTGTAAAGATGGCATACAATATATACCACACGATTTGGTTAACAAATTCTAAAGATGGCATACAATATATATCACACGATTTGGTTAACAAATTCTAAAGATGGCATACAATATATATCACACGATTTGGTTAACAAATTCTAAAGATGGCATACAATATATATCATACGATTTGGTTAACAAATTCTAAAGATGGCTTACAATATATATCATACGATTTGGTTAACAAATTGTAAAGATGGCATACAATATATACCACACGATTTGGTTAACAAATTCTAAAGATGGCATACAATATATATCACACGATTTGGTTAACAAATTCTAAAGATGGCATACAATATATATCACACGATTTGGTTAACAAATTCTAAAGATGGCATACAATATATATCACACGATTTGGTTAACAAATTCTAAAGATGGCATACAATATATATCACACGATGTGGTTAACAAATTCTAAAGATGGCATACAATATATATTACACGATTTGGTTAACAAATTCTAAAGATGGCATACAATATATATCACACGATTTGGTTAACAAATTCTAAAGATGGCATACAATATATATCACACGATTTGGTTAACAAATTCTAAAGATGGCATACAATATATACACACGATTTGGTTAACAAATTCTAAAGATGGCATACAATATATATCATACGATTTGGTTAACAAATTCTAAAGATGGCTTACAATATATATCACCACGATTTGGTTAACAAATTGTAAAGATGGCATACAATATATATCACACGATTTGGTTAACAAATTCTAAAGATGGCATACAATATATATCACACGATTTGGCTAACAAATTCTAAAGATGGCATACAATATATATTACACGATTTGGCTAACAAATTCTAAAGATGGCATACAATATATATCACACGATTTGGTTATCAAATTCTAAAGATGGTATACAATATATATCACACGATTTGGTTAACAAATTCTAAACATGGCATACAATATATATCACTCGATTTGGTTAACAAATTCTAAAGATGGCATACAATATATATCACACGATTTAGTTAACAAATTCTAAAGATGGCATACAATATATATCACACGATTTGGTTAACTAATTCTAAAGATGGCATACAATATATGTCACACGATTTGCCTAACAAATTCTAAAGATGGCATACACTATATATCACACGATTTGGTTAACAAATTCTAAAGATGGCATACAATATATATCACACGATTTGGTTAACAAATTCTAAAGATGGTATACAATATATATCACACGATTTGGCTAACAAATTCTAAAGATGGCATACAATATATATTACACGATTTGGCTAACAAATTCTAAAGATGGCATACAATATATATCACACGATTTGGTTAACAAATTCTAAAGATGGTATACAATATATATCACACGATTTGGTTAACAAATTCTAAACATGGCATACAATATATATCACACGATTTGGTTAACAAATTCTAAAGATGGCATACAATATATATCACACGATTTAGTTAACAAATTCTAAAGATGGCATACAATATATATCACACGATTTGGTTAACTAATTCTAAAGATGGCATACAATATATGTCACACGATTTGGTTAACAAATTCTAAAGATGGCATACACTATATATCACACGATTTGGTTAACAAATTCTAAAGATGGCATACAATATATATCACACGATTTGGTTAACAAATTCTAAAGATGGCATACAATATATATCACACGATTTGGTTAACAAATTCTAAAGATGGCATACAATATATATCACACGATTTGCCTAACAAATTCTAAAGATGACATACAATATATATCACACGATTTGGTTAACACATTCTAAAGATGGCATACAATATATATCACACGATTTGGTTAACAAATTCTAAAGATGGTATACAATATATAAAACACGATTTGCCTAACAAATTCTAAAGATGGCATAGAATATATATCACACGATTTGGTTAACAAATTCTAAAGATGGCATAGAATATATATCACACGATTTGCCTAACAAATTCTAAAGATGACATACAATATATATCACACGATTTGGTTAACAAATTCTAAAGATGGCATACAATATATATCACACGATTTGGTTAACAAATTCTAAAGATGGCATACAATATATATCACACGATTTGGCTAATAAATTCTAAAGATGGCATACAATATATATCACACGATTTGGTTAACAAATTCTAAAGATGGCATACAATATATATTACACGATTTGGCTAACAAATTCTAAAGATGGCATACAATATATATCACACGATTTGGTTAACAAATTCTAAAGATGGTATAAAATATATATCACACGATTTGGTTAACAAATTCTAAATATGGCATACAATATATATCACACGATTTGGTTAACAAATTCTAAAGATGGCATACAATATATATCACACGATTTAGTTAACAAATTCTAAAGATGGCATACAATATATATCACACGATTTGGTTAACTAATTCTAAAGATGGCATACAATATATATCACACGATTTGCCTAACAAATTCTAAAGATGGCATACAATATATATCACACGATTTGGTTAACAGATTCTAAAGATGGCATACAATATATATCACACGTTTTGGTTAACAAATTCTAAAGATGGCATACAATATATATCACACGATTTTGTTAACAAATTCTAAAGATGGCATACAATATATATTACACGATTTGGTTAACAAATTCTAAAGATAGCATACAATATATGTCACACGATTTGGTTAACAAATTCTAAAGATGGCATACAATATATATCACACGATTTGGCTAACAAATTCTAAAGATGGCATACAATATATATTACACGATTTGGCAAAAAATTCTAAAGTTGGCATACAATATATATCACACGATTTGGTTAACTAATTCTAAAGATGGCATACAATCTATATCACACGATTTGGTTAACAAATTCTAAAGATGGCATACAATCTATATTACACGATTTGGTTAACAAATTCTAAAGATGCATACAATCTATATCACACGATTTGGTTAACAAATTCTAAAGATGGCATACAATATATATCACACGATTTGGTTAACAAATTCTAAAGATGGCATACAATATATATCATACGATTTGGTTAACAAATTCTAAAGATGGCTTACAATATATATCACACGATTTGGTTAACAAATTGTAAAGATGGCATACAATATATATCACACGATTTGGTTAACAAATTCTAAAGATGGCATACAATATATATCACACGATTTGGCTAACAAATTCTAAAGATGGCATACAATATATATTACACGATTTGGCTAACAAATTCTAAAGATGGCATACAATATATATCACACGATTTGGTTAACAAATTCTAAAGATGGTATACAATATATATCACACGATTTGGTTAACAAATTCTAAACATGGCATACAATATATATCACACGATTTGGTTAACAAATTCTAAAGATGGCATACAATATATATCACACGATTTAGTTAACAAATTCTAAAGATGGCATACAATATATATCACACGATTTGGTTAACTAATTCTAAAGATGGCATACAATATATGTCACACGATTTGCCTAACAAATTCTAAAGATGGCATACACTATATATCACACGATTTGGTTAACAAATTCTAAAGATGGCATACAATATATATCACACGATTTGGTTAACAAATTCTAAAGATGGTATACAATATATATCACACGATTTGGCTAACAAATTCTAAAGATGGCATACAATATATATTACACGATTTGGCTAACAAATTCTAAAGATGGCATACAATATATATCACACGATTTGGTTAACAAATTCTAAAGATGGTATACAATATATATCACACGATTTGGTTAACAAATTCTAAACATGGCATACAATATATATCACACGATTTGGTTAACAAATTCTAAAGATGGCATACAATATATATCACACGATTTAGTTAACAAATTCTAAAGATGGCATACAATATATATCACACGATTTGGTTAACTAATTCTAAAGATGGCATACAATATATGTCACACGATTTGCCTAACAAATTCTAAAGATGGCATACACTATATATCACACGATTTGGTTAACAAATTCTAAAGATGGCATACAATATATATCACACGATTTGGTTAACAAATTCTAAAGATGGCATACAATATATATCACACGATTTGGTTAACAAATTCTAAAGATGGCATACAATATATATCACACGATTTGCCTAACAAATTCTAAAGATGACATACAATATATATCACACGATTTGGTTAACACATTCTAAAGATGGCATACAATATATATCACACGATTTGGTTAACAAATTCTAAAGATGGTATACAATATATAAAACACGATTTGCCTAACAAATTCTAAAGATGGCATAGAATATATATCACACGATTTGGTTAACAAATTCTAAAGATGGCATAGAATATATATCACACGATTTGCCTAACAAATTCTAAAGATGACATACAATATATATCACACGATTTGGTTAACAAATTCTAAAGATGGCATACAATATATATCACACGATTTGGTTAACAAATTCTAAAGATGGCATACAATATATATCACACGATTTGGCTAACAAATTCTAAAGATGGCATACAATATATATCACACGATTTGGTTAACAAATTCTAAAGATGGCATACAATATATATTACACGATTTGGCTAACAAATTCTAAAGATGGCATACAATATATATCACACGATTTGGTTAACAAATTCTAAAGATGGTATAAAATATATATCACACGATTTGGTTAACAAATTCTAAATATGGCATACAATATATATCACACGATTTGGTTAACAAATTCTAAAGATGGCATACAATATATATCACACGATTTAGTTAACAAATTCTAAAGATGGCATACAATATATATCACACGATTTGGTTAACTAATTCTAAAGATGGCATACAATATATATCACACGATTTGCCTAACAAATTCTAAAGATGGCATACAATATATATCACACGATTTGGTTAACAGATTCTAAAGATGGCATACAATATATATCACACGTTTTGGTTAACAAATTCTAAAGATGGCATACAATATATATCACACGATTTTGTTAACAAATTCTAAAGATGGCATACAATATATATTACACGATTTGGTTAACAAATTCTAAAGATGGCATACAATATATGTCACACGATTTGGTTAACAAATTCTAAAGATGGCATACAATATATATCACACGATTTGGCTAACAAATTCTAAAGATGGCATACAATATATATTACACGATTTGGCAAAAAATTCTAAAGTTGGCATACAATATATATCACACGATTTGGTTAACTAATTCTAAAGATGGCATACAATCTATATCACACGATTTGGTTAACAAATTCTAAAGATGGCATACAATCTATATTACACGATTTGGTTAACAAATTCTAAAGATGCATACAATCTATATCACACGATTTGGTTAACAAATTCTAAAGATGGCATACAATATATATCACACGATTTGGTTAACAAATTCTAAAGATGGCATACAATATATATCATACGATTTGGTTAACAAATTCTAAAGATGGCTTACAATATATATCATACGATTTGGTTAACAAATTGTAAAGATGGCATACAATATATACCACACGATTTGGTTAACAAATTCTAAAGATGGCATACAATATATATCACACGATTTGGTTAACAAATTCTAAAGATGGCATACAATATATATCACACGATTTGGTTAACAAATTCTAAAGATGGCATACAATATATATCACACGATTTGGTTAACAAATTCTAAAGATGGCATACAATATATATCACACGATTTGGTTAACAAATTCTAAAGATGGCATACAATATATATTACACGATTTGGTTAACAAATTCTAAAGATGGCATACAATATATATCACACGATTTGGTTAACACATTCTAAAGATGGCATACAATATATATCACACGATTTGGCTAACAAATTCTAAAGATGGCATACAATATATATTACACGATTTGGCTAACAAATTCTAAAGATGGCATACAATATATATCACACGATTTGGTTAACAAATTCTAAAGATGGCATACAATCTATATCACACGATTTGGCTAACAAATTCTAAAGATGGCATACAATATATATATTACACGATTTGGCAAACAAATTCTAAAGTTGGCATACAATATATATCACACGATTTGGTTAACTTATTCTAAAGATGGCATACAATCTATATCACACGATTTGGTTAACAAATTCTAAAGATGGCATACAATCTATATCACACGATTTGGTTAACAAATTCTAAAGATGCATACAATCTATATCACACGATTTGGTTAACAAATTCTAAAGATGGCATACAATATATATCACACGATTTGGTTAACAAATTCTAAAGATGGCATACAATATATATCATACGATTTGGTTAACAAATTCTAAAGATGGCTTACAATATATATCATACGATTTGGTTAACAAATTGTAAAGATGGCATACAATCTATATCACACGATTTGGCTAACAAATTCTAAAGATGGCATACAATATATATATTACACGATTTGGCAAACAAATTCTAAAGTTGGCATACAATATATATCACACGATTTGGTTAACTTATTCTAAAGATGGCATACAATCTATATCACACGATTTGGTTAACAAATTCTAAAGATGGCATACAATCTATATCACACGATTTGGTTAACAAATTCTAAAGATGCATACAATCTATATCACACGATTTGGTTAACAAATTCTAAAGATGGCATACAATATATATCACACGATTTGGTTAACAAATTCTAAAGATGGCATACAAAATATATTACACGATTTGGCTAACAAATTCTAAAGATGGCATACAATATATATCACACGATTTGGTTAACAAATTCTAAAGATGGTATAAAATATATATCACACGATTTGGTTAACAAATTCTAAATATGGCATACAATATATATCACACGATTTGGTTAACAAATTCTAAAGATGGCATACAATATATATCACACGATTTAGTTAACAAATTCTAAAGATGGCATACAATATATATCACACGATTTGGTTAACTAATTCTAAAGATGGCATACAATATATATCACACGATTTGGTTAACAAATTCTAAAGATGGCATACAATATATATCACACGATTTGGTTAACAGATTCTAAAGATGGCATACAATATATATCACACGTTTTGGTTAACAAATTCTAAAGATGGCATACAATATATATCACACGATTTTGTTAACAAATTCTAAAGATGGCATACAATATATATTACACGATTTGGTTAACAAATTCTAAAGATGGCATACAATATATGTCACACGATTTGGTTAACAAATTCTAAAGATGGCATACAATATATATCACACGATTTGGCTAACAAATTCTAAAGATGGCATACAATATATATTACACGATTTGGCAAAAAATTCTAAAGTTGGCATACAATATATATCACACGATTTGGTTAACTAATTCTAAAGATGGCATACAATCTATATCACACGATTTGGTTAACAAATTCTAAAGATGGCATACAATCTATATTACACGATTTGGTTAACAAATTCTAAAGATGCATACAATCTATATCACACGATTTGGTTAACAAATTCTAAAGATGGCATACAATATATATCACACGATTTGGTTAACAAATTCTAAAGATGGCATACAATATATATCATACGATTTGGTTAACAAATTCTAAAGATGGCTTACAATATATATCATACGATTTGGTTAACAAATTGTAAAGATGGCATACAATATATACCACACGATTTGGTTAACAGATTCTAAAGATGGCATACAATATATATCACACGTTTTGGTTAACAAATTCTAAAGATGGCATACAATATATATCACACGATTTTGTTAACAAATTCTAAAGATGGCATACAATATATATCATACGATTTGGTTAACAAATTCTAAAGATGGCTTACAATATATATCATACGATTTGGTTAACAAATTGTAAAGATGGCATACAATATATATCACACGATTTGGTTAACAAATTCTAAAGATGGTATACAGTATATATCACACGATTTGGTTAACAAATTCTAAACATGGCATACAATATATATCACACGATTTGGTTAACAAATTCTAAAGATGGCATACAATATATATCACACGATTTAGTTAACAAATTCTAAAGATGGCATACAATATATATCACACGATTTGGTTAACTAATTCTAAAGATGGCATACAATATATGTCACACGATTTGCCTAACAAATTCTAAAGATGGCATACACTATATATCACACGATTTGGTTAACAAATTCTAAAGATGGCATACAATATATATCACACGATTTGGTAAACAAATTCTAAAGATGGCATAGAATATATATCACACGATTTGGTTAACAAATTCTAAAGATGGCATACAATATATATTACACGATTTGGCTAACAAATTCTAAAGATGACATACAATATATATCACACGATTTGGCTAACACATTCTAAAGATGGCATACAACATATATCACACGATTGGCCTAACAAATTCTGAAGATGACATACAATATATATCACACGATTTGGTTAACAAATTCTAAAGATGGCATACAATATATATCACACGATTTGGTTAACAAATTCTAAAGATGGCATACAAAATATATCACACGATTTGGTTAAAAAATTCTAAAGATGGCATACAATATATATCACAGGATTTGCCTAACAAATTCTAAAGATGGCATACAATATATATCACACGATTTGGTTAACAAATTATAAAGATGGCATACAATATATATCACACGATTTGCCTAACAAATTCTAAAGATGATATACAATATATATCACACGATTTGGTTAACAAATTCTAAAGATGGCATACAATATATATCACACGATTTGCCTAAAAATTCTAAAGATGGCATACAATATATATCACACGATTTGGTTAACAAATTCTAAAGATGGCATACAATATATATCACACGATTTGGTTAACAAATTCTAAAGATGGCATACAATATATATCACACGATTTGGCTAACAAATTCTAAAGATGGCATACAATATATATTACACGATTTGGCTAACAAATTCTAAAGATGGCATACAATATATATCACACGATTTGGTTAACAAATTCTAAAGATGGTATACAATATATATCACACGATTTGGTTAACAAATTCTAAAGATGGCATACAATATATATCACACGATTTGGCTAACAAATTCTAAAGATGGCATACAATATATATCACACGATTTAGTTAACAAATTCTAAAGATGGCATACAATATATATCACACGATTTGGTTAACAAATTCTAAAGATGGCATACAATATATATCACACGATTTGGTTAACAAATTCTAAAGATGACATACAATATATATCACACGATTTGGTTAACAAATTCTAAAGATGGCATACAATCTATATCACACGATTTGGTTAACAAATTCTAAAGATGGCATACAATCTATATTACACGATTTGGTTAACAAATTCTAAAGATGCATACAATCTATATCACACGATTTGGTTAACAAATTCTAAAGATGGCATACAATATATATCACACGATTTGGTTAACAAATTCTAAAGATGGCATACAATATATATCATACGATTTGGTTAACAAATTCTAAAGATGGCTTACAATATATATCATACGATTTGGTTAACAAATTGTAAAGATGGCATACAATATATACCACACGATTTGGTTAACAGATTCTAAAGATGGCATACAATATATATCACACGTTTTGGTTAACAAATTCTAAAGATGGCATACAATATATATCACACGATTTTGTTAACAAATTCTAAAGATGGCATACAATATATATCATACGATTTGGTTAACAAATTCTAAAGATGGCTTACAATATATATCATACGATTTGGTTAACAAATTGTAAAGATGGCATACAATATATATCACACGATTTGGTTAACAAATTCTAAAGATGGTATACAGTATATATCACACGATTTGGTTAACAAATTCTAAACATGGCATACAATATATATCACACGATTTGGTTAACAAATTCTAAAGATGGCATACAATATATATCACACGATTTAGTTAACAAATTCTAAAGATGGCATACAATATATATGTCACACGATTTGGTTAACTAATTCTAAAGATGGCATACAATATATGTCACACGATTTGCCTAACAAATTCTAAAGATGGCATACACTATATATCACACGATTTGGTTAACAAATTCTAAAGATGGCATACAATATATATCACACGATTTGGTAAACAAATTCTAAAGATGGCATAGAATATATATCACACGATTTGGTTAACAAATTCTAAAGATGGCATACAATATATATTACACGATTTGGCTAACAAATTCTAAAGATGACATACAATATATATCACACGATTTGGCTAACACATTCTAAAGATGGCATACAACATATATCACACGATTGGCCTAACAAATTCTGAAGATGACATACAATATATATCACACGATTTGGTTAACAAATTCTAAAGATGGCATACAATATATATCACACGATTTGGTTAACAAATTCTAAAGATGGCATACAAAATATATCACACGATTTGGTTAAAAAATTCTAAAGATGGCATACAATATATATCACAGGATTTGCCTAACAAATTCTAAAGATGGCATACAATATATATCACACGATTTGGTTAACAAATTATAAAGATGGCATACAATATATATCACACGATTTGCCTAACAAATTCTAAAGATGATATACAATATATATCACACGATTTGGTTAACAAATTCTAAAGATGGCATACAATATATATCACACGATTTGCCTAAAAATTCTAAAGATGGCATACAATATATATCACTCGATTTGGTTAACAAATTCTAAAGATGGTATACAATATATAAAACACGATTTGCCTAACAAATTCTAAAGATGGCATACAATATATATCACACGATTTGGCTAACAAATTCTAAAGATGGCATACAATATATATCACACGCTTTGGTTAACAAATTATAAAGATGGCATACAATATATATCACACGATTTGCCGAACAAATTCTAAAGATGGCATACAATATATATCACTCGATTTGGTTAACAAATTCTAAAGATGGTATACAATATATAAAACACGATTTGCCTAACAAATTCTAAAGATGGCATACAATATATATCACACGATTTGGCTAACAAATTCTAAAGATGGCATACAATATATATCACACGCTTTGGTTAACAAATTATAAAGATGGCATACAATATATATCACACGATTTGGCTAACAAATTCTAAAGATGTCATACAATATATATCACACGATTTGGCTAACAAATTCTAAAGATGGCATACAATATATATCACACGATTTGGTTAACGAATTCTAAAGATGGCATACAATATATATCCCACGATTTGGTTAACAAATTCTAAAGATGGCATACAATATATATCACACGATTTGGTTAACAAATTCTAAAGATGGCATACAATATATATCACACGATTTGGTTAACAAATTCTAAAGATGGCATACAATATATATCACACGATTTGGTTAACAAATTCTAAAGATGGCATACAATATATATCACACGATTTGGTTAACAAATTCTAAAGATGGCATACAATATATATCACACGATTTGGCTAACAAATTCTAAAGATGGCATACAATATATATTACACGATTTGGCTAACAAATTCTAAAGATGGCATACAATATATATCACACGATTTGGTTAACAAATTCTAAAGATGGTATACAATATATATCACACGATTTGGTTAACAAATTCTAAAGATGGCATACAATATATATCACACGATTTGGCTAACAAATTCTAAAGATGGCATACAATATATATCACACGATTTAGTTAACAAATTCTAAAGATGGCATACAATATATATCACACGATTTGGTTAACAAATTCTAAAGATGGCATACAATATATATCACACGATTTGGTTAACAAATTCTAAAGATGACATACAATATATATCACACGATTTGGTTAACAAATTCTAAAGATGGCATACAATATATATCACACGATTTGGCTAACAAATTCTAAGATGGCATACAATATATATCACACGATTTGGCTAACAAATTCTAAAGATGGCATACAATATATATCACACGATTTGGTTAACAAATTCTAAAGATGGCATACAATATATACCACACGATTTGGTTAACAAATTCTAAAGATGGCATACAATATATATCACACGATTTGGTTAACAAATTCTAAGATGGCATACAATATATATCACACGATTTGGTTAACAAATTCTAAAGATGGCATACAATATATACAACACGATTTGGTTAACAAATTCTAAAGATGGCGTACAATATATATCACATGATTTGGTTAACAAATTCTAAAGATGGCATACAATATATATCACACGATTTGGCTAACAAATTCTAAAGATGGCATACAATATATATCACACGATTTGGTTAACAAATTCTAAAGATGGCATACAATATATATCACACGATTTGGTTAACAAATTCTAAAGATGGTACACAATATATATCACACGATTTCGCTAACAAATTCTAAAGATGGCATACAATATATATCACACGATTTGGTTAACAAATTCTAAAGATGGCATACAATATATATCACACGATTTGCCTAACAAATTCTAAAGATGGCATACAATATATATCACACGATTTGGTTAACAAATTCTAAAGATGGCATACAATATATATCACACGATTTGGTTAACAAATTCTAAAGATGGCATACAATATATATCATACGATTTGGTTAACAAATTCTAAAGATGGCTTACAATATATATCATACGATTTGGTTAACAAATTGTAAAGATGGCATACAATATATATCACACGATTTGGTTAACAAATTCTAAAGATGGCATACAATATATATCACACGATTTGGCTAACAAATTCTAAAGATGGCATACAATATATATTACACGATTTGGCTAACAAATTCTAAAGATGGCATACAATATATATCACACGATTTGGTTAACAAATTCTAAAGATGGCATACAATCTATATCACACACGATTTGGCTAACAAATTCTAAAGATGGCATACAATATATATATTACACGATTTGGCAAACAAATTCTAAAGTTGGCATACAATATATATCACACGATTTGGTTAACTTATTCTAAAGATGGCATACAATCTATATCACACGATTTGGTTAACAAATTCTAAAGATGGCATACAATCTATATCACACGATTTGGTTAACAAATTCTAAAGATGGCATACAATATATATTACACGATTTGGTTAACAAATTCTAAAGATGGCATACAATATATATCACACGATTTGGTTAACACATTCTAAAGATGGCATACAATATATATCACACGATTTGGCTAACAAATTCTAAAGATGGCATACAATATATACAACACGATTTGGTTAACAAATTCTAAAGATGGCGTACAATATATATCACATGATTTGGTTAACAAATTCTAAAGATGGCATACAATATATATCACACGATTTGGTTAACAAATTCTAAAGATGGCATACAATATATATCACACGATTTGGCTAACAAATTCTAAAGATGGCATACAATATATATCACACGATTTGGTTAACAAATTCTAAAGATGGCATACAATATATATCACACGATTTGGTTAACAAATTCTAAAGATGGTACACAATATATATCACACGATTTCGCTAACAAATTCTAAAGATGGCATACAATATATATCACACGATTTGGTTAACAAATTCTAAAGATGGCATACAATATATATCACACGATTTGCCTAACAAATTCTAAAGATGGCATACAATATATATCACACGATTTGGTTAACAAATTCTAAAGATGGCATACAATATATATCACACGATTTGGTTAACAAATTCTAAAGATGGCATACAATATATATCATACGATTTGGTTAACAAATTCTAAAGATGGCTTACAATATATATCATACGATTTGGTTAACAAATTGTAAAGATGGCATACAATATATATCACACGATTTGGTTAACAAATTCTAAAGATGGCATACAATATATATCACACGATTTGGCTAACAAATTCTAAAGATGGCATACAATATATATTACACGATTTGGCTAACAAATTCTAAAGATGGCATACAATATATATCACACGATTTGGTTAACAAATTCTAAAGATGGCATACAATCTATATCACACGATTTGGCTAACAAATTCTAAAGATGGCATACAATATATATATTACACGATTTGGCAAACAAATTCTAAAGTTGGCATACAATATATATCACACGATTTGGTTAACTTATTCTAAAGATGGCATACAATCTATATCACACGATTTGGTTAACAAATTCTAAAGATGGCATACAATCTATATCACACGATTTGGTTAACAAATTCTAAAGATGGCATACAATATATAATACACGATTTGGTTAACAAATTCTAAAGATGGCATACAATATATATCACACGATTTGGTTAACACATTCTAAAGATGGCATACAATATATATCACACGATTTGGCTAACAAATTCTAAAGATGGCATACAATATATATTACACGATTTGGCTAACAAATTCTAAAGATGGCATACAATATATATCACACGATTTGGTTAACAAATTCTAAAGATGGCATACAATCTATATCACACGATTTGGCTAACAAATTCTAAAGATGGCATACAATATATATATTACACGATTTGGCAAACAAATTCTAAAGTTGGCATACAATATATATCACACGATTTGGTTAACTTATTCTAAAGATGGCATACAATCTATATCACACGATTTGGTTAACAAATTCTAAAGATGGCATACAATCTATATCACACGATTTGGTTAACAAATTCTAAAGATGCATACAATCTATATCACACGATTTGGTTAACAAATTCTAAAGATGGCATACAATATATATCACACGATTTGGTTAACAAATTCTAAAGATGGCATACAATATATATCATACGATTTGGTTAACAAATTCTAAAGATGGCATACAATATATATCATACGATTTGGTTAACAAATTCTAAAGATGGCTTACAATATATATCATACGATTTGGTTAACAAATTGTAAAGATGGCATACAATATATATCACACGATTTGGTTAACAAATTCTAAAGATGGCATACAATATATATCACACGATTTGGCTAACAAATTCTAAAGATGGCATACAATATATATTACACGATTTGGCTAACAAATTCTAAAGATGGCATACAATATATATCACACGATTTGGTTAACAAATTCTAAAGATGGCATACAATCTATATCACACGATTTGGCTAACAAATTCTAAAGATGGCATACAATATATATATTACACGATTTGGTAAACAAATTCTAAAGTTGGCATACAATATATATCACACGATTTGGTTAACTTATTCTAAAGATGGCATACAATCTATATCACACGATTTGGTTAACAAATTCTAAAGATGGCATACAATCTATATCACACGATTTGGTTAACAAATTCTAAAGATGGCATACAATATATATTACACGATTTGGTTAACAAATTCTAAAGATGGCATACAATATATATCACACGATTTGGTTAACAAATTCTAAACATGGCATACAATATATATCACACGATTTGGTTAACAAATTCTAAAGATGGCATACAATATATATCACACGATTTAGTTAACAAATTCTAAAGATGGCATACAATATATATCACACGATTTGGTTAACTAATTTTAAAGATGGCATACAATATATGTCACACGATTTGCCTAACAAATTCTAAAGATGGCATACACTATATATCACACGATTTGGTTAACAAATTCTAAAGATGGCATACAATATATATCACACGATTTGGTAAACAAATTCTAAAGATGGCATAGAATATATATCACACGATTTGGTTAACAAATTCTAAAGATGGCATACAATATATATTACACGATTTGGCTAACAAATTCTAAAGATGACATACAATATATATCACACGATTTGGCTAACACATTCTAAAGATGGCATACAATATATATCACACGATTGGCCTAACAAATTCTGAAGATGACATACAATATATATCACACGATTTGGTTAACAAATTCTAAAGATGGCATACAATATATATCACACGATTTGGTTAACAAATTCTAAAGATGGCATACAAAATATATCACACGATTTGGTTAACAAATTCTAAAGATGGCATACAATATATATCACAGGATTTGCCTAACAAATTCTAAAGATGGCATACAATATATATCACACGATTTGGTTAACAAATTCTAAAGATGGCATACAATATATATCACACGATTTGCCTAACAAATTCTAAAGATGACATACAATATATATCACACGATTTGGTTAACAAATTCTAAAGATGGCATACAATATATATCACACGATTTGCCTAACAAATTCTAAAGATGGCATACAATATATATCACTCGATTTGGTTAACAAATTCTAAAGATGGTATACAATATATAAAACACGATTTGCCTAACAAATTCTAAAGATGGCATACAATATATATCACACGATTTGGCTAACAAATTCTAAAGATGGCATACAATATATATCACACGCTTTGGTTAACAAATTATAAAGATGGCATACAATATGTATCACACGATTTGCCTAACAAATTCTAAAGATGGCATACAATATATATCACTCGATTTGGTTAACAAATTCTAAAGATGGTATAAAATATATAAAACACGATTTGCCTAACAAATTCTAAAGATGGCATACAATATATATCACACGATTTGGCTAACAAATTCTAAAGATGGCATACAATATATATCACACGCTTTGGTTAACAAATTATAAAGATGGCATACAATATATATCACACGATTTGGCTAACAAATTCTAAAGATGTCATACAATATATATCACACGATTTGGCTAACAAATTCTAAAGATGGCATACAATATATATCACACGATTTGGTTAACAAATTCTAAAGATGGCATACAATATATATCCCACGATTTGGTTAACAAATTCTAAAGATGGCATACAATATATATCACACGATTTGGTTAACAAATTCTAAAGATGGCATACAATATATATCACACGATTTGGTTAACAAATTCTAAAGATGGCATACAATATATATCACACGATTTGGTTAACAAATTCTAAAGATGGCATACAATATATATCACACGATTTGGTTAACAAATTCTAAAGATGGCATACAATATATATCACACGATTTGGCTAACAAATTCTAAAGATGGCATACAATATATATTACACGATTTGGCTAACAAATTCTAAAGATGGCATACAATATATATCACACGATTTGGTTAACAAATTCTAAAGATGGTATACAATATATATCACACGATTTGGTTAACAAATTCTAAAGATGGCATACAATATATATCACACGATTTGGCTAACAAATTCTAAAGATGGCATACAATATATATCACACGATTTAGTTAACAAATTCTAAAGATGGCATACAATATATATCACACGATTTGGTTAACAAATTCTAAAGATGGCATACAATATATATCACACGATTTGGTTAACAAATTCTAAAGATGGCATACAATATATATCACACGATTTGGTTAACAAATTCTAAAGATGGTACACAATATATATCACACGATTTCGCTAACAAATTCTAAAGATGGCATACAATATATATCACACGATTTGGTTAACAAATTCTAAAGATGGCATACAATATATATCACACGATTTGGTTAACAAATTCTAAAGATGACATACAATATATATCACACGATTTGGTTAACTAATTGTAAAGATGGCATACAATATATACATCACACGATTTGGTTAACAAATTCTAAAGATGGCATACAATCTATATCACACGATTTGGTTAACAAATTCTAAAGATGACATACAATATATATCACACGATTTGGTTAACTAATTGTAAAGATGGCATACAATATATATATCACACGATTTGGTTAACAAATTCTAAAGATGGCATACAATATATATCACACGATTTGGTTAACAAATTCTAAAGATGGCATACAATATATATCACACGATTTGGTTAACAAATTCTAAAGATGGCATACAATATATATCACACGATTTGGTTAACAAATTCTAAAGATGGCATACAATATATATCACACGATTTGGTTAACAAATTCTAAAGATGGCATACAATATATATCATACGATTTGGTTAACAAATTCTAAAGATGGCATACAATACATATCATACAATTTGGCTAACAAATTCTAAAGATGGCATACAATATATATCACACGATTTGGTTAACAAATTCTAAAGATGGCATACAATATATATCACACGTTTTGGTTAACAAATTCTAAAGATGGCATACAATATATATCACACGATTTGGTTAACAAATTCTAAAGATGGTATACAATATATATCACACGATTTGGTTAACAAATTCTAAAGATGGCATACAATATATATCACACGATTTGGTTAACACATTCTAAAGATGGCATACAATATATATCACACGATTTCGCTAACAAATTCTAAAGATGGCATACAATATATATCACACGATTTCGCTAACAAATTCTAAAGATGGCATACAATATATATCACACGATTTGGTTAACAAATTCTAAAGATGGCATACAATATATATCACACGATTTGCCTAACAAATTCTAAAGATGGCATACAATATATATCACACGATTTGGTTAACAAATTCTAAAGATGGCATACAATATATATCACACGATTTGGTTAACAAATTCTAAAGATGACATACAATATATATCACACGATTTGGTTAACTAATTGTAAAGATGGCATACAATATATATATCACACGATTTGGTTAACAAATTCTAAAGATGGCATACAATATATATCACACGATTTGGTTAACAAATTCTAAAGATGGCATACAATATATATCACACGATTTGGTTAACAAATTCTAAAGATGGCATACAATATATATCACACGTTTTGGTTAACAAATTCTAAAGATGGCATACAATATATATCACACGATTTGGTTAACAAATTCTAAAGATGGTATACAATATATATCACACGATTTGGTTAACAAATTCTAAAGATGGCATACAATATATATCACACGATTTGGTTAACAAATTCCAAACATGGCATACAATATATATCACACGATTTGGTTAACAAATTCTAAAGATGGCATACAATATATATCACACGATTTGGTTAACAAATTCTAAAGATGGCATACAAAATATATCACACGATTTGCCTAACAAATTCTAAAGATGGCATACAATCTATATCACACGATTTGGTTAACAAATTCTAAAGATGGCATACAATCTATATCACACGATTTGGTTAACAAATTCTAAAGATGGCATACAATATATATCACACGATTTGGTTAACAAATTCTAAAGATGGCATACAATATATATCACACGATTTGGTTAACAAATTCTAAAGATGGCATACAATATATATCACACGATTTGGTTAACAAATTCTAAAGATGGCATACAATATATATCATACGATTTGGTTAACAAATTCTAAAGATGGCATACAATACATATCATACAATTTGGCTAACAAATTCTAAAGATGGCATACAATATATATCACACGATTTGGTTAACAAATTCTAAAGATGGCATACAATATATATCACACGTTTTGGTTAACAAATTCTAAAGATGGCATACAATATATATCACACGATTTGGTTAACAAATTCTAAAGATGGTATACAATATATATCACACGATTTGGTTAACAAATTCTAAAGATGGCATACAATATATATCACACGATTTGGTTAACACATTCTAAAGATGGCATACAATATATATCACACGATTTGGTTAACAAATTCTAAAGATGGCATACAATATATATCACACGATTTGGTTAACAAATTCTAAAGATGGCATACAATATATATCACACGATTTGGTTAACAAATTCTAAAGATGGCATACAATCTATATCACACGATTTGGTTAACAAATTCTAAAGATGGCATACAATCTATATCACACGATTTGATTATCAAATTCTAAAGATGGCATACAATCTATATCACACGATTTGGTTAACAAATTCTAAAGATGGCATACAATATATATCACACGATTTGGTTAACAAATTCTAAAGATGGCATACAATATATATCACACGATTTGGTTAACAAATTCTAAAGATGGCATACAATATATATCACACGATTTGGTTAACAAATTCTAAAGATGGTATACAATATATATCACACGATTTGGTTAACAAATTCTACAGATGGCATACAATATATATCACACGATTTGGCAAACAAATTCTAAAGATGGCATACAATATATATCACACGATTTGGTTAACAAATTCTAAAGATGGCATACAATATATATCACACGATTTGGTTAACAAATTCTAAAGATGGCATACAATATATATCACACGATTTGGTTAACAAATTCTAAAGATGGCATACAATATATATCACACGATTTGGTTAACAAATTCTAAAGATGGCATACAATATGTATCATACGATTTGGTTAACAAATTCTAAAGATGGCATACAATATATATCACACAATTTGGCTAACAAATTCTAAAGATGGCATACAATATATATCACACGATTTGGTTAACAAATTCTAAAGATGGCATACAATATATATCACACGTTTTGGTTAACAAATTCTAAAGATGGCATACAATATATATCACACGATTTGGTTAACAAATTCTAAAGATGGCATACAATATATATCACACGATTTGGTTAACAAATTCTAAAGATGGCATACAATATATATCACACGATTTGGTTAACAAATTCTAAAGATGGCATACAATATATATCACACGATTTGGTTAACAAATTCTAAAGATGGCATACAATCTATATCACACGATTTGGTTAACAAATTCTAAAGATGGCATACAATCTATATCACACGATTTGATTATCAAATTCTAAAGATGGCATACAATCTATATCACACGATTTGGTTAACAAATTCTAAAGATGGCATACAATATATATCACACGATTTGGTTAACAAATTCTAAAGATGGCATACAATATATATCACACGATTTGGTTAACAAATTCTAAAGATGGCATACAATATATATCACACGATTTGGTTAACAAATTCTAAAGATGGTATACAATATATATCACACGATTTGGTTAACAAATTCTACAGATGGCATACAATATATATCACACGATTTGGCAAACAAATTCTAAAGATGGCATACAATATATATCACACGATTTGGTTAACAAATTCTAAAGATGGCATACAATATATATCACACGATTTGGTTAACAAATTCTAAAGATGGCATACAATATATATCACACGATTTGGTTAACAAATTCTAAAGATGGCATACAATATATATCACACGATTTGGTTAACAAATTCTAAAGATGGCATACAATATGTATCATACGATTTGGTTAACAAATTCTAAAGATGGCATACAATATATATCACACAATTTGGCTAACAAATTCTAAAGATGGCATACAATATATATCACACGATTTGGTTAACAAATTCTAAAGATGGCATACAATATATATTACACGTTTTGGTTAACAAATTCTAAAGATGGCATACAATATATATCACACGATTTGGTTAACAAATTCTAAAGATGGTATACAATATATATCACACGATTTGGTTAACAAATTCTAAAGATGGCATACAATATATATCACACGATTTGGTTAACAAATTCCAAAGATGGCATACAATATATATCACACGATTTGGTTAACAAATTCTAAAGATGGCATACAATATATATCACACGATTTGGTTAACAAATTCTAAAGATGGCATACAAAATATATCACACGATTTGCCTAACAAATTCTAAAGATGGCATACAATCTATATCACACGATTTGGTTAACAAATTCTAAAGATGGCATACAATCTATATCACACGATTTGGTTAACAAATTCTAAAGATGGCATACAATATATATCACACGATTTGGTTAACAAATTCTAAAGATGGCATACAATATATATCACACGATTTGGTTAACAAATTCTAAAGATGGCATACAATATATATCACACGATTTGGTTAACAAATTCTAAAGATGGCATACAATATATATCACACGATTTGGTTAACAAATTCTAAAGATGGCATACAATATATATCACACGATTTGGCAAACAAATTCTAAAGATGGCATACAATATATATCACACGATTTGGTTAACAAATTCTAAAGATGGTATACAATATATATCACACGATTTGGTTAACAAATTCTAAAGATGGCATACACAATATATCACACGATTTGGTTAACAAATTCTAAAGATGGCATACAATATATATCACACGATTTGGTTAACAAATTCTAAAGATGGCATACAATATATATCACACGATTTGGTTAACAAATTCTAAAGATGGCATACAATATATATCACACGATTTGGTTAACAAATTCTAAAGATGGCATACAATATATATCACACGATTTGGTTAACAAATTCTAAAGATGGCATACAATATATATCACACGATTTGGTTAACAAATTCTAAAGATGACATACAATATATATCACACGATTTGGTTAACTAATTGTAAAGATGGCATACAATATATATCACACGATTTGGTTAACAAATTCTAAAGATGGCATACAATATATATCACACGATTTGGTTAACAAATTCTAAAGATGGCATACAATATATATCACACGATTTGGTTAACAAATTCTAAAGATGGCATACAATATATATCACACGATTTGGTTAACAAATTCTAAAGATGGCATACAATATATATCACACGATTTGGTTAACAAATTCTAAAGATGGCATACAATATATATCATACGATTTGGTTAACAAATTCTAAAGATGGCATACAATATATATCATACAATTTGGCTAACAAATTCTAAAGATGGCATACAATATATATCACACGATTTGGTTAACAAATTCTAAATATGGCATACAATATATATCACACGTTTTGGTTAACAAATTCTAAAGATGGCATACAGTATATATCACACGATTTGGTTAACAAATTCTAAAGATGGTATACAATATATATCACACGATTTGGTTAACAAATTCTAAAGATGGCATACAATATATATCACACGATTTGGTTAACACATTCTAAAGATGGCATACAATATATATCACACGATTTGGTTAACAAATTCTAAAGATGGCATACAATATATATCACACGATTTGGTTAACAAATTCTAAAGATGGCATACAATATATATCACACGATTTGCCTAACAAATTCTAAAGATGGCATACAATCTATATCACACGATTTGGTTAACAAATTCTAAAGATGGCATACAATCTATATCACACGATTTGGTTATCAAATTCTAAAGATGGCATACAATCTATATCACACGATTTGGTTAACAAATTCTAAAGATGGCATACAATATATATCACACGATTTGGTTAACAAATTCTAAAGATGGCATACAATATATATCACACGATTTGGTTAACAAATTCTAAAGATGGCATACAATATATATCACACGATTTGGTTAACAAATTCTAAAGATGGTATACAATATATATCACACGATTTGGTTAACAAATTCTACAGATGGCATACAATATATATCACACGATTTGGCAAACAAATTCTAAAGATGGCATACAATATATATCACACGATTTGGTTAACAAATTCTAAAGATGGCATACAATATATATCACACGATTTGGTTAACAAATTCTAAAGATGGCATACAATATATATCACACGATTTGGTTAACAAATTCTAAAGATGGCATACAATATATATCACACGATTTGGTTAACAAATTCTAAAGATGGCATACAATATGTATCATACGATTTGGTTAACAAATTCTAAAGATGGCATACAATATATATCACACAATTTGGCTAACAAATTCTAAAGATGGCATACAATATATATCACACGATTTGGTTAACAAATTCTAAAGATGGCATACAATATATATCACACGTTTTGGTTAACAAATTCTAAAGATGGCATACAATATATATCACACGATTTGGTTAACAAATTCTAAAGATGGTATACAATATATATCACACGATTTGGTTAACAAATTCTAAAGATGGCATACAATATATATCACACGATTTGGTTAACAAATTCCAAAGATGGCATACAATATATATCACACGATTTGGTTAACAAATTCTAAAGATGGCATACAATATATATCACACGATTTGGTTAACAAATTCTAAAGATGGCATACAAAATATATCACACGATTTGCCTAACAAATTCTAAAGATGGCATACAATCTATATCACACGATTTGGTTAACAAATTCTAAAGATGGCATACAATCTATATCACACGATTTGGTTAACAAATTCTAAAGATGGCATACAATATATATCACACGATTTGGTTAACAAATTCTAAAGATGGCATACAATATATATCACACGATTTGGTTAACAAATTCTAAAGATGGCATACAATATATATCACACGATTTGGTTAACAAATTCTAAAGATGGCATACAATATATATCACACGATTTGGTTAACAAATTCTAAAGATGGCATACAATATATATCATACGATTTGGTTAACAAATTCTAAAGATGGCATACAATATATATCATACAATTTGGCTAACAAATTCTAAAGATGGCATACAATATATATCACACGATTTGGTTAACAAATTCTAAAGATGGCATACAATATATATCACACGTTTTGGTTAACAAATTCTAAAGATGGCATACAATATATATCACACGATTTGGTTAACAAATTCTAAAGATGGTATACAATATATATCACACGATTTGGTTAACAAATTCTAAAGATGGCATACAATATATATCACACGATTTGGTTAACACATTCTAAAGATGGCATACAATATATATCACACGATTTGGTTAACAAATTCTAAAGATGGCATACAATATATATCACACGATTTGGTTAACAAATTCTAAAGATGGCATACAATATATATCACACGATTTGCCTAACAAATTCTAAAGATGGCATACAATCTATATCACACGATTTGGTTATCAAATTCTAAAGATGGCATACAATCTATATCACACGATTTGGTTAACAAATTCTAAAGATGGCATACAATATATATCACACGATTTGGTTAACAAATTCTAAAGATGGCATACAATATATATCACACGATTTGGTTAACAAATTCTAAAGATGGCATACAATATATATCACACGATTTGGTTAACAAATTCTAAAGATGGTATACAATATATATCACACGATTTGGTTAACAAATTCTACAGATGGCATACAATATATATCACACGATTTGGCAAACAAATTCTAAAGATGGCATACAATATATATCACACGATTTGGTTAACAAATTCTAAAGATGGCATACAATATATATCACACGATTTGGTTAACAAATTCTAAAGATGGCATACAATATATATCACACGATTTGGTTAACAAATTCTAAAGATGGCATACAATATATATCACACGATTTGGTTAACAAATTCTAAAGATGGCATACAATATGTATCATACGATTTGGTTAACAAATTCTAAAGATGGCATACAATATATATCACACAATTTGGCTAACAAATTCTAAAGATGGCATACAATATATATCACACGATTTGGTTAACAAATTCTAAAGATGGCATACAATATATATCACACGTTTTGGTTAACAAATTCTAAAGATGGCATACAATATATATCACACGATTTGGTTAACAAATTCTAAAGATGGTATACAATATATATCACACGATTTGGTTAACAAATTCTAAAGATGGCATACAATATATATCACACGATTTGGTTAACAAATTCCAAAGATGGCATACAATATATATCACACGATTTGGTTAACAAATTCTAAAGATGGCATACAATATATATCACACGATTTGGTTAACAAATTCTAAAGATGGTATACAATATATATCACACGATTTGGTTAACAAATTCTAAAGATGGCATACAATATATATCACACGATTTGGTTAACAAATTCCAAAGATGGCATACAATATATATCACACGATTTGGTTAACAAATTCTAAAGATGGCATACAATATATATCACACGATTTGGTTAACAAATTCTAAAGATGGCATACAAAATATATCACACGATTTGCCTAACAAATTCTAAAGATGGCATACAATCTATATCACACGATTTGGTTAACAAATTCTAAAGATGGCATACAATCTATATCACACGATTTGGTTAACAAATTCTAAAGATGGCATACAATATATATCACACGATTTGGTTAACAAATCCTAAAGATGGCATACAATATATATCACACGATTTGGTTAACAAATTCTAAAGATGGCATACAATATATATCACACGATTTGGTTAACAAATTCTAAAGATGGCATACAATATATATCACACGATTTGGTTAACAAATTCTAAAGATGGCATACAATATATATCACACGATTTGGCAAACAAATTCTAAAGATGGCATACAATATATATCACACGATTTGGTTAACAAATTCTAAAGATGGCATACAATATATATCACACGATTTGGTTAACAAATTCTAAAGATGGCATACAATATATATCACACGATTTGGTTAACAAATTCTAAAGATGGCATACAATATATATCACACGATTTGGTTAACAAATTCTAAAGATGGCATACAATATATATCACACGATTTGGTTAACAAATTCTAAAGATGGCATACAATATATATCACACAATTTGGCTAACAATTTCTAAAGATGGCATACAATATATATTACACGATTTGGTTAACAAATTCTAAAGATGGCATACAATATATATCACACGTTTTGGTTAACAAATTCTAAAGATGGCATACAATATATATTACACGATTTGGTTAACAAATTCTAAAGATGGTATACAATATATATCACACGATTTGGTTAACAAATTCTAAAGATGGCATACAATATATATCACACGATTTGGTTAACAAATTCTAAAGATGGCATACAATATATATCACACGATTTGGTTAACAAATTCTAAAGATGGCATACAATCTATATCACACGATTTGGTTAACAAATTCTAAAGATGGCATACAATCTATATCACACGATTTGGTTAACAAATTCTAAAGATGGCATACAATCTATATCACACGATTTGGTTAACAAATTCTAAAGATGGCATACAATATATATCACACGATTTGGTTAACAAATTCTAAAGATGGCATACAATATATATCACACGATTTGGTTAACAAATTCTAAAGATGGCATACAATATATATCACACGATTTGGTTAACAAATTCTAAAGATGGCATACAATATATATCACACGATTTGGTTAACAAATTCTAAAGATGGCATACAATATATATCACACAATTTGGCTAACAAATTCTAAAGATGGCATACAATATATATCACACGATTTGGTTAACAAATTCTAAAGATGGCATACAATATATATCACACGTTTTGGTTAACAAATTCTAAAGATGGCATACAATATATATCACACGATTTGGTTAACAAATTCTAAAGATGGCATACAATATATATCACACGATTTGGTTAACAAATTCTAAAGATGGCATACAATATATATCACACGATTTGGTTAACAAATTCTAAAGATGGCATACAATATATATCACACGATTTGGTTAACAAATTCTAAAGATGGCATACAATATATATCACACGATTTGGTTAACAAATTCTAAAGATGGCATACAATATTTATCACACGATTTGCCTAACAAATTCTAAAGATGGCATACAATCTATATCACACGATTTGGTTAACAAATTCTAAAGATGGCATACAATCTATATCACACGATTTGGTTAACAAATTCTAAAGATGGCATACAATCTATATCACACGATTTGGTTAACAAATTCTAAAGATGGCATACAATATATATCACACGATTTGGTTAACAAATTCTAAAGATGGCATACAATCTATATCACACGATTTGGTTAACAAATTCTAAAGATGGCATACAATATATATCACACGATTTGGTTAACAAATTCTAAAGATGGCATACAATATATATCACACGATTTGGTTAACAAATTCTAAAGATGGCATACAATATATATCACACGATTTGGTTAACAAATTCTAAAGATGGCATACAATATATATCATACGATTTGGTTAACAAATTCTAAAGATGGCATACAATATATATCATACAATTTGGTTAACAAATTCTAAAGATGGCATACAATATATATCATACGATTTGGTTAACAAATTCTAAAGATGGCATACAATATATATCATACAATTTGGTTAACAAAATTTAAAGATGTTACACGATATAGCCTATACAGACTTACACAACAAAACGGATACTGTAACAAAACAAACGAATTTTTGGATAAAGAGATGTTCGCTTTGCGGGAATAAGCTGAGCACAGTTAAACAATACGGTTAAATTAAAAAAAGAAAAAAAATCTTTCTAAACGAAGCATTTTAGGTAAATAAAATGTCTTAACAGCAACTGGTTTCTAGATTATTCATCGTACAATTGAAAAATGTATGAAATTAAAATGATAACAGGCAAATGTATGCTACAAATAAGATTTCAAAACTTGCATCAAGTTACAAAAATATTTTATCAATATAAATAACCCAACAGAAAACCAAAATTTAGTCTCAGCAACCACTCTCTGAAAATTTGAAACTGTTTGTCATTGTAAAATCCCTCTTCATTTGAGAATTTGTGATTCAGAACAAACACTTAGTGATGTAATTTCCTGTTCCCGATTCCGATTACCGACAGACACGATGTAATTCTTTTGCGCATGCGTAACCTAATTAGCAAAGGGCGAGGGAGAACAAAACATATGAAAGGTCGAAAAACAGTAGACAGGCATCAGCGTCGAATAGACGCAGTTTTAGAATGATCGTGGAGTAGCTGTGGGTGGGTCGGTGTGTGGGTTCAAAAAGAACTATAACAAAGCTGAGAAATGCGAATTCCTATTTGAAAAGGATGATTTTTGCAGAAAACAATAGCTGAAAAGGAGAGAATACGTGTTTTCGTTGAGTAAATATGACCATGACATGTTTTTTCAACCCCGAAAATGACCAAAAAATATGAAAATATTCCAAATAGCCAAATAAATGTGCATGTTTTCTTATTCGGGAGAATGGCGTTCAAATCTATAAAACATTCACAAATCTTTTTCTCCAGAACAACTGATAATGTATGGCTTGCATTTCACGTATATGCACTAGGTCCGTTAGTCATTCAAAATGAAACGTATTTCAGTTGCCCACTATTTGGTCATGTAACCGAATGTCTAATTTCGGCACGTGTATTAGGATGGACAAGTTTCGGCACGTATATTAGTATATATGGAGTCATATTGCCATGCCAAATTTGAAGAAATGAGCGTCAGTGCTCCCAAGAAACGAATTCCAATAAACACTTACAAAAAAACTATCGGACAGAATGACATTTGTAAGGCTAATAGCAAATACATAATATTCACAGTTTGTATTTCTATATTCCCTTCACAATGTAAAATTCAATGTACTCCTAAAGTACAGTATAATACGCAGATTGACACAGATTTTTATAGCAGGTGAAAGGATACTGTAATGTAATCATTGTAGTATCTGTAATTATTTATTCATTGTTTTGACGTTGTACTTGTTTTAGTTTTAAATTGTATGAGCTGACTCTCGAATTCGAGAATAATAATTTAATATATATATTCATAAATAAAAAGCAACTTCATAAAACCCGCAAAAAATGTGAGATGTAATTTCTGTCTAAATATACCTTTTAAATCCATGCTGTTTAACTTACAAACGGTTGCTTCGATTTTCATGCATTTAACCACGATATTCGGGAAGGTCTCCTGCATCATTCATTACTCATTAGCACAGTACGGTTCCATTTGATAGCAGTTGGTTATCAGTGTTCTGTACACTGTATGTATGCAAAGATGATTGTGTATCACCTGAAAGGTACAGTATTATCATCATATATTTCTACTATTTCAGGAACATGCACTAGATGCCTGTTCGCTTCAACTTCATATCAATTCTAGTTTGTTCTCTACATATTTCAATTTACATATTTGTCTCGCGTGATTATGGAAATACTATCACCAATTTAGTAATTAAAAGAATAATTGTTTTTTTTGCAGTGGTATTTCACAATAAAACTTGTCATCATGCCACTTATCTTATGTTTAAATTGATCCTATCGATTAAAAGTATTTATTACTCTTTCTATTCCTAGTAATAATCCTATTAGTTTATTTGATATGTCCACGAATGTTGCTGCAAGTACACACAGAATCCCGTGCAATAGCCCAAGTGATGGATATATGTGCAAATTACCATAACTTGAGATATTATGCCTTTAAGATCATGGATATAACACGCAGGGTGCCGCTAATGCAGGTATGTATGTATGTACCATCCACCTTTCATCATTTAATTGGTTATCAACATGATTTAGTTAATTTGTATTGCAAGCTTGACTCATCACTCATAACGTGCTATCCTCTATAATTGTGGAATTTATGGGATAACGAGCAACGTCACCGCCGTTGATATTCAGGCAATTTTATAAACTCATCATAAAAGCGATACAACACCGGCTGCGTATAGTACATACATTTACGTGTTCCATAATTGCACGTAGCTGTATAAACACGCACATCCAAGCAGTACGTTATTTGAAGCATGCTAATTTAGTCACAATCATGCGTTTAAACCAAATGCATCTTCCATGACTCAGTGTACTGAAACTGACACCTGCGCAAGTCGAAAGCCAAAACGTCTACAAGGACATTCCTGTTACTGATAGTATTACATGACGTTACAGTACATCAACAAGTACCTGGCAGGACACATTCTATCCCGGAGACCTTCAACAAATACCCTGTAAGACACATCCTATATCACAGACCTTCAAAAAGTATACTGTAAAACACATCCTATATCACAGACCTTCAACAAGTATACTGTAAGACACATCCAATATCACAGACCTTCAACAAGTATACTGTAAGACTCATCCTATATCACAGACCTTTAACAAGTATATTGTAAGGCACATCCTATATCACAGACTTTCAAAAAGTATATTATAAGACACATTCTATATCACAGACGTTCAACAAGTATACTGTAAGACACATCCAATATCACAGATAGTCAACAAGTACATTGTAAGACACATTCTATATCACAGACCTTCGACAAGTACACTGTGAGACACATCCTATATCACAGGCCTTCAACAAGTATACTGTCAGACACATCCTATATCACAGACCTTCAACAAGTATACTGTAAGGAACATCCTATATCACAGACCGTCAACAAGTATATTGTAAGACACATCCTATATCACAGACCTTCAACAATTATGCTGTAAGGCACATCTTATATCACAGATCGTCAACAAGTATATTGTAAGATACATCCTATATCACAGACCTTCAACAAGTATACTGTAAGACACATTCTATATCACAGACCTAAAACAAGTATACTGTAAGACACATTCTATATCACAGACTTTCAACAAGTATATTGTAAGGCACATCCTCGATCACAGACCTTCAACAAGTATATTGTAAGACACGTCCTATATAACAGACCTTCAACAAGTATACTGTAAGACACATCCTATATCACAGACCATCAACAAGTATACTGTAAGACACATCCTATATCACAGACCTTCAACAAGTATACTGTAAGACACATCCTATATCACAGACCTTCAACAAGTATATTGTAAGACACGTCCTATATAACAGACCTTCAAGAAGTATACTGTAAGACACATCCTATATCACAGACCATCAACAAGTATACTGTAAGACACATCCTATATCACAGACCTTCAACAAGTATACTGTAAGACACATCCTATATCACAGACCTTCAACAAGTATACTGTAAGACACATCCTATATCACAGACCTTCAACAAGTATACTGTAAGACACATCCTATATCACAGACCTTCAACAAGTATATTGTAAGACACATCCTATTTTACAGACCTACATCAAGTGTATTGTCAGATACATCCTATATCACAGTCTTTCGACAAGTATATTGTAAGACACATCCTATGTCACAGACCTTCAACAAGTATATTGTAAGGCACATCCTATATCACAGACCTTCAACAAGTATACTGTAAGACACATCCTATATCACAGACCTTCAACAAGTATATTGTAAGACACATCCTATTTTACAGACCAACATCAAGTGTATTGTCAGATACATCCTATATCACAGTCTTTCGACAAGTATATTGTAAGACACATCCTATATCACAGACCTTCAACAAGTATATTGTAAGGCACATCCTCTATCACAGACCTTCAACAAGTATATTGTAAGACACGTCCTATATAACAGACCTTCAACAAGTATACTGTAAGACACATCCTATATCACAGACCATCAACAAGTATACTGTAAGACACATCCTATATCACAGACCTTCAACAAGTATACTGTAAGACACATCCTATATCACAGACCTTCAACAAGTATATTGTAAGACACATCCTATTTTACAGACCTACATCAAGTGTATTGTCAGATACATCCTATATCACAGTCTTTCGACAAGTATATTGTAAGACACATCCTATTTTACAGACCTACATCAAGTGTATTGTCAGATACATCCTATATCACAGTCTTTCGACAAGTATATTGTAAGACACATCCTATGTCACAGACATTCAACAAGTATACTGTAAGACACATTCTATATCACAGACATTCAACAAGTATATTGTAAGACACATTCTATATCACAGACCTTCAATAAGAATACTGTAAGACACATCCTATATCACAGACCTTCAACAAGTATACTGTAAGACACATCCTATATCACAGACCTTCAACAAGTATATTGTAAGACACATCCTATGTCAAAGACCTTCAACAAGTTTACTGTAAGGCACATCCTATATCATAGATCTTCAACAAGTATACTGTACGACACATTCTATATCACAGACCTTCAACAAGTATATTGTAAGACACATCCTATATCACAGACCTTCAACAAGTATATTGTAAGGCACATTCTATATCACAGACCTTCAACAAGTATACTATAAGACACATCCTATATCACAGACCTTCAACAAATATATTGTCAGACACATCCTATATCACAGACCTTCAACAAGTATACTGTAAGACACATCCTATATCACAGACCTTCGACAAGTATACTGTAAGACACATCCTAAATCTCAGACCTTCAACAAGTATATTGTATGACACATCCTATTTTACAGACCTTCAACAAGTGTATTGTCAGACACATCTTATATCACAGTCCTTCAACAAGTATATTGTAAGACACATCCTATGTCACAGACACTCAACAAGTATACTGTAAGACACATCCTATATCATAGACCTTCAACAAGTATATTGTAAGACACATCCTATGTCAAAGACCTTCAACAAGTAAACTGTAAGGCACATCCTATATCATAGACCTTCAACACGTATTCTGTACGACACATTCTATATCATAGACCTTCAACAATTATACTGTAAAACACATCCTATATGACAGACCTTCAACAAGTATATTGTAAGACATATCCTATGTCAAAGACCTTCAACATGTATACTGTAAGGCACTTCCTATATCATAGACCTTCAACAAGTGTACTGTAAGGCACATTCCATATCACAGACATTCAACAAGTACATTGTAAGACACATTCTATATCACAGACCTTCGACAAGTACACTGTAAGATACATCCGATATCACAGACCTTCAACAAGTATACTGTAAGACACATCCTATATCACAGACCTTCAACAAGTGTACTGTAACGCACATTTCATATCACAGACATTCAACAAGTACATTGTAAGACACATTCTATATTACAGACCGTCGACAAGTATACTGTAAGACACATTCTATATCACAGACCGTCGACAAGTATACTGTAAGGCACATCCTGGGTGGGTCGGTGTGTGGGTTCAAAAAGAACTATAACAAAGCTAAGAAATGCGAATTCCTATTTGAAAAGGATGATTTTTGCAGAAAACAATAGCTGAAAAGGAGAGAATACGTGTTTTCGTTGAGTAAATATGACCATGACATGTTTTTTCAACCCCGAAAATGACCAAAAAATATGAAAATATTCCAAATAGCCAAATAAATGTGCATGTTTTCTTATTCGGGAGAATGGCGTTCAAATCTATAAAACATTCACAAATCTTTTTCTCCAGAACAACTCATAATGTATTGCTTGCATTTCGCGTATATGCACTAGGTCCGTTAGTCATTCAAAATGAAACGTATTTCAGTTGCCCACTATTTGGTCATGTAACCGAATGTCTAATTTCGGCACGTGTATTAGGATGGACAAGTTTCGGCACGTATATTAGTATATATGGAGTCATATTGCCATGCCAAATTTGAAGAAATGAGCGTCAGTGCTCCCAAGAAACGAATTCCAATAAACACTTACAAAAAAAACTATCAGACAGAATGACATTTGTAAGGCTAATAACAAATACATAATATTCACAGTTTGTATTTCTATATTCCTTTCACAATGTAGAATTCAATGTACTCCTAAAGTACAGTATAATACGCAGATTGACACAGATTTTTATAGCAGGTGAAAGGATACTGTAATGTAATCATTGTAGTATCTGTAATTATTTATTCATTGTTTTGACGTTGTACTTGTTTTAGTTTTAAATTGTATGAGCTGACTCTCGAATTCGAGAATAATAATTTAATATATATATTCATTAATAAAAAGCAACTTCATAAAACCCGCAAAAAATGTGAGATGTAATTTCTGTCTAAATATACCTTTTAAATCCATGCTGTTTAACTTACAAACGATTGCTTCGATTTTCATGCATTTAACCACGATATTCGGGAAGGTCTCCTGCATCATTTATTACTCATTAGCACAGTACGGTGCCATTTGATAGCAGTTGGTTATCAGTGTTCTGTACACTGTATGTATGCAAAGATGATTGTGTATCGCCTGAAAGGTACAGTATTATCATCATATATTTCTACTATTTCAGGAACATGCACTAAATGCCTGTTCGCTTCAACTTCATATCAATTCTAGTTTGTTCTCTACATATTTCAATTTACATATTTGTCTCGCGTGATTATGGAAATACTATCACCAATTTAGTAATTAAAAGAATAATTGGTTTTTTTTGCAGTGGACTTCACAATAAAACTTGTCATCATGCCACTTATCTTATGTTTAAATTTTTCCTATCGATTAAAAGTATTTATTACTCTTTTCTATTCCTAGTAATAATCCTATTAGTTTATTTGATATGTCCACGAATGTTGCTGCAAGTACACACAGAATCCCGTGCAATAGCCCAAGTGATGGATATATGTGCAAATTACCATAACTTGAGATATTATGCCTTTAAGATCATGGATATAACACGCAGGGTGCCGCTAATGCAGGTATGTATGTATGTACCATCCACCATTCATCATTTAATTGGTTATCAACATGATTTAGTTAATTTGTATTGAAAGCTTGACTCATCACTCATAACGTGCTATCCTCTATAATTGTGGAATTTATGGGATAACGAGCAACGTCACCGCCGTTATTATTCAGGCAATTTTATAAACTCATCATAAAAGCGATACAACACCGGCTGCGTATAGCACATACATTTACGTGTTCCATAATTCCACGTAGCTGTATAAACACGCACATCCAAGCAGTACGTTATTTGAAGCATGCTAATTTAGTCACAATCATGCGTTTAAACCAAATGCATCTTCCATGACTCAGTGTACTGAAACTGACACCTGCGCAAGTCGAAAGCCAAAACGTCTACAAGGACATTCCTGTTACTGATAGTATTACATGACGTTACAGTACATCAACAAGTACCTGGCAGGACACATTCTATCCCGGAGACCTTCAACAAATACCTTGTAAGACACATTCTATATCACAGACCTTCAAAAAGTATACTGTAAAACACATCCTATATCACAGACCTTCAACAAGTATACTGTAAGACACATCCAATATCACAGACCTTCAACAAGTATACTGTAAGACACATCCTATATCACAGACCTTCAACAAGTATATTGTAAGGCACATCCTATATCACAGACTTTCAAAAAGTATATTATAAGACACATTCTATATCACAGACGTTCAACAAGTATACTGTAAGACACATCCAATATCACAGACCGTCAACAAGTACATTGTAAGACACATTCTATATCACAGACCTTCGACAAGTACACAGTGAGACACATCCTATATCACAGGCCTTCAACAAGTATACTGTCAGACACATTCTATATCACAGACCTTCAACAAGTATACTGTAAGGAACATCCTATATCACAGACCGTCAACAAGTATATTGTAAGACACATCCTATATCACAGACCTTCAACAATTATGCTGTAAGGCACATCTTATATCACAGATCGTCAACAAGTATATTGTAAGATACATCCTATACCACAGACCTTCAACAAGTATACTGTAAGACACATTCTATATCACAGACCTAAAACAAGTATACTGTAAGACACATTCTATATCACAGACTTTCAACAAGTATATTGTAAGGCACATCCTCTATCACAGACCTTCAACAAGTATATTGTAAGACACGTCCTATATAACACACCTTCAACAAGTATACTGTAAGACACATCCTATATCACAGACCATCAACAAGTATACTGTAAGACACATCCTATATCACAGACCTTCAACAAGTATACTGTAAGACACATCCTATATCACAGACCTTCAACAAGTATACTGTAAGACACATCCTATATCACAGACCTTCAACAAGTATACTGTAAGACACATCCTTTATCACAGACCTTCAACAAGTATATTGTAAGACACATCCTATTTTACAGGCCTACATCAAGTGTATTGTCAGATACATCCTATATCACAGTTTTTCGACAAGTATATTGTAAGACACATCCTATGTCACAGACATTCAACAAGTATACTGTAAGACACATTCTATATCACAGACCTTCAACAAGTATATTGTAAGACACATTCTATATCACAGCCCTTCAATAAGAATACTGTAAGACACATCCTATATCACAGACCTTCAACAAGTATACTGTAAGACACATCCTATATCACAGACCTTCAACAAGTATATTGTAAGACACATCCTATGTCAAAGACCTTCAACAAGTTTACTGTAAGGCACATCCTATATCATAGATCTTCAACAAGTATACTGTACGACACATTCTATATCACAGACCTTCAACAAGTATATTGTAAGACACATCCTATATCACAGACCTTCAACAAGTATATTGTAAGGCACATTCTATATCACAGACCTTCAACAAGTATACTATAAGACACATCCTATATCACAGACCTTCAACAAATATATTGTCAGACACATCCTATATCACAGACCTTCAACAAGTATACTGTAAGACACATCCTATATCACAGACCTTCGACAAGTATACTGTAAGACACATCCTATATCTCAGACCTTCAACAAGTATATTGTATGACACATCCTATTTTACAGACCTTCAACAAGTGTATTGTCAGACACATCCTATATCACAGTCCTTCAACAAGTATATTGTAAGACACATCCTATGTCACAGACACTCAACAAGTATACTGTAAGACACATCCTATATCATAGACCTTCAACAAGTATATTGTAAGACACATCCTATGTCAAAGACCTTCAACAAGTAAACTGTAAGGCACATCCTATATCATAGACCTTCAACACGTATTCTGTACGACACATTCTATATCATAGACCTTCAACAATTATACTGTAAAACACATCCTATATGACAGTCCTTCAACAAGTATATTGCAAGACACATCCTATGTCACAGACACTCAACAAGTATACTGTAAGACACATCCTATATCATAGACCTTCAACAAGTATACTGTAAGACACATCCTATATCACAGACCTTCAACAAGTGTACTGTAAGGCACATTCCATATCACAGACATTCAACAAGTACATTGTAAGACACATTCTATATCACAGACCTTCGACAAGTACACTGTAAGATACATTCTATATCACAGACCTTCAACAAGTATATTGTAAGACACATCCTATATCACAGACCTTCAACAAGTATATTGTAAGGCACATTCTATATCACAGACCTTCAACAAGTATACTATAAGACACATCCTATATCACAGACCTTCAACAAATATATTGTCAGACACATCCTATATCACAGACCTTCAACAAGTATACTGTAAGACACATCCTATATCACAGACCTTCGACAAGTATACTGTAAGACACATCCTATATCTCAGACCTTCAACAAGTATATTGTATGACACATCCTATTTTACAGACCTTCAACAAGTGTATTGTCAGACACATCCTATATCACAGTCCTTCAACAAGTATATTGTAAGACACATCCTATGTCACAGACACTCAACAAGTATACTGTAAGACACATCCTATATCATAGACCTTCAACAAGTATATTGTAAGACACATCCTATGTCAAAGACCTTCAACAAGTAAACTGTAAGGCTCATCCTATATCATAGACCTTCAACACGTATTCTGTACGACACATTCTATATCATAGACCTTCAACAATTATACTGTAAAACACATCCTATATGACAGTCCTTCAACAAGTATATTGTAAGACACATCCGATGTCACAGACACTCAACAAGTATACTGTAAGACACATCCTATATCATAGACCTTCAACAAGTATACTGTAAGACACATCCTATATCACAGACCTTCAACAAGTGTACTGTAAGGCACATTCCATATCACAGACATTCAACAAGTACATTGTAAGACACATTCTATATCACAGACCTTCGACAAGTACACTGTAAGATACATCCTATATCACAGACCTTCAACAAGTATACTGTAAGACACATCCTATATCACAGACCTTCAACAAGTGTACTGTAACGCACATTTCATATCACAGACATTCAATAAGTACATTGTAAGACACATTCTATATCACAGACCGTCGACAAGTACACTGTAAGGCACATCCTGGGTGGGTCGGTGTGTGGGTTCAAAAAGAACTATAACAAAGCTAAGAAATGCGAATTCCTATTTGAAAAGGATGATTTTTGCAGAAAACAATAGCTGAAAAGGAGAGAATACGTGTTTTCGTTGAGTAAATATGACCATGACATGTTTTTTCAACCCCGAAAATGACCAAAAAATATGAAAATATTCCAAATAGCCAAATAAATGTGCATGTTTTCTTATTCGGGGGAATGGCGTTCAAATCTATAAAACATTCACAAATCTTTTTCTCCAGAACAACTCATAATGTATTGCTTGCATTTCGCGTGTATGCACTAGGTCAGTTAGTCATTCAAAATGAAACGTATTTCAGTTGCCCACTATTTGGTCATGTAACCGAATGTCTAATTTCGGCACGTGTATTAGGATGGACAAGTTTCGGCACGTATATTAGTATATATGGAGTCACATTGCCATGCCAAATTTGAAGAAATGAGCGTCAGTGCTCCCAAGAAACGAATTCCAATAAACACTTACAAAAAAACTATCGGACAGAATGACATTTGTAAGGCTAATAACAAATACATAATATTCACAGTTTGTATTTCTATATTCCTTTCACAATGTAGAATTCAATGTACTCCTAAAGTACAGTATAATTCGTAGATTTACACAGATTTTTATAGTAGGTGAAAGGATACTGTAATATAATCATTGTAGTATCTGTAATTATTTATTCATTGTTTTGACGTTGTACTTGTTTTAGTTTTGAATTGTATGAGCTGACTCTCGAATTCGAGAATAATAATTTAATATATATATTCATAAATAAAAAGCAACTTCATAAAACCCGCAAAAAATGTGAGATGTCATTTCTGTCTAAATATACCTTTTAAATCCATGCTGTTTAACTTACAAACGGTTGCTTCGATTTTCATGCATTTAACCACGATATTCGGGAAGGTCTCCTGCATCATTTTGTGACCATTCGTGATATTATATGGTTCAGCAACATTTCTAATATTAACACACTGTGGTCATGGCAAACATTCATTGTTTTTTTCATGTCTTGACATTTCATAGGGCATAAATCTGCCGTATTTTCGTTCATTTTGTATTTTTATTTGAGCCTGTGCCGCCAGGTGACTTTCCAAGATGGCCGCCGCCATGGTGAATCAGGAACATGTCGGATTGACAAGACGGAATGGGATCCAATGTGAATCCATTGATGGTGTGAGTATTGCTACCTATGTGGAGGTGATTGCAACAATCGTTGAGCCCAAAAGTATTGTTGCAGCCTCTCGTGTAAATGGTGCTGCTATTATTTTCGTGGATTCATTGAAGTCTGTTGACACAGTCACTGCTTTGGGGCAGATAAAGATTGGTGACATTCCTGTACACGTGAGCCCACTGGTGAAACCTGCAACTAAAATTGTGCTATCAGGTGTTCCACCTTTTGTGCCAAACGATTTAATACAACATGAATTGTCTCGTTATGGTCGAATTGCCGGTGAAATCAAAGCAATATCACTTGGATGTAAAAAACCCGCACTGAGACATGTTAACTCGTTCAGACGGCAATTATATATGCATATTGAGGATAAACTTATTGACACTTTCAACATTGAATTTGATCAACAACTATACAAGATTTATGTTACTACAAATAATGTTACATGTTATAAATGTCATCGTATTGGGCATATTCAGCGCAATTGCACGACAAGAGAGAACAATAAAACTAGTGATAATGTACATAATAATGACATGACACGTGCCGAAGTACAGCAGCACACGCCACTCGACCTGTTGTCTAATCGGGAACCTGACAAAATCCAATTATTAACGGAGGACGCTGGACATGAACCCGTTGAACAGTCTATTCAACCTGATGTTAATGAGGTTAAACATAGTATTGAAGGAAAAGACGAAAATCTGGATCGATCTACTGTCTCTCACGATAATGAGCTCGATAACAAACCGGAAAAGCGTGCCATAATAGATCAGGAATGCGACCCTTGTAAGTCGGTCAATGAAAACAATGGCTCGATTAAAGTTCAAGCAACAGGTGACAAGATTTTAACCATGAAAACTACTGCATCGACAGCTACTGCTGAACCCGAACCCGAAGTCCCCACAATGGAAACCTGTGATGATCAGAGTGTCACTATTGACGATTCTGTAGATGAAGATATGGATCTAACTGTGTCAGAGGAGTCCACTCAGGAGGTCCGACATGCTATCGCTAACGATTATTATGTGCTTAGTGATGAAGTAATCAAAGAGTTTTTAAAAGCCGCTGCTAAATCAAGGAAACTGATAGATTTCGCACATCGATTTTGTCCGAATATGAAACTGCTTGTCACATCTATTAATTGCTATGCAAAATATCTTCCATCTGGTGAAGAAAGGCATAATGTCAAGCGCATATCGCGCACGTTAGTACAAGGTATGAATAGGGAACCAAACAAACCAGACGCATGTCACGAGATTGAAGGATCTGCACGAAATGACTTGTTAATGAAAAAGCGTGGAATTCCATCTTAATCTCCTCGTAAAACTCGAAACGAACTGGTATGAAAGATAACTTTGACCTGATCATGACTGTTATGTATCATTCAGCTTAAAAAAAAATATATATTTATGTATTTAATCGATTTACATTACAATGATATCATTTAATAAGATAATTGTTTTACTTTTTTTATACAGTTAATATAACTAGTTTCTTTTATCTATTTATTAATTTATTCGATGCTTTATCTACAAGACACTCGATATAAGTTAATGAGATAATCAATATATATTTTATACAGTATGTATGTATGTATGTATGTATGTATGTATGTATGTATGTATGTATGTATGTATGTATGTATGTATGTATGTATGTATGTATGTATGTATGTATGTATGTATGTACCATCCACCATTCATCATTTAATTGGTTATCAACATGATTTAGTTAATTTGTATTGAAAGTTTGACTCATCACTCATGACGTGCTATCCTCTATAATTGAGGAATTTATTGGATAACGAGCAACGTCACCGCCGTTATTATTCAGGCAATTTTATAAACTCATCATAAAAGCGATACAACATCGGCTGAGTATAGTACATACATTTACGTGTTCCATAGCTGTATAAACACGCACATCCAAGCAGTAAGTTACTTAAAGCATGCTTATTTAGTCACAATCATGCTTTTAAACCAAATGCATCTTCCATGACTCAGTGTACTGAAACTGACACCTGCGCAAGTCGAAAGCCAAAACGTCTACGAGGACATTCCTGTTACTGATAGTATTACATGACGTTACTGTCCATGAACAATTACCTGGCAGGACACATTTTATCCCGGAGACCTTCAACAAATACCTTGTAAGACACATGCTATATCACAGACCTTCAAAAAGTATACTGTAAGACACATCCTATATCACAGACCTTCAACAAGTATACTGTAAGACACATCCTATATCACAACCCTTCAACAAGTATACTGTAAGACACATCCAATATCACATACCTTCCAGAAGTATAGTGTAAGACACATCCTATATCACAGACCTTCAACAATTATATTGTAAGACACATTCTATATCACAGAATTTCAACAAGTAGACTGTAAGACGCATCCTATATCACAGACCTTCAACAAGTACATTGTAAGACACATTCTATATCAAAGACATTCGACAAGTAGACTGTGAGACACATCCTATAATTGGTATAGTACAGGTGTGATGGTTCAAATACCAAAATGGCAACAGTAACAGAAAGACTTCCCTGGCGGCGAAGATAACATACGAACACGGAGCCAACAGATGAGGTTTCAACTGGTACTGGTATTACTGGTATTATACTGGAAGGCACATCCTATATCATAGACCTTCAACAAGTATACTGTAAGGCACATCCTATATCACAGACCGTCGACAAGTATATCGTAAGACGCATCCTATATCACAGACCTTCAACAAGTACATTGTAAGACACATTCTATATCAAAGACATTCGACAAGTAGACTGTGAGACACATCCTATAATTGATATAGTACAGGTGTGATGGTTCAAATACCAAAATGGCAACAGTAACAGAAAGACTTCCCTGGCGGCGAAGATAACATACGAACACGGAGCCAACAGATGAGGTTTCAACTGGTACTGGTATTACTGGTATTATACTGGAAGGCACATCCTATATCATAGACCTTCAACAAGTATACTGTAAGGCACATCCTATATCACAGACCGTCGACAAGTATATTGTAAGACACTTTCTATATCACAGACCTTCAACAAGTATATTGTAAGATACATTCTATATCACAGACCTTCAAAGAGTATACTGTAAGACACATCCAATATCACAGACCTTCAACAAGTATACTGTAAGACACATCCTATATCACAGACCTTCAACAAGTACATTGTAAGACACATTCTATATCACAGACCTTCGACAGGTACACTGTGAGACACATCCCATATCACAGGCCTTTAACAAGTATACTGTAAGACACATCCTATATCACAGACCTTCAACAAGTATACTGTAAGAAACATCCTATATCACAGACCTTCAACCAGTATATTGTAAGACACATCGTATATCACAGTCAATCTACAAGTATATTGCAAGACACATTCTATATTACAGACCTTCAACAAGTATATTGTAAAGCACAACCTATATCACAGACCTTCAACAAGTATATTGTCAGACACATCCTATATCACAGACCTTCAACAAGTATAATGTCAGACACATCTTATACCAACTTGGATAAACATGTTTGACCATGTAATTCGACCCATTCTGACTTATGGATGTGAGATTTGGGGTTCAGAAAATACACAGATAGAAGTTACCCAGAAATGCTCAACCTTAAAATGTCTAAAATGTTACTACAAGTTAATCAGGCGTCAACAAACTTAGCGGTGCGTGGTGAACTGGGCAGACAACCAATATCAGTCTTTATAAATAAAATGATGATTAGATATTGGCATAATATTTTCAATACCAAAAAACACATCCTAATAAATGATGCAATTACATGCAATATTCATAATCAGCTAAAATGGGCAAAATCAGTGCAGGAAATAATAGGAAGTGAAATAAATGGATTTTGGAGTAGAGGTAAAAAAAATATACAACAAATAAGTAGCCAAATAGAAAAGAATTATATTGAATTATGGAAAAAACAAATAACCTCAAAAAAATCATCTTCAGGTGAAAATAATAAATTAAGAACTTATTGTAAATTCAAAAATAAATTCAAAATGGAACAGTATTTAACACAAATTAAAGACTCCCACTATAGAAAAAGTATCTGTAAATTCAGGATAAGTGAACATGGTCTAATGATAGAGAAGGGTAGGCATGTTAGACCAAAAATAAAGTTTGAAGAAAGTGTATGCAAAAAGTGTGATACGGATGCAGTGGAGGATGAATTCCATTTCCTGATTGATTGTCCAAGTCATAAAAATGCAAGATGTAAGCTGTTTGGAAAAATTGCTTATATACATCCATATTTTAATTTGATGAAACCAGATGACAAGTTCATATACATTATGAGCAATGTAGATAAGGAACTTGCGAACTATATTAGAGAATGTGGTGCATTTTAAATATATATATCAATATTTCATAATTTTAAATATGTATTTATTTAAACTACATATTAATTTCTTCCTTTTTTTAATTTTAATTATTAGTTTAGCACTTGACTGTATGTTCTCTTCAAACAGAATGATGTCAATAAAGCATTATTATATTACATACCTTCAACCAGTATATTGTTAGACACATCCTATATAACAGACCTTCAACAAGTATACTGTAAGACACATTCTATATCACAGACATTCAACAAGTATACTGTAAGCCACATTCCATATCACAGACCTTGAACAAGTACATTGAAAGACATATTCTATATCACAGACCTTCGACAAGTACACTGTAAGACACATCCTATATCACAGACCATCAACAAGTATAATGTCAGACACATCCTATATCTCAGACCTTCAACAAGTATACTGTAAGGCACATCCTATATCATAGAATTTCAACAAGTATACTGTAAGACACATCCTATATCACATACCTTCAACAAGTATACTGTAAGGCACATACTATATCACAGACCTTCAACAAGTATACTGTAAGCCACATTCCATATCACAGACCTTCAACAAGTACACTGTAAGACACAGCCTATATCACAGGCCTTCAACAAGTATACTGTCAGACACATCCTATATCACAGACCTTCAACAGGTATACTGTAAGGCACATCCTATATCATAGACCTTCAAAAAGTATACTGTAAGACACATCCTATATCACATACCTTCAACAAGTATACTGTAAGGCACATACTATATCACAGACCTTCAACAAGTATACTGTAAGACACATTCAATATCACAGACCTTCAACAAGTATATTGTAAGGCACATCCTATATCACAAACCTTCAACAAGTATATTGTCAGACACATCCTATATCACAGACCTTCAACAAATATAATGTCAGACACATCTTATATTACATACCTTCAACCAGTATATTGTTAGACACATCCTATATCACAGACCTTCAACAAGTATACTGTAAGAAACATCCTATATCACAGACCTTCAACCAGTATATTGTTAGACACATCGTATATCACAGTCAATCTACAAGTATATTGTAAGACACATTCTATATTACAGACCTTCAACAAGTATATTGTAAAGCACATTCTATATCACAGTCCTTCAACAAGTATATTGTCAGACACATCCTATATCACAGACCTTCAATAAGTCTAATGTCAGACACATCTTATACCAACTTGGATAAACATGTTTGACCATGTAATTCGACCCATTCTGACTTATGGATGTGAGATTTGGGGTTCAGAAAAATACACAGATATAAGTTACTCAGAAATGCTCAACCTTAAAATGTCCGAAATGTTACTACAAGTTAATCAGGCGTCAACAAACTTAGCGGTGCGTGGTGAACTGGGCAGACAACCAATATCAGTCTTTATAAATAAAATGATGATTAGATATTGGCATAATATTTTCAATACCAAAAAACACATCCTAATAAATGATGCAATTACATGCAATATTCATAACCAGGTAAAATGGGCAAAATCAGTGCAGGAAATAATAGGAAGTGAAATAAATGGATTTTGGAGTAGAGGTAAAAAAAAAATATACAACAAATAAGTAGCCAAATAGAAAAGAATTATATTGAATTATGGAAAAAACAAATAACCTCAAAAAAATCATCTTCAGGTGAAAATAATAAATTAAGAACTTATTGTAAATTCAAAAATGAATTCAAAATGGAACAGTATTTAACACAAATTAAAGACCCCCACTATAGAAAAGTATCTGTAAATTCAGGACAAGTGAACATGGTCTAATGATAGAGAAGGGTAGGCATGTTAGACCAAAAATAAAGTTTGAAGAAAGTGTATGCAAAAAGTGTGATACGGATGCAGTGGAGGATGAATTCCATTTCCTGATTGATTGTCCAAGTCATAAAAATGCAAGATGTAAGCTGTTTGGAAAAATTGCTTATATACATCCATATTTTAATTTGATGAAACCAGATGACAAGTTCATATACATTATGAGCAATGTAGATAAGGAACTTGCGAACTATATTAGAGAATGTGGTGCATTTTAAATATATATATCAATATTTCATAATTTTAAATATGTATTTATTTAAACTACATATTAATTTCTTCCTTTTTTTTAATTTTAATTATTAGTTTAGCACTTGACTGTATGTTCTCTTCAAACAGAATGATGTCAATAAAGCATTATTATATTACATACCTTCAACCAGTATATTGTTAGACACATCCTATATAACAGACCTTCAACAAGTATACTGTAAGACACATTCTATATCACAGACATTCAACAAGTATACTGTAAGCCACATTCCATATCACAGACCATCAACAAGTACATTGAAAGACATATTCTATATCACAGACCTTCGACAAGTACACTGTAAGACACATCCTATATCACAGACCATCAACAAGTATAATGTCAGACACATCCTATATCTCAGACCTTCAACAAGTATACTGTAAGGCACATCCTATATCATAGAATTTCAACAAGTATACTGTAAGACACATCCTATATCACAGACCTTCAACAAGTATACTGTAAGGCACATACTATATCACAGACCTTCAACAAGTATACTGTAAGCCACATTCCATATCACAGACCTTCAACAAGTACATTGTAAGACATATTCTATATCACAGACCTTCGACAAGTACACTGTAAGACACAGCCTATATCACAGGCCTTCAACAAGTATACTGTCAGACACATCCTATATCACAGACCTTCAACAGGTATACTGTAAGGCACATCCTATATCATAGACCTTCAAAAAGTATACTGTAAGACACATCCTATATCACATACCTTCAACAAGTATACTGCAAGGCACATACTATATCACAGACCTTCAACAAGTATACTGTAAGACACATTCAATATCACAGACCTTCAACAAGTATATTGTAAGGCACATCCTATATCACAAACCTTCAACAAGTATATTGTCAGACACATCCTATATCACAGACCTTCAACAAATATAATGTCAGACACATCTTATATTACATACCTTCAACCAGTATATTGTTAGACACATCCTATATCACAGACCTTCAACAAGTATACTGTAAGAAACATCCTATATCACAGACCTTCAACCAGTATATTGTTAGACACATCGTATATCACAGTCAATCTACAAGTATATTGTAAGACACATTCTATATTACAGACCTTCAACAAGTATATTGTAAAGCACATTCTATATCACAGTCCTTCAACAAGTATATTGTCAGACACATCCTATATCACAGACCTTCAACAAGTCTAATGTCAGACACATCTTATACCAACTTGGATAAACATGTTTGACCATGTAATTCGACCCATTCTGACTTATGGATGTGAGATTTGGGGTTCAGAAAAATACACAGATAGAAGTTACTCAGAAATGCTCAACCTTAAAATGTCCGAAATGTTACTACAAGTTAATTAGGCGTCAACAAACTTAGCGGTGCGTGGTGAACTGGGCAGACAACCAATATCAGTCTTTATAAATAAAATGATGATTAGATATTGGCATAATATTTTCAATACCAAAAAACATATCCTAATAAATGATGCAATTACATGCAATATTCATAATCAGCTAAAATGGGCAAAATCAGTGCAGGAAATAATAGGAAGTGAAATAAATGGATTTTGGAGTAGAGGTAAAAAAAAATATACAACAAATAAGTAGCCAAATAGAAAAGAATTATATTGAATTATGGAAAAAACAAATAACCTCAAAAAAATCATCTTCAGGTGAAAATAATAAATTAAGAACTTATTGTAAATTCAAAAATGAATTCAAAATGGAACAGTATTTAACACAAATTAAAGACCCCCACTATAGAAAAAGTATCTGTAAATTCAGGACAAGTGAACATGGTCTAATGATAGAGAAGGGTAGGCATGTTAGACCAAAAATAAAGTTTGAAGAAAGTGTATGCAAAAAGTGTGATACGGATGCAGTGGAGGATGAATTCCATTTCCTGATTGATTGTCCAAGTCATAAAAATGCAAGATGTAAGCTGTTTGGAAAAATTGCTTATATACATCCATATTTTAATTTGATGAAACCAGATGACAAGTTCATATACATTATGAGCAATGTAGATAAGGAACTTGCGAACTATATTAGAGAATGTGGTGAATTTTAAATATATATATCAATATTTCATAATTGTGAATATGTATTTATTTAAACTACATATTAATTTCTTCCTTCTTTTTTTTAATTTTAATTATTAGTTTAGCACTTGACTGTATGTTCTCTTCAAACAGAATGTTGTCAATAAAGCATTATTATATTACATACCTTCAACCAGTATATTGTTAGACACATCCTATATCACAGACCTTCAACAAGTATACTGTAAGACACATTCTATATCACAGACCTTCAACAAGTATACTGTAAGCCACATTCCATATCACAGACCTTCAACAAGTACATTGAAAGACATATTCTATATCACAGACCTTCGACAAGTACACTGTAAGACACATCCTATATAACAGGCCTTCAACAAGTATACTGTAAGGCACATCCTGTATCATAGAATTTCAACAAGTATACTGTAAGACACATCCTATATCACAGACCTTCAACAAGTATACTGTAAGGCACATACTATATCACAGACATTCAACAAGTATACTGTAAGACACATCCTATGTCAAAGACCTTCAACAAGTATACTGTAAGGCACATCCTATATCATAGACCTTCAACAAGTATACTGTACGACACATTCTATATCATAGACCTTTAACATGTTTACTGTAAGACACATCATATATCACAGACCTTCAACAAGTATACTGTAAGACACATCCTATATCACAGACCTTCAAAAAGCATACTGTAAGCCACATTCCATATCACCGACCTTCAACAAGTACATTGTAAGACACATTCGATATCACAGACCTTCGACAAGTACAGTGTAAGGCACTTCCTATATCACAGACCGTCAACAAGTACATGTATATTGTAAGACACATCCTATATCACAGACTGTCGACAAGTATACCTTAAGACACATACTACATCACAGACCTTCAACAAGTATATTGTAAGACACATTCTATATCACATACCATCAACAAGTATACTGTAATGCACATTCCATATCACAGACATTCGACAAGTACATTGTGAGACACATCCTATATCACAGACCTTCAACAAGTATACTGTAAGACACATCCTATATCACAGACCTTCAACAAGTATACTGTAAGCCACATTCCATATCACAGACCATCAACAAGTACATTGAAAGACATATTATATATCACAGACCTTCGACAAGTACACTATAAGACACATCCTATATCACAGGCCTCCAACAAGTATAATGTCAGACACACCCTATATCACAGACCTTCAACAACTATATTGTAAGGCACATCCTATATCACAAACCTTCAACAAGTATATTGTCAGACACATCCTATATCACAGACCTTCAACAAGTATAATGTCAGACACATCTTATATTACATACCTTCAACCAGTATATTGTTAGACACATCCTATATCACAGACCTTCAACAAGTATACTGTAAGCCACATCCTATGTCACAGACATTCAACAAGTATACTGTAAGACACATCCTATGTCAAAGACCTTCAACAAGTATACAGTACGACACATTCTATATCATAGACCTTCAACAAGTATACTGTAAGACACATCATATATCACAGACCTTCAACAAGTATAGTGTAAGACACATCCTATATCACAGACCTTCTACAAGCATACTGTTAGCCACATACCATATCACAGACCTTCAACAAGTACATTGTAAGACACATTCTATATCACAGACCTTCGACAATTACACTGTAAGACACATCCTATATCACAGGCCTTCAACAAGTATAATGTCAGACACATCCTATATCACAGACCTTCAATAAGTATACTGTAAGGCACATCCTATATCATAGAATTTCAACAAGTATACTGTAAGACACATCCTAAATCACAGACCGTCAACAAGTATACTGTAAGGCACATACTATATCACAGACCTTCATCAAGTATACAGTAAGACACATTCTATATGACAGACCTTCAACAAGTATATTGTAAGGCACATCCTATATCACAAACCTTCAACAAGTATATTGTCAGACACATCCTATATCACAGACCTTCAACAAGTATAATGTCAGACACATCTTATATTACATACCTTCAACCAGTATATTGTTAGACACATCCTATATCACAGATCTTCACCAAGTATACTGTAAGACACATCCAATATCACAGTCAATCAACAAGTATATTGTAAGACACATTCTATATTACAGACCTTCAACAAGTATATTGTAAAGCGCATCCTATATCACAGACCATCAACAAGTATATTGTCAGACACATCTTATATCACAGACCTTCAACAAGTATACTGTAAGGCACATAATATATCATAGACCATCAACAAGTATACTGTAAAACACATCCTATATCACAGACCTTCAACAAGTATACTGTAAGACACATCCTATATCACAGACCTTCAACAAGTATATTGCAAGACACATCCTATATCACAGACCTTCAACAAGTGTATTGTCAGACACATCCTATATCACAGTCCTTCAACAAGTACATTGTAAGACACATAATATGTCACAGACATTCAACAAGTGTACTGTATGACACATCCTATGTCAAAGACCTTCAACAAGTATACTGTAAGACACATCCTATATCACAGACCTTCAACAAGTATACTGTAAGCCACATTCCATATCACCGACCTTCAACAAGTACATTGTAAGACACATCCTATATCACAGACTGTCGACAAGTATACCTTAAGACACAGACTACATCACAGACCTTCAACAAGTATATTGTAAGACACATTCTATATCACATACCTTCAACAAGTATACTGTAATGCACATTCCATATCACAGACATTCGACAAGTACATTGTGAGACACATCCTATATCACAGACCTTCAACAAGTATACTGTAAGACACATCCTATATCACAGACCTTCAACAAGTATACTGTAAGCCACATTCCATATCACAGACCATCAACAAGTACATTGAAAGACATATTATATATCACAGACCTTCGACAAGTACACTATAAGACACATCCTATATCACAGGCCTTCAACAAGTATAATGTCAGACACATCCTATATCACAGACCTTCAACAAGTATACTGTAAGGCACAACCTATATCATAGAATTTCAACAAGTATACTGTAAGATACATCCTATATCACAGACCTTCAACAAGTATACTGTAAGGCACATACTATATCACAGACCTTCAGCAAGTATATTGTAAGGCACATCCTATATCACAAACCTTCAACAAGTATATTGTCAAACACATCCTATATCACAGACCTTCAACAAGTATAATGTCAGACACATCTTATATTACATACCTTCAACCAGTATATTGTTAGACACATCCTATATCACAGACCTTCAACAAGTATACTGTAAGCCACATCCTATGTCACAGACATTCAACAAGTATACTGTAAGACACATCCTATGTCAAAGACCTTCAACAAGTATACAGTACGACACATTCTATATCATAGACCTTCAACAAGTATACTGTAAGACACACCATATATCACAGACCTTCAACAAGTATAGTGTAAGACACATCCTATATCACAGACCTTCTACAAGCATACTGTAAGCCACATACCATATCACAGACCTTCAACAAGTACATTGTAAGACACATTCTATATCACAGACCTTCGACAATTACACTGTAAGACACATCCTATATCACAGGCCTTCAACAAGTATAATGTCAGACACATCCTATATCACAGACCTTCAATAAGTATACTGTAAGGCACATCCTATATCATAGAATTTCAACAAGTATACTGTAAGACACATCCTAAATCACAGACCGTCAACAAGTATACTGTAAGGCACATACTATATCACAGACCTTCAACAAGTATACAGTAAGACACATTCTATATGACAGACCTTCAACAAGTATATTGTAAGGCACATCCTATATCACAAACCTTCAACAAGTATATTGTCAGACACATCCTATATCACAGACCTTCAACAAGTATAATGTCAGACACATCTTATATTACATACCTTCAACCAGTATATTGTTAGACACATCCTATATCACAGATCTTCACCAAGTATACTGTAAGATACATCCTATATCACAGATCTTCAACCAGTATATTGTAAGACACATCGTATATCACAGTCAATCAACAAGTATATTGTAAGACACATTCTATATTACAGACCTTCAACAAGTATATTGTAAAGCACATCCTATATCACAGACCATCAACAAGTATATTGTCAGACACATCTTATATCACAGACCTTCAACAAGTATACTGTAAGGCACATAATATATCATAGACCTTCAACAAGTATACTGTAAAACACATCCTATATCACAGACCTTCAACAAGTATACTGTAAGACACATCCTATATCACAGACCTTCAACAAGTATATTGCAAGACACATCCTATATCACAGACCTTCAACAAGTGTATTGTCAGACACATCCTATATCACAGTCCTTCAACAAGTACATTGTAAGACACATAATATGTCACAGACATTCAACAAGTGTACTGTATGACACATCCTATGTCAAAGACCTTCAACAAGTATACTGTAAGACACATCCTATATCACAGACCTTCAACAAGTATACTGTAAGCCACATTCCATATCACAGACCTTCAACAAGTACTTTGAAAGACATATTCTATATCGCAGACCTTTGACAAGTACACTGTAAGACACATCCTATATCACAGGCCTTCAACAATTATAATGTCAGACACATCCTATATCACAGACCTTCAACAAGTATACTGTAAGGCACATCCTATATCATAGAATTTCAACAAGTATACTGTAAGACACATCCTAAATCACAGACCTTCAACAGGTATACTGTAAGGCACATACTATATCACAGACCTTCAACAAGTATACAGTAAGACACATTCTATAAGACAGACCTTCAACAAGTATATTGTAAGGCACATCCTATATCACAAACCTTCAACAAGTATATTGTCAGACACATCCTATATCACAGACCTTCAACAAGTATAATGTCAGACACATCTTATATTACATACCTTCAACCAGTATATTGTTAGACACATCCTATATCACAGATCTTCAACCAGTATATTGTAAGACACATCGTATATTACAGTCAATCAACAAGTATATTGTAAGACACATTCTATATTACAGACCTTCAACAAGTATATTGTCAGACACATCTTATATCACAGACCTTCAACAAGTATACTGTAAGGCACATAATATATCATAGACGTTCAACAAGTATACTGTAAAACACATCCTATATCACAGACCTTCAACAAGTATATTGTCAGACACATCTTATATCACAGACCTTCAACAAGTATACTGTAAGGCACATAATATATCATAGACCTTCAACAAGTATACTGTAAAACACATCCTATATCACATACCTTCAACAAGTATACTGTAAGACACATCCTATATCACAGACCTTCAACAAGTATATTGCAAGACACATCCTATATCACAGACCTTCAACAAGTGTATTGTCAGACACATCCTATATCACAGTCCTTCAACAAGTACATTGTAAGACACATCATATGTCACAGACATTCAACAAGTATACTGTAAGACACATCCTATATCATAGACCTTCAACAAGTATACTGTAAGACACATCCTATATCACAGACATTTAACAAGTATACTGTAAGACACATCCTATATCACAGACCTTCGACAAGTATACTGTAAGCCACATTCCATATCACAGACCTTCAAGAAGTACATTGTAAGACACATTATATATCGCAGACCTTCAACAAGTACACTGTAAGACACATCCTATATCACAGGCCTTCAACAAGTATACTGTCAGGCACATCCTATATCACAGACCTTCAACAAGTATACTGTAAGGCACATCCTATATCATAGACCTTCAACAAGTATACTGTAAGACACATTCTATATCACAGACCTTCAAGAAGTATACTGTAAGACACATCCTATATAACAGACCTTCAACAATTTTACTGTAAGACACGTCCTATATCACAGACCTTCAAGAAATATACTGTAAGACTCATCCTATATCACAGACCTTCAACAAGTACATTGTAAGACACATCCTATATCACAGACCTTCAACAAGTATATTGTCACAAACCTTCAACCAGTATATTGCAATGATAAAAAAATATAGTGATATTTAAACTCAATTACATCAATTTCCTGTACGGCGACTGTTTATTTTTTCTTCAGAAATTTGTACGCATTTATTTACACTATTATACAATGTTGTTGCAAACATAATTCATAATATTGCTATCATAAAATAATTTTATCTTCTCAGGAGGCCAGTAACGTGCACCTTGACATCATGAAGAAACTTCCATGGATTAGTCGTCAAAAATGTCAGTTTCATACTGACGAGGTAATATCGAACGTGTCATGTTTAATTAGTATGTGCATCAAATTATTTTATAGTGGTTTAGTTAATTACGGTGCTTGTGCATAAATCTTCTTTTAATACACACGTACATACGTCTTAGATAATTAACGAGTATCTATGTACAACATAGATCACAATTAAAACAATAACATTATCCATTTTTCAGTGACTGTACACTCATATCAAAACGATTACTCACTATAAGTATGTCTACCACAACTCCCGACGGGCCCAGTACTGCATATAATGTCAGTGTAAAATTGCACCGAATGAGGAACCTAGTATTTATTACTCGGGGAGGGCAAGGAAGGTGACAGACAAAACTGACAAATGCGTTGAATGAATGCTAATAGATGAAGGGGGAACGATTGCAAAATAACTAACGTGTTTCACTGCTCTATTGTGGCGTTGTTTGTTTACACGTTTAGATCCAGCACCTTAATAACAACAACTTCTGTAGCATCTATACTACAAAAGCTACCCCGTTCCAAAATATTACACAAAGTGTTTGGCAGAAGGGTTAGGTACTCCTTTATTTCAGGATTATATTGTCATTATTTAGTTTATTTGATGCATTGTGTATTATCCTCTAGGTTTGGAGGAACTTTGTGGAAGATGAAAGAGCTTATCTGGTTAAACAAAGACATAATTTTCAGCAATATATGGAAGTTGTAGACATACTAAAAGAGCATTCTATCATATATAATATCGACAACATATTTTATTGGATGAGACGAGCGAAGACATCCATGTCCTCTATCATATACCAAGTAAGGCGAAGTCTCGCTTGCAACTTTCAAGTTGAACCCAGGATAACACTTTATTAACTTTAGAATATTGTCACATGAAGCTGCCTTTTAATTATGAACTAGGTGTGAATAGATCGTCCAATATAATCAAATCCGAAGGCGACACTCACTCATCTGCAATTAATTGTTGGTAATATAATGTTACACTAGAGTGTTATCAACTATTTTAATCCGAAACGTCAATCGTGGAAATTTATTTAGCATGCACGCGCATGTAGCTCTAAAATCTTTGAAATGCCACGACGTCGACAAAGGAACCGTTTTCAAATGAAAACAAATTATTGAAACATCGCAAAAAAATGAATTGCACGTTATCACCTATGCAGACCATACTTAAAGAAACTAATATATGATTGACATAATCGTCCACAAGACTTTCGTATCATCAATCAATTACAAATTATATTATTATATTTCAGTTGCGTCTGTTCACTACACAAGCGGAAGATTTTTCTCCAGGCACATGGGCAGATGTGACATCATTATTAGATGATGTTGAAACAATGAACATGTATGAAGAGGTTTTACTTGTAGTATTAAAACGCTTAGGAGACCACGTGACCATCATACTACGCCATGCCGAAAATTGTTTAGCTGAATTGAACTGCTATGATGGAATGACAATTGAACTGATATGATGGAATGACAATTGAACTGCTATGATGGAATGACAATTGAACTGATATGATGGAATGACAATTGAACTGATATGATGGAATGACACTTGAACTGATATGATGGAACGACAATTGAACTGATATGATGAAATGACAATTGAACTGCTATGATGGAATGACAATTGAACTGCTATAATGGAATGGCAATTGAACTGCTATGATGGAATGACAATTGAACTGCTATGATGGAATGACAATTGAACTGATATGATGGAATGACAATTGAACTGCTATAATGGAATGACAACTGAACTGCTATGATGGAATGACAATTGAACTGATATGATGGAATAACAATTGAACTGATGTGATAGAATGACAATTGAACTGCTATGATGGAATGACAATTGAACTGCTATGATGGAATGACAATTGAACTGATATGATGGAATGACAATTGAACTGATATGATAGAATGACAATTGAACTGATATGATAGAATGACAATTGAACTGATATAATGGAATGACAATTGAACTGATATGATGGAATGACAAATGAACTGCTATGATGGAATGACAATTGAACTGATATGATGGAATGACAATTGAACTGATATGATAGAATGACAATTGAACTGCTATGATGGAATGACAATTGAACTGCTATGATGGAATGATAATTGAACTGCTATGATGGAATGACAATTGAACTGATGTGACAGAATGACAATTGAGCTGCTACGATGGAATGACAATTGAACTGCTATTATGAAATGACAATTGAACTGCTATTATGGAATGACAACTGAACTGCTATGATGGAATGACAACTGAACTGCTATGATGGAATGACAATTGAACTGCTATTATGGAATGACAATTGAACTGCTATTATGGAATGACAAATGAACTGCTATGATGGAATGACAATTGAACTGATATGATAGAATGACAATTGAACTGCTATGATGGAATGACAATTGAACTGCTATTATGAAATGACAATTAAACTGCTATTATGGAATGACAATTGAACTGCTATTATGAAATGACAATTGAACTGATATGATAGAATGACAATTGAACTGCTATGATGGAATGACAATTGAACTGCTATGATGGAATGATAATTGAACTGCTATGATGGAATGACAATTGAACTGATGTGACTGAATGACAATTGAGCTGCTACGATGGAATGACAATTGAACTGCTATGAAATGACAATTGAACTGCTATTATGGAATGACAACTGAACTGCTATGATGGAATGACAACTGAACTGCTATGATGGAATGACAATTGAACTGCTATTATGAATTGACAATTGAACTGCTATTATGGAATGACAAATGAACTGCTATGATGGAATGACAATTGAACTGATATGATAGAATGACAATTGAACTGCTATGATGGAATGACAATTGAACTGCTATTATGAAATGACAATTAAACTGCTATTATGGAATGACAATTGAACTGCTATGATGAAATGAAAATTGAACTGATATGATAGAATGACAATTGAACTGCTATGATGGAATTACAATTGAACTGCTATTATGAAATGACAATTGAACTGTTATTATGAAATGACAATTGAACTGCTATTATGGAATGACAAATGAACTGCTATTATGAAATGACAATTGAACTGTTATTATGAAATGACAATTGAACTGCTATTATGGAATGACAAATGAACTGCTATGATGGAATGGCAATTGAACTGCTATGATGGAATGACATTTGAACTGATATGATAGAATGACAATTGAACTGCTATTATGAAATGACAATTGAACTGCTATGATGGAATGACAATTGAACTGCTATGATGGAATGACAACTGAACTGCTATGATGGAATGACAACTGAACTGCTATGATGGAATGACAATTGAACTGCTATTATGGAATGACAATTGAACTGCTATAATGGAATGACAAACTAACTGCTATTATGGAATGACAATTGAACTGCTATGATGGAATGACAACTGAACTGCTAATATGGAATGACAATTGAACTGCTATTATAGGAATGACAATTTAACGATTCGGCGATTTCTTTAGAAAATAATTCTCAACGAAACATTACATAGAAATATTCAGACCCTAAAATTGTGTCTATAGCAAAACAATTCAACCGACAACCAGTTTGGCGCTGCTAGTTTTTTTGCAGGATTGAGTCCTATGCGTGATTTTATTGCGTTTAAAATTTAAAATGTAAAACTTCGCACCACAAACACGGTGATTTCTCGAAATGCAGGTAAATTCACACTGGTAAAAAATGTTAAAAATATTATGCGCAATTTTGAGCAATAGTACAAGATTAAAATATCAACGACCTTCTGCATTCTCCATGAATTTCGTATGATCACGTTAAAGAAAAAAAAGGTTACGTTTGCTGACCCCTGATAAAAAGGTGTCTCGAAAAACACTTTACAACTGAGTTTTTCGATGTTTTTTTGCAGTTCATAAAAATAGAATTGGTCGATTTTGAACTACCATGTTATCTATGAGAAAGTATTTTTGCACGATTCTTTGCATTGCTCATGATTATTTGTAACTAATAACATTGTAACATTCACGTGGTGGTTGTTGTTGCTGTGTGTTTATTTCCTAGTTGTAAAACTCGTGCTAGTCATTTAACTATCAAAACTGTAAAATTACAAAAAGAAAGTAAACAAAATAAGTACAAATGAGTATAAATTCAATATTTGTCGCTAATGCGAGTCATATAACAGTAATTAGAAATAGCATGGCCAAATAAATAACTGCGTGAACTTTGACCTCTTCACTCACAACTCGTTGCAAAGCATAACACATAAATTCCTCAATCGAAATGCATAAGCAACACATGCTTAGAGTTAAATATTCAACTTCAGTAATATAACATTGAGTAATAAACGAGAGCTAAACAACTATAGTCCTTCGCTACCAGTAACGTACGAAAATTTCTATGCAAAACATTCACTACGAAAAATCTCAAGAAATCAACAAATTGAAAGTAAATAATAAATCAAACAAACAAAAATGATCGACAAACAGTGACTCTCAACTCGCAATAAATTGAAGTCTACAATACAAGTAAAACTCAGCACGCTGGGAAATCTAGAGCAAATCGAAGTAGAAAAATAACATTAGCCGGAGCGTTGACAATTAACGACTACGAGAGCGCCCTGTACTGGCTTTAATAGAAAACATCCCGGCCCCCATGACCCAATGTCACCAAGCTAAAAACATACATGAACAAATATTTAGTCAGTAAACTAAGCTAAGAAAGTACATCTCAACTATAAATGAATTGTGAAGGTAGGTACAGTTAACAATTGCGTTTTCAGTAAATTGTAAATTGTCATTCCTTGTGAAATATCATCGGCGTGGTCATTTGTAGAATCAATACGTCGCCACTGAATTGGGCCAGAGCGCTAAACGTGGAATACTTGTTGGTTTGAGAGGTGTTAATCTGCTCTTTGACATCATTAATTTGGATTCATTGTTGTTTCTGATATATGAGACTACTCCATAAGCTATTGGTGAGGCGATGGGAATAGATGGACGCAGGCATCTTGGAATAGTTAAATTAGATAGTAGGGGTATGTCAGACAGTCATCTATGCCATTGCTCTGCTATTTCAGAAGGAATTGCTTCATCCCAGGCTAGCTTGCGTCTACACAACTCTTGGAATATTGCCTTTGCCATAAGCACGAACGGACTTGTAAATGGAGCTTGTATGTGCCAGACCCTTGTTTCGCTGATTACAGATTTCTGAGTATCTGTAATTAGCGAAACGAACAATTTAATAATTAAAATATTGTTATTTTCGGCCAATGTTTTGTAAATATTGTTCGTATAAAACCCATTTTTTCTGATCACAGTTTAATTTTCATTGTGTGTGTCGCCCCGTTTCGTTTCGTTTCGTTTCGTTTCGTTTACAATAATTACAATGAGCCTGGTAATAGCACGTGTGTGTGTGTGTGTGTGTGTGTTTGCGTGAGTGAAAGAGGCAGGTGAGAATCCTTGTCGCAACGTGTTCTATTTATTTCCAACGCGCGTGGTCGGCGCCTTGGATTGTGTTTATTTTGTTGTTTTCATTCTCAAAATGTACGTTTGTTTTATCATGTCTCACAACTGAAAGTTTAAGCTGACCTTGTTTTAGCTGTAAAGAGGCAACCACAGTTCATCTGAAAATGAAATGTTCCGAAATCCATACGCAAATAGTTCCTGTGATTAGTGTTCAGACACCCAAGGCAGCGGGGAGGTATAGCGAACCTTGACAATTTCTCGTGAATAAGCGCCATTTGGCGACCGCATTGAACCACAGTCACTCTACTAGTAGAGTGACTGTGATTGCACGAAAAACATTTACGTTACATGGTTCCGTTTGTAAAGCAGTTAAAGACGATCCAGATAATCGCATATACATCTCATGTTACTATTGAATAACATGTCTTCTTAGTGCAATTGGGTCACGGTGTATTGTTTTTTTCATTTTCCCGCCAAGTGGTAAATCAAATTTGTTATAAAATTGGCAAGGTCATTAGAGGTCAGTGGGAACGAGCGCTACGGGGACTTCAGGATGGTCCCGGATGTGTCACAGTGTGATAATCCCACGCGCATTGACATTCACATAATACACCTATGTTTCAGATACGTTGTACATGTACTTCTATTTGCACAGTTAAGCAATAGGCAATAGGCTCCAAATGGAAACTCTTCATACTTCATTATAACTAAAAATTCCCGCAATAAAACCTTTTTTTTTCATGTAGAAATTTTTCCAAACAAATTTAGCGATTTTTCGTTAGCTGATTGAAAAATCGCGAGATTTTGTTAACAACAAATAGTAATCGAAAATCGAGTTTTTTTATTAGTTGACCTTGATGCATAAATTTCCAGATTTTCCTCACAGCTGGTACAGAAATCTCGAGATTTTCTATGGCCTTATAATGGAGACATCCATAAAGCCTCCAGCGGGCCAAGACGTTTTGTCAGAGTGAGTCAAGGTATTTCTCTTCAATCGCTCATACTTTGTATGTTTTCTAAATGCCAAAAGGGGTTTTACAAAGGAACCCACACACGAAAACGACGACGCGATTGAAGACAACAATAAAAAATATTGAGCCCGAACCCGAATAAATCAAGCAAACAGCCTGTTGTGTCTGAGCATTAATAGTATAAACATATATCGTACTTTGCATGGCCATATTCCCGCCATCAGTTGGGTTGTGTAAACTATAAATAACTCAGACAAGATGGTGTCTGGTTGGAAAGTGTCTTTATTGCGCATGAACAAAAACGAATACATATAAATTACAAGTATAAACTGTAGCTGGCGCTATAACACTATGACAGGTTGCTTAGCAACAGATGGGATTCTGGGACAAGGCTACCATCTTTGTGAGTTCTGTTAGTTATTACACACAAGTAAACATAGCTTGTACTTTGAACTTTGTACTTTCGTCTGCGTGTTTATTGGGCCCAACACCACATTTTGGCGACGAGGATGGCTGAATTCCATCTCCCACCACCATCACCCCTCTTAGCTAGCCCAGGTGAGCCAGCGATTCCACGGCTGAGGTGGTATTCCGGGTTTAAAACGTATATGACTGCCACCAATCTAGACAGTGATGACGTGCTGACGGCAGAAAACGTACAGTACTACTACATTGTTTAGGGATAGAGGGACCACAGGAGCCTGACGATCTATTCGTCTCAATGCATGGACGTCTATGGGACCGAGCGACTATGTCCTTGCTCAAAATAATATAAATTATAGAATTAAAACAGTTTAGTAATGTAAAGCAAGCATATGTCATTAAATATAATCATCACGCTCCGAAACCACGAAAATCACTAATACTTGTTTCCGGCCGATCAGCTTGCACTATATATAAGACAAGGGAGGAAGCAAAATTTGCACACATTTTTCTAGCAGTCGAAAATCACACCTCAAAATACAAAATACCTTGTCCAAACCAGTTACGAGTGCTTATAAGACGCTGAACTATCGCAAAATATTGTCCGATTACATATAAATCATATATTTTTCCAGATTTTACGCATTTATGACGAAATTTGACAATTTCTATTTTCTGTGATACCAGCCTTCAGATTGTGCCAATCTGTGCATGCGTGCACGCCCTCAAACGCCAGGACTGCATTTCCTTTCTTTGAGTATTCACGAAATTAGATTTGCGTGGCAGCTACCTACAAGAACCACTTGCCGAAGACAGTCGGAACCTCACAGTATTCATAACACATGAGGGTGTATATGCGCATGCCATATGGACTTTCATCAGCACCAAGCGCCTTCCAAAAGATACTCGCTTCTGTTCTTAGCGACTGTGAGGGAGCTGTACACCTGATTGACGATGTTGCAATTCATGGTGAAAACCAAGTAGAACATGACCAGCTTCTTAACACAGTACTAAGCAAACTGAGAAAGTACAACTTAACACTCAATAGAGATAAGTGTGAGTTTTCGAAAGATGAGATTGATTTTGTTGGCTACAGAGTATCCACGTCTGGTGTGTTTCCATTACAGTCCAATACGAAAGCAATTATGGATCTCCCCGAACCTGCCAATGTCAAGGAATTGCAATCATTTCTTGGTACGACAAACTTCTATTTAAAGTTTGTACCATATTACGCAGACATAGCTGAACCCCTACGTAAACTGTTACGCAAAGATGAGCCATGGGAATGGACTAAGGATAAGCAGTGCGCATTCGACAAACTCAAAAACCAGATTTCGTCACCACCGGTTCTCGCACACTTTGACCCTGATGCTAAAACATATGTTACTACAGATGCTTCGGGATATGAAATCGGAGCAGTTTTGTCGCAAATAGTTAATGATGAAGAGAAGCCAGTTGCATTCACTTCTCGGACATTGTCTCCAACCGAGTGTAAATACTCAACAAGCGAAGGTGAAGCTTTAGCGTGTGTGTATGCTTCAGAACATTGGCATATTGTACTCTACGGTAGGAAATACACACTACGCACTGACCATGAAGCGCTCAAATCAATTCTGTCAACAGTAGGCTCCGGTCATAAACCACTACGTATCTATAGATGGACTGATTGTCTCTTGCAGTACAACTTTGATGTAGAGTACATGCAAGGTGGTAAGAACTTTGTCGAAGATATGCTAAGTCGTCTTGTACGCACTACTGACAACACAGAAACTGAAAACGACATTCTTGAAATTAACTTAGATGGGTTAGTCACAGCTAGCGAACTCCAAACACAGTCTCGTGGTGATCTGCTGCTTCAACGAGTTGCCACATATGTTCAAAATGGTTGGCCAAAAAGTGTGCCACCAAATCTCAAAGTATTCGCTAACCTCCGCGATGAGATTACAGTATGGAATGAATACTCTATTGCTCGTAGTTCACGTGCAGTTATTCCTGAAGTCCTGCAGGAACGAGTCCTACGAATGGCCCGTGACGAACATCCAGGTATAGTTTGTATGAAACAGCGATGTCGTGAAACAGTATGGTGGCCAGGTACTCTCAGATCGAAGATTACGTCCGCAATTGTGAGCCTTGCGCTATCAGTGGCAAGTCAACTAGACCAAAACAACCACCACTTCAACCAACGCCATGGCTGACAGAACCATGGAACTCTATACAAATAGATATATTTGGTGAGATAGTCATAGCACCACATAGTCAACGTTTCTTAGTTGTAGTACACGACCTACATTCTAAATGGCCTGAAGTGGCAACAACAGGAATGGTCACATCTACAGCAGTTATTAAGATTCTTGAAGAACTTTTCACTCGATGGGGATTTCCAGAAGTCATCACTACTGACAACGAACCTCAGTTTACCTCAGACGAGTTTGAAAATTATCTACAATCACATGGTATCAAACATAATCTAACATCATTATATAACCCCCAAAGCAACGGTGGGGTGGAACGATTCAATAAATGCCTGAAAGAGGGTTTGAAAACGAATTTGTCGGAGGGAAAGAATTCGCAGATTCAGTTCGTACAATACTACAGAACTATAGGGCTACACCACATGCTCTTACTCATAAGTCACCTTCACAACTTATGCTCAATCGTCAAATGCATCTACCACTTGATAAACTAAAACCACTTACTACCACCGTCTGTAATGCACAAACAGACATTCCAGCTATGAAGTCAGAAATAGAACAACGTCAAGCAAAAATCAAGTCTTACACAGATCAACGTCATCACGCTAGATCCACCAATCTGAATGTAGGAGACTGGGTGAGAGTTAAACATCCAAATCGCAGCCATAAGCTCTCCTCTACATTTTCTGAGCCGCATCGCATTGTTAAGAAACTTCATTTAGACTTGACAATGGTACAGCATGGAGTGCCAGAAGATGTGTACATTCGCATAGACATGATTCATCTGTACTCCCACCTGAACTCCCTAGCGAACACTTAATGATAAACCCAGAACATCGTCCAGTAGTTACAAATGCTAACAACTTACCTACACGCGAAAGTCGTCCAGTACGAATAACACGTATGCCAGCATATTTGAGAGACTATGTACTTTCATAAGCATAAGAACTGTATCTATAGAACATTAGTTTGTTAATGCAGTTAAAAGGATTTAAACTGTTGCACGTTTGAGATTTTGAACTCTTGTCGAACTTTAATATCGTTTTTTCATTCATTGTATGTTTATACTTATGATTATGCATCTTTTCCGTGAGGGGGAATTATGTTGTGTCTGAGCATTAATAGTATAAACATATATCGTACTTTGCATGGCCATATTCCCGCCATCAGTTGGGTTGCTTAGCAACAGATGGGATTCTGGGACAAGGCTGCCATCTTTGTGAGTTCTGTTATTACAAACAAGTAAACATTGCTTGTACTCTGAACCTGTCGTCTGCGTGTTTATTGCGCCCGACACCACACAGCCGCAGCCGAACCTTCGCTTGGATAGTACGTGTTCTCAACTTGCTTGCACCACCAAGTTTTCTATGGTCAAAGAATTGTAACAAATGGAAAATTTTTGTTATTAACCATGCTTTGTATGTTAAGTTAATGTTAAGTTAGATTTCATAATAAATGTCAGTTTTCTGTCTTGTCTACTTTTTTGGCGTGCTCGTGGCAGTTTTTGACAGCCCGGTTAATGTCACCATTGATGTCACCAAGGCTAAAACAATACTAATTGTATCCATACTAATTTTACCTCCATGTTGTATACAACCGTTTTATTCTAACGAAACGCTTACTACGTATTATGTTTCATATGTATTTTTTTTACTATTAAAGTCCGATTTAAATACAGTCTTTTATGGTTTCCTTACGCCTTATGCGTGTGCCTTATGCTAACGTGTTAGAGCTCTATCAACGGACCCACCTGGCCGCACTAATTTATTAATTACTGGACCACAATCCGAAGCAGCTGTTGTTGCGTTGGATTCTCAGATAAACATGCAACAAGGGGTTTGATGGAGATTTCTATTGAGGAAGCGGCACTGGTTATGTTTGATGAAATATGAGGTATGCTTCGGAATCAATATTATTACAATACGATTTACATACCGTTTGAATTTATGGTGTAATAATGGGTAGGAACTGTGAGAAAACAGTCGAAGGCAAGATCTTTATCGTCATCTTCCTTTTGAGATGTTTTCGATCGTACGCAAACTCTCGACGCAAAGCAATTTTCACCATGATTTGACTTGAAACAACTTCCTTTGACCATGGAAAGTACTCTTTCATTAACCAATCAAAATGCTGTGTCGTAATGACGAAATTTTCCGATTATTGACGATGATTTTTTTTTAACGCAATGCGGAAATGAATTACTGCAATGTTAAAATGCGATCTGTATCACTGATTTCTATGAAAAAAACGGGTTTTTTTCCCTAAAAACTGGCGATTCGCAATTTCCGAAATGTAAACCACGGTTAATAGTAACCGTGTGGAGGAAGTATTGAAACACCTTTCACGGTCGCCAAAAGGTCACATCGTTCACACCCCTTTCGCGATAGTTTCAAAGTACACGATTAAGTAAAACCATGTCCAAGAACCATCACGTTATTTTGCTTTTCAAAAGCTACTACTTAAAGAAATATGGATTACTTCAGTACTGCAACATCGGGGTTCACCCTGAGCAGTGGCGGATCCAGCACAAATTATTGGGGGGGGGGGGGGGTCCAAGCTTCGCTTAAGATATACGGAGCGTAAATCGCAGAGAAGCTGTGCGTAATCAAGATGATATGAATCGTCATGCGTTGGGGGGGGGGGCATGACACCCCCCCCCCTCCTCTGGATCCGCCACTGACCTTGAGTGAATGTCAGAATAGAAAGGATGCTAACCACGTTGTGTTCGTTCGCCACGCACTCTGAAATTAATGCGAGTTTTCTCATAAAATCACGAACCAAACTACCGTACCAATCGCGATTATTATGAAATGAAACACGCATTTTACATGCATATTTTAAAGAATATCGTCGACGCCCAGTAAAAACACCCTGGGCTTATAATCGCGAATGCCCTCAACTCGATAAATGTCTAAACATAGAGGGATGGGCTTATACTCGGAAAGGGGCTTATGATCGATGAAGCGTGACGGTACTTTAACGCAATTGGGCTCCCACTGTCAGATTTCTGAGGGTCAAACACATAATGTTAACCCAAGTTCTGAAAAGCACGTTGTGCATATAAAAGTTGAGTTTATACTAGTAATACACAATGTTGGGCAGCTGAATAGCTATGTACAATGGCGTATACGAATGTGATCAGAAAGTGAAACGTCATAGCTTTGAAAAGTACCGGATGTTAAATAGTATATGTTAATTAACACTAAATAATATATTTAGGTACATTATCTGTGGTCAAAAGACATTAAATATAATAAAACACAAGTACACACACGAAACAAACAAAAAATACATAAAAGACTAAAGTCTAAGTAAAATTGCTTATAGTAAAATAATATGCTGTCAATAAATTTACTAGCACTATTGACAATGAACCCATCTCTCGTGGGAGAGTAGTATGTGGATATACTACTGCTCACGCTAAAGGCAATTATAAATGCCAGAGAGACACACGAACGTAGTTTACGGTAGGAAAAACACAGTATTGGTTAATTGCAATACAGAGTAAACTGACATAGAGTACTGAGGCAACTCGTAATACATGAACGTTAACTGAAATCATGGGTATTTATACCCTCTGTGCGAACGTGAAAGGAAACAAATTTAGACGTAAACTACGTAGTTTCAAATATAGGCGGCAAAACGAGGCCGAACTGTGATTGGTCAAAATTAAACACTTGTGATAGGCTGCTCACTTCACCGCCAGAATCCGTTGTCGGTATAAAGGGGAGGATGAATCAGATCGGGATAATTTATCATGGATTTGACCCCGCTAAATCTCTCGAACTTAAAATTTCTGAAAAAATTAGCTGTTTTGATAGTGTAAGGATATTTTCTTTATGATTGCTAACTGTATTCATAAATTCAGTATGAGCATTTGATATTTGTCGGAAAATGTGTTATTTCTTTGACGGCATAGATGAGAAGAACAGATGCCTAACCATATGTAGTCTCTACGACTTAAGTATTATGCTACATCCTGCTACCCTACAATTTCTGTTTACACAAATATTGACATGTAACAGTAGTTGTGTTCACGTTACACGAAGTACAGTATATAACAAAACAGATTAGAATTAAAGATTTCTTCTTCTTTTTAAAAAAAAAAACACACGAATAAATCTCATCGGTTAGTAAGCCTTCGGTTCGATATTTGTGCGCATGGGCACGTGAGTTGAGTCGGTTGTGGGTAGAAACCCGGAGAGAGATCGAGAAGACAAGTTCACCGTGCGGTAACAATAACTCAACTGCTTATTCACTTCACTCGATTACATGTAAGTTACAATGAAACAACAAACAAACTACTAATAATAACACCGGGATGTGATTGGTTGAAATAACTGTGGGTGTGGCAACATCAGTGGGTGTCTAATTAGGTCAGACTAACAGTCTCCACATTACTCCCGGCGGCAGAAATAAATACTACATGTACATGCATTGTAGTAACGAACAAATCACTAGAAAATCGAATAAAACATAAAAAATATAAGCGAATAATAGAATAACAACGTTGATGTTCACAAAAAGAATACGAACTAAACAATTTAAAATTAAACGGTAACTAGCACAAATCAAGTCATCAAAATGTTCGATTTAAGAAGTAGGACCTGACCAGTCATTAATCCAATCCCTAATTCTTTGTCGGGCTCTGATGTTCGCCTCACGCCGTGGAGGCCGATTAGAAATAACATTAGCAGTACGTGACAGTGTGTCATTAGAATCGTTAATATGTCTATTGTTATCAGTGTCCAAGATTTGTATATTATCAGTGTCCAAGCATTGCATATTATCCGTAGAGACTTCAATAGGATATAGTTTCACAATAGGACGATTTGTTTTACCGTTACGCGTTCTGATATTTGCAGCGCGAGTTATACCGTCGTTTCCTGTTATAAGAGACTCGACCACGGCTAAATCCCATAACGTACGTTTCTTGTTGTCTGAATGTACAAGTACAACGTCTCCAGACTTGATCGCGTTTGTTAATTTCCCGGTTTTTTGTCGTTCATGTCGTTCTCGGAGTGCTGATAAATATTCTAACTCCCATTTTTTCCAAAGTCGATCCATAGTTTCACTGAGCTTCGTGGCACGTTTATGGAGAGTTTCCTTTGTTTCGTACGTCGGATCGATGAGTTCCTCCATGTCGATAGTTACATGTGGCAATGTGTTCAACGTACGGCCATGGAGTAAGTGAGCTGGGGTGAGGGGAGTCGCCTCTGCGTCGTCACCATAAACATAAGTTATCGGACGGTTGTTTATTGTTGTTTCTATTTCGCACAATATAGTATTCATTTCATCCATTGTGACGAATGCGCGACGAAGTACTTTCTTTAACGTGTTCTTTGTCATACCAATCATGCGTTCATAGAAACCTCCCCACCAAGGAGCGCGTTTTGGAATGAATGTCCACTGAATGTGATGGTTTGCAAGGAAGGCTTTTACTTGCGGGTCGTTGAACAGATCGTTAATTTCCTTAGCGGCGGATAAGTAGGTCGTGGCGTTGTCGGAAACGATTCGTGTAGGCAGAGATCTGCGCGCCGCAAAACGTCGAAAAGCGCGGAGAAAACTATCGGTTGATAAATCTTGAACCAATTCCAAGTGTATTGCTCTGGTATTAGCACACGTGAAGAGACATATGTAACATTTTCTCTCGCCGCCATTTTCCCGTTTAACGTAAAGTTCACCAGTGAAATCAATGCCACAAACCTGAAAGGGTTCAGATTTCTGGGTGCGATAGTTAGGCAGAGGGGCGGTGATTGGTTTCATGTAAGAACGTCCGGTAACACGTTTGCATATTACACATTTCCGTAGTAACGCCTTGACGGTAGCTCTAATCCTTGTAATCCAGTATGTTTGACGTAATAACGTGACAGTACTTTGTAGTCCGGAATGTAGTGATCTTTCATGGGCATCACGAACTAGTAAATTCGTAAACTGGTGATCAGGAGGTATTAAAATTGGAAACTTAGCATTGTCTCCAATGGGCGCATTGTGTAGACGACCACCACAGCGGATGACGTGTTGTTTATCAATAAATAAACGAAGTTGTCGAATTAAAGGCGAGGCTTTGTTATTTTCAACTTGTAGGAATTCACGTTCTTTTTGATAACGCATCTTCTGTACATATACTACCCATTTTGATTGTGCCTGCGCGATTTCGTTCGCTGCTAACTCATTCAGATTTCGAGATTGTGCAGGTTTTTTGATGTTATCGACGAACCTTAAAACAAGCGCGGTAATACGATTTAACTTTTGTAAAGAGTTGTATCGATTTACATCAACAATTTGACCAATGCCGGTAGTACTGACAGTGTCCAAACCAGCATTGGTTTGACCGATGATGTCAGTGTTGACTTTGTCAGCGTTTTCAGTAGAATCGTGAAGCTCGATCTGTTCATCAGTTGTACATGTTGGGGTTTCCTTATTCAGAACGTTGTTATGTACGCATTTCGGGCCATGCCACCAAAGTTTAGAATTGTTGAGCTGCTCTGTAGTTATTCCTCTTGTCAAAAGATCGGCGGGGTTTTGAGTTGTTGGAATGTATCGATAGTACCTGAATGAAAACGATTTAATTTCCTCGATGCGATGTCTGACGAATGCCGGTAATTTAGCTTTGCTGTTAATCCAGCTTAATACAATTTGACTGTCCGAGAAGAGAATTTTCTCCTCAATATGAAGGCGTGCAGATAGTTGGTTTTCAACGAATTTTGTAAGTCTTGTTCCTAACACAGCTGCCATAAGTTCCAGTCGTGGTAGGGTGATGTCTTTCACTGGTGCAACTCGGGATTTGGCCATGACTAGATTTGCCGATGTGTTTGATACAAGATAGACAGATGCACCATACGCTTTAGTGCTGCTGTCCACAAAGCATACGAGTTTATAAGAGTTCGTTTCCTCGGCGTTAGTGTACAGGCGTGGAACGGTGATATTAGATGCATTTCGTAAGTCCGTTTCAATTTTCGACCAAGTGTTCGTTAAATGTGTCGGCAGTTCTTTATCCCATTCAAGATTCTCCTTCCATAATGCCTGTATGAATATTTTGGCTTTTACATGAACCGGATTTAATAGTCCGAGTGGATCAAACAAACCATTCGTACGTCTAACAATTTCTCGTTTAGTTATCTTCTCGGTAGGTTGGTGTTCGTACGATTTGTAGCCGATAGTATCTGTATTTGTATTCCACTTCATACCAAGTAATGTTGGGTTATTGTCATCGAGTAAAACTCCGTCCTTCCTAGCGATGTCTTGCAATAGAGAACTGTTTGTTGACCGCGAACGGAGATTGAACCCAGCGGAAGTAGTCAAATCGTTGGCGTCGTTGTAGTACGAAATAGCATCGACGTCATTCTTTGCACCACTTAGAACGTTGTCGACATATATACTTTCGCGTAGATCCCTGGCGGTGTTAGTGTCAAACATTTGTAGGTGTTTTCGAATAACAGCATTTAAAATGGCGGGGCTGGCGACTGATCCAAAAAGAACAGATGAGAAACGGAAGACAATAAAGTCACTTTCTGTGTCGGTCGGATCCGAAAGCCATAGAAACTTTGTAAATTCTCTGTCCTCTTCATGAAGAGCCACGTGTAAAAATGCTTTCTCCAAATCACTGACCAAGGCTATCGGATGCGTACGGAATCTTAGCAATATACCTGCTAAATTATTAAGTAACATGGGACCCTTATCGAGACAGTCGTTAAGACTCGGAGTTTGACAAGTATTGCAGCTGCAATCATAGACAATCCTAATTGGTGTAGTGGGGGAGTCCTTTTTGACGGCATGGTGAGGAAGGTAGTGCCCTTGATTCGGATTATCGGAGTCCAGTCGTTCAATAAACCCACGGTGTTCTTGCTCCTTTATAATACGGTCGTAAACAGGAAGTAAATCGGATGGAAGCTTACGTACCATATGACGTGTTCGTTTTTCGACGATCCGCCTATTTGTTGGTAATACCGGGTGATTTTCTTTCCAGGGAAGTCGGGCAAAGTATTGTTTGTCGCGTTGTTCGATATTCTGTTCGCAAAACGTTTCGAATTCGTCTGCCTTGTCATCAGTAGAGTCCGTGTTGGCAGGTTCACGAATGCCAATGGTGTCAAAATCCCAGAGTTTAGTTACGGGATCGTCAGTTGGTGAATATGCGTTCACGTGAAAGCTGGTGACGTCAGTTGGGAATGACGCATCACGTGACGTTGGTCCAGAGAGTAGGTAACCCAAACGAGATGAAACAGCGGTCGGCCCGTTGCCTTTGATGGTTTTGTCGCCCACGAATGACCAATAATGATCGGCACCAATCAAAAGAGATATGTTCAAATATTTATGGTTTACAGCAGGATGCGCTAGCTGGAGTCCTTTGATGTGCGGTAAATTCAGTACAGCTGGACAAATATGATTGTTAATTGGATTGCAGATTTCAGGAACAATTAACGTAGATATTGATATATCGGGCCCCCATGTTGTTTTTACCGTCAACGTTACGTAATTGAGCCTTTTCGGCGCAGATTTCTTATTGCCAAAGGTGGAGATTTGGACCGATGTTTGTCCGTCTGGCGTCAGGTGTAAATGTTCCGCTAATTTCTCAGAGATAAACGATCTTGTAGCTCCTTCGTCAAATAGGATTGTTGCGTCGGCTGATGCTTTATCCGAGTAGACTTGAGTAATCGCCGTTTTGAGAAGTACGTTGCCGCTAGTTGATTGAAGGTCGGTTGACACAGAATTAGCGTGAATTTTCTAGCTGTTGGTATTGCTTGAAGTGTCTGGTTTCGATAGTTTTGGCGATTGTTTGAACGCATGATGAATCGTAGTGTGGTGTTTGCTGTCGCATTTCCGACATTTAAAGACAGATTGACAAGATCGCGAAGAGTGTCCTTTGCTTAAACAATTAAAACATAGTCCTTTCGTTTTGATGATCTCGAAGCGTTGCATATGGTCGGTTACGTTGTGCAATCGAAGGGACGATGTGAATTACTGCAGAAAACACAATCTGGTTTGCGAGTTTTTGTGTTGGTGTGAAGTGCTTGAGCAGAGAACTGTACATTACGCATAGGCGATTCGTTGTAGGCGAAAGACGATACGGAATTGTTAGAGATTTTGCCAGCCTCCATTGCTTCGATCTCCTTACACACAGATTCACGTAGATTTTTAAATGACCAATCGTCGGTTCCATGGTCGCGAGTGATGATTCGACGGAAATTTCCTGGAAGTTTTTCTAGGATGATAGGTATGAGGAAATCTCCGTACGAGTCTTCGCTCTTCCCAAGTGCTTCTAAGCCTCTTCTGTAACTCTCCATGTTGTCGTAGAAAAACTTTAGTGAGGATAAGTCATTAGACGGTTTTGGCAATTCCCAAAGTGCTTTCATATATGCATTTCGTATTTTATGTTTCAGTCCGTAACGTCGTTTTAGTAATTCTAAGGCGTGTTTGTAGTTCTCGTTTGTCAGTTGCAATCCCTCGATTACTTTAGCCGCTTCTCCCTTTACATGTGCTCGTAGGTATTGAAACTTATTTACCTCATCCAACATGTCGTCCTTGTCTATAGCTGCTTCAAACGTGTCGATAAAAACTTTGCCAAGAAAGAATATCACCTGAAAATTCTTCGAGATCTAGTTTAGGTAGATTTACAGTTCGTCTTCTGGACGCTGAGTTGTTACTTGTGAACGACGTGCTTGACATTTCAGATGATGTCTGTGTTGTTGGCGTTGTTGGTGTATCGGCGCGTTGGATGAAGTTCCTTATCTCCACGATTCTTTCTTTGATATCAATGACGTAGTTGTCTGCATCAAGAAATAGATTGTCGAACTCTGTTTCGTCGGCTCTTTTGAGAATTTCTTCATCCAATGCTCTGATCTGCTCCAATCTTGATGTAATATCTTCATGCGTTGCGATGAGAACGTCTTTTTCATGTTGCGTCAATGGGTCATCTTTGGACATGATGTCAGTGGCTTTTTGTAACTGTCTCGTCATTTGAGCACGGTGTCCTCTTCTACTTGCAGAATGTTTAACTCGTTCTGCCATGTTTCTATGCGTTGTAGAATTTCCTCCAAAGTACGTTGATCCTGGTCTCGGCACCAAATGTGCGCATGGGCATGTGAGTTGAGTTGGTTGTGGGTAGAAACCCGGAGAGAGATCGAGAAGACAAGTTCACCGTGTGGTAACAATAACTCAACTGCTTATTCACTTCACTCGATTACATGTAAGTTACAATGAAACAACAAACAAACTACTAATAATAACACCGGGATGTGATTGGTTGAAATAACTGTGGGTGTGGCAACATCAGTGGGTGTCTAATTAGGTCAGACTAACAGTCTCCACAATATTTCCCCAGAAATCACAACGAACTTGTTCTAACCGATAGTGTAATACTCCTCACTATATCCCAATGGAACCCCTTGCTAATATCATAGTAACTCTATTTTTGCATGGTTATTGCCAGTATAAGATTCGCCAAAAATTTTTCGTTAAGCAAAAAAATATTACTCACCGTGTTGAAACAGGGACTTGTCGACGCGCTCACAAAACGGGAAATGAAGTATCTTCATGTTTACAGTGTACGAGAGACGCGTATAACAGAATGTTGCTCAGCCGGAGATTTAGTAAAAAATGATTACGTAACCATTAAAACAGCATTATACAGATACTGTCTATCTTTAAGCTGATTTAGGCTTATCTAGCATATTTGCATTTTGGCTAGACCCAACTGCGTCCACGCACAGGGAGGGCCAGTCGTTAGCACGGGCTAAGGGGTGCCATTAGTCGATGACCTTTGGTAAGCCGCTATTTACGAACGAAAAATGGATGACACGCGCGAGGTTCTATTTCTGCTGCTGGCATGTTTCGTTCTAAATTTGAAGCGACGTGCACAGGAACGCGAGAGAAGACGGACCCAACTTATTTGGATGCACATAAACAGTATACAACGGTCGTAACAGAATACAGAGTTTTATTAATGCATGTCGTAGACAGCGAACCAAATTTATTTTGTCTACGATTGGAGCTGCTGTACGCTCTACTACTACAGTGACCCGATTAGTGTGGAAGCGAGCGCGGAGTAATGACTGGTGGAATAGTGTCGTTATACGAACATGGGACAATTTTCACACCCAAAGGTCGCCGCAGAGGGCGCTTAGCATTCCTTAGCCCGTGCTAAGTGTTCACGCACGTTTTCTTAGCACGGGCTAAGGAATTTGACCTCTTAGCCCGTGCTAAGGAGCTGTGCGTGAACGCAACTTTTATATAGATGCTTAGTTGTTACTTTGTGTTCTAACTAGACACACCTCGTCTTAGTTTATTTCGAGAATTTTTAGTTACAACTGGAAGTATGAAGAGTTTCCGTTGGTAGGATTTATAGTAAATAGAAGTACAACGTATCTGAAACATAGATAGTATTTGAATGTCTGTCGCGTGGGATTATCACACTGTGACACATCCGGGACCATCATGAAGACCCAGTAGCGCTCATCCCTACGGACCTCGTCAATTTGATAGTATAGTATAGTATATTAGGTCACTAATATGCAGAACAGAGAGAAAAAGTTCAAAAAAAAGTTATTATAGCATCATAACTTGGCGGGGAAATTAAAAAAGACACCATGACCCAATGACCCAAAATACACGTTATTCAATAGTAACACGAGATGTATATGCGATTATCTGGATCGTCTTTAACATCATTACAAACAGAACCATGTAACGTAAATAGTTTACGTGCAATGCGGTCACAAATGGCGCTTATTAAGAAAATTTTTTAACACAGTATTTACATCTCATAAAAAAATATAAATTTCACAGATGTCGGTAAATTAGATTTGAAAGAAAAAATAAATAAAACAATCGAGACAAGACCTTTAATGTTTAATGGACTATGTAGTCTACTATATATTATAAAACAATAGGGTGACTCGAGGGCATATTGTTATCTATTTGATGCTGTTTTCAATCGTTACACAGCTTAGATAGAATTATTATTATTATAATTAGAAGTTATCATCGATTTTTTGTGTGAAAAATATTATCAATAATACAGTCAGTTTTGTGTATTTCTGTTATGTGTAAACTAACTTTGTGTTTTTTTTTTCTGTAATATTTAGACTCAATTGAATCTGATTTGTCTCTGACGTGAATCTGATGATGATCTGGCGTGAATCTGACGACAATCTCACTTGTGAATGCTTCGCCGGGGGTCATGCTGGTTTAATATAGTTATGTTTTTTAACTTGTACTGCAAATACGTGAACACAATAATTGTTAACTGTTTTAATCGTGGTCATACCTAATATCATCTTAGCAGCCTAGCATCCTAGCAACCATGTCCAAGCCATTTGGATTCCCGTTTTTGGACAAGGAAACCACAGGCGCTCGGAACGTTTCCTGGATAATAAAAAATGACCTAAAGTGAGATCGGCATAGTTAGTCAGTCGTCGGTAAATTCCCCTACCACTCTAACTATGCCGATCTCACTTTAGGCCATTTTTTTATTATCCAGGAAACGTTCCGAGCGCCTGTGAAGGAAACTTCTGAACATCGGGCCGTTGCTAATCCCCTAAGACAATAGGCGTTTCGATACCGGCGATAGATGGACTGTTGTTCGCTATACCTCCCCGCTGCCTTGAGTGTCGGAACACTCAATACAGGAATCATTTACACTGGATTTCGGTACATATGTTTTTCCCTGTGTTTTTCGGAATATAGAGATTTCGAAACACATGGTCGACGTATGAGGGCGTCAAACAGAAGCGTATGTTTTTATTCTGCGACGTGGAATGAGGATTCCTGAAGGGTCAGGCAGTTGTCATACAGGGAACGTACGGCATCGATCGACTGACTGAATATAATGGAAAATGCTTACCACGACGCAGACCCACTGGCAATACACACTACGTCGACGGTGTCATCAGAGAACCTGTCTGCCGCTGATGACAGTAGTGGCAGGAACAATACAGTGATAACATATGTGGTCTATAAGAAACGATGGTTCGTAGTCTTTCTTGTTGTAGTGTTGACCTTATCAAGCCAATTGGTAAGTAACAAATAAATAATTGACAATATTGGTCCAAGCATGGAGGTAACTCCCCAGCCCCCCCCCCCCCGGGGGGGGAGGGGGGGGGGGCTGGGCTACTTCCATAGAATTGCAATACGGGTATGTGCCGCCCGACTGAGTTGTCATTTCATGTTATTTTGTTTAGAAGTGGGTAGCCATTTATCAATGGTTTGGTTTAGGGTAGCATTTATTTACTTTTTCACAGATCCTTATATTCAAAGCCAAATACTGGAAAAGGCTGAATAAAATGCATCGCCCGGATGCGCTCACTGGTTGCGAAAGTTGTGAGCTGGGTGTTTTTTTTTTCCTGAAAACACTTATGTTTAGAAGTGGGTATACAAATAGAAAAAAAATGCTTTAGAAGTGAGTATGGTTTTCGAGAGATGGGCTTCACACCCTTACCCATTTAATGTGGAAGTAGCCCATGGTCCAAGGTAAGTGCCGGTAAGGGATTTACAAGGGTATTCTGGGGTCGGAGAATACAGCATACGTAGTGGGCTACTGAAGTGAGTTCTAGACGAACGAACAGTATCTAGACGAACTTTGGACAAATTTAAACATTGGGAAACAAATTGAGTACAAATTAAATCCATTTAATTGCTTGCTTTTTTTTTCTATTTTTTCAGCTATGGTTATGATTTAGTCCTGCTGCAAGTATTGTTGCTGAATATTATAACACCTCCATCAATAATATTAATCTATTTTCTATGGTGTATTTAATATTATCGATCCCAATGGGATTTGTTGCTACATGGCTACTGGATACATATGGAATAAGGCCTTCAGTAAGTTATAAATAAACAACTACATCTAAAAATACTTAGATTGCTTAAAGCACTTAATCAAATTATATTATTATTTTATTTGTATTATATTCAACAATGAGAAATGAATTTTTAAATTATTGTCTTCATTCTCATTGCACTCAAAACACAGTTACTTAATATAATTTATGTCAGCATAATATAGAAAAATAGCAGACCCTTTCACAAGTTATGTACACCCATGGAAATATGTCCTGTGAAATTGTGATGACTGTACAATGGGAAGTTGAACTGAAGGTGTTGACAAGCAAATAAACCACCCCAGTCCTGAACTTGCAAGTTCTTGCAATCTTGCAATGTTCTTACCAGTTGTTTTGGGGGTGACGACCTAATTAGAAGATAATTTCCCTGATTTATTGACAGGTGAATGTTGTTAGGCGTTTCCTAGTGTTGTGATTCTTGTATGACCCTATAAACTATTTGATTGTTGCTGCATACGTAGGGGTTAGTAGGTTTAGCAGTGAGAAATTGTTTCAGTTACCAAGTTACTGTTGTATAATTCTTGTTGGAAGTATCATGTTGGGCTTCTGGTAAACAGTGGCATCCTGTTTGAGACAATGTTTTGATATGTGCTAAAATTAAGTGGCATGTAGTGAGATCAGAAGATGGCACATTTCGTTCTGAACCAGGTATGGTGTGTACATGTATTCGAAGAGATAACAACATTTATCACTAGCTCATTATAAATTCAGTCTTGAACCTGTCAAGTGTCTAATTTATGTCTGACTGTTTTGAAGTGTACTTGAGCTGGAATTGGTAATGTTTAGGCCTTATTGCAGAAACTTTAGCCAGAGTCTCTGACTGAGGGACAAGCCAAATATTTAAATGGTGCCATTGCTATGTCTTTTGTACATTTTGGTGTATCTTTATTTCGATACAAGAAGATATCTTTTGACTTGCTTTGTTGTACCCCTTTATTACCAGTGTGTATTGTCTTGTAGTATTTTATCTAGTAGTGTGTTATTCATTAAAACGCTGGATTTGCGAATTAAATAATTTATGTCTCAAGTATATTTTATTACGTTAGGAAGTGACCTCTCTCTCTGGCATAATTATGTACCCCCATCACCTTTGCAGGATGTACAATGCAGTCATGTTTAAGTCTTCACTTTATCATAAGCGAAGCTGGACCTACATGTAGGTAATTGGGGAGGCAGATTGATTGGAATCGCCACTCGGCTACCATTTATTCCAAATAGATTCCAAGACCTGCTCTCCAATTCCCTAAACAGAGTTCAGGGCTACTGTATAAATATCCAGTACCACACATAATATTACAGGATGGTTGTGAAATTCTTTCTTACAGATTGATAACCGCACAACCCTGGTATTTTGTTACAATATCACAATAGTACAACTTTATTGACCACAACCTTCCATTTCTGGATATATTGGTAAAACAAAAAAACATACAGAAAATTACACAGCAACAAAGTACATTCTTGCATGTACTATAATACTAGTTTACTTTAAAGAAAGAAATAATTACTTTTTTGTGAAATACAAATATTATGTAGTCACAGTGACATATTGTATAAAATATTTTACATTATATAGAAATTATATATATAGAATGTTTTCTAAATTAATTTCAATCTGTCTTCTATTGCAGTTGTTGATTGGTTCATGGGTGACAGTTGTAGGTGCTGTTGTACGATGTATTAGTACATTACATATCATACCATCATCATGGGCATTTCCATTGGCTATTGCGGGTCAAATCATTGCTGCCTCTGTGTATCCAATATTCGTCAGTTGTCCTTCCAAAGTTTCTGAACAGTGGTGTAGAGAAAATGAGCGAACACTGTCTACCATGATCACTACTACTGGCTTTGGGTTTATATTTGGCAATTTGCTGTCTCCAATATTAATAAAGTACAAAGGAGTCCAATTTATGGCAAGTTACATATATAATTTATTGATGTTAAGGTAGAAGCCTAGTCATAATTTTTGACAAAATTGGTCATAAATCGCATGACAATGTTCATTAGTTTATTATGTACAATCACGAAGCTAATGTCCCATGGTACAATGAAATAGCATTATTTTGTGTGTTACAGTTATGCTTTTTGAGAAACGCGTCCTAATATTTCTTGAAAATTGCTAATTTTAGAACAATTCGATAGAACACAATGTTAAAGAAAAACTGCATTTTTTGACACTTTTTAAAATCCAGATTTTAAAAAAGTATTCCATCATGATTTTTTCAGCCTATGTCACCAGGTTAGATTTTGAGATATTGCATAATATCTCTGCCATAGAAACCTGTGGTAAAACGTTATAATAGTGTCAAATAGGCGATTTTCCACTAAAATAAAACCATCAATTTCTCAAAAAAAAGGCTGGTGACACCCAACTTTTTTTAGGTTAATATCCTTATATTGCCTTGGAGTACAATTTATTGCAAAATGAATAAATTCTGGGTTTTTTAATTTATGAGTAGGCTTCTACTTTAACAGAAAACATTTATAACACAGAGATAATAACTGTATCTATTTGTACAATTCAAAAGCTGATATTAAATTCATGATTTTTGTGCAAATATTATTTTCATGATCAAATCCAAACCATAATAGAAATGGTTCAAAAGTATTTTTTTTGACTTTAGTTTTTGTTTTGGTGATATTACCTTTTTCACATCTTTGCAGCATATTAAAAAATTTATCAACGATGTCTCTGAAAATTATTTTGAATTAATTTCACATTGTATGTACAATGTTGTGTGACAATTAATATTGAAATAATTCTTCAATTGTATTTTTTTATTGTAGTTGATAATGTACACCATTCCAGTTTTACTTGGTGCTGTTTTAACTACTGTTGGTCTGTGCACTAGTGTCCCCCCAAGTCCACCATCAGCAAGTGCTTCTCATGCTGTACAGCCCTTCTGGACTGGTCTTAAACAGGTATGAAAGTATAGTTGGAATTATGTAAAATTACTAGCTTCACAGACGTACATACATTCGGAAAAAGGTGGCACCTTTACCCCTGCTTTGCCAACTCTTGACAAATTTCACTGAATCACTGATTTTTTCTTTGAAATTGTGATTTTAAATAAATTGTGAATATTGCCTTTTTGAATACAAATTCAAATTTTTTTTTATGATTTGTTAATACAATTAATGTTATTTAAATATTCCTAATTTGTCCTTGATTTTAATGCTAATTGTAGCAAGCTGTTTTATCATTAATTGGCCAGTTATTGGCATGGAATGCTGCAAAAATAAAATAAAATGTTTTTATTTTGAACTTCACTTTTTTAAAACTGGATGCCTAAATTTTGATCTTTCAGAGGTGTATACAAAATGTATGTCATTGAGATACGCTTATTTCATCAAATTTGAGCTTCATCAAATGTGTAGAACACATTATTTAGCATGAAGAAACACCAACAATATTTTCCCCTATGTTGAATAACGGTATCTTGCACAAAGGTTTGAGGCCATTACAATGCTATGACCTTTGTTTGTCCTGTTTTACATTTGATGCAGACCAGAGTACTGGGACAAAACGTGTACAGAAAAACACCATTTAATGTTCTGTAGACGATTATTAAATGTTAATAACAGAACAAGTAACATTGGTAGTAGAATGGAAATTGGACGACTACCATTACTAGCAAAAATACAACTGAATGCAATCATATACTACCAAAATATTATTAAGAATGGCCCAATCAGTCTAGTATATGATGCAATGAAAGATCAACAGCAAAACAAATATAATGACACATGGTTAATGAATCTGCATAAAATAAACCAACTGTATGATATTAAGAATTTACCAGACCAGTTTAAACAAAAAGTGAATGAATATTACAATTAAAAATGGAACCAAGATAATCAAAGACCAGATTCAAAACTAAGAACTTATACATTACTGAAGAAAAATATAAATACTGAACCATACATTAAAATCCTTGATAATAAAGAAAATATTGGTCTATTAGCAAAATTGAGACTGAGTGCCCATAAACTAAACATCGAGATGGGAAGGCACAAAAGACCAACAATAATTCATTACATCACAAAATGTAAACACCGAAAATTAACAATTTTCAACACTGTACAAACAAAGTAAAATTCATTCATATATTGAATACAAACAACAAATATTTACTAACAGAGCTTATCAAATTTATAAAAACAGCAAATACCATTAGACAAAACCACCTCGTGGGTCATTAATATTTTTTACATTATTACATGTAACTATTTTGTAGTAGATTTTAGATATCTAACTTAAGTATATTTTAACACCTTTATTACATTTTATAAACCAAAATAGATATGTAATTGATTCTATAAGGTTGTAATAAAGAATTATCCTATCCTATCTTATCTATAAGTGCATGCACTAATGTAAATATTAAATATTGTATCCTATGTGCATAACCATACACATATTTACCCTAATAGAAGTGTACTAGCACATAAAAAATTCACCCATTGGTTTATGTGTGCTTCCATTAGTGCAAATATTGTATTGAATTACAGATCCTTAGAATAAAGTATTACTGGATTCTAATTTTGTTAACTGGTATTGGTGGTGCATTGTCCAACAGTCTGACAATACTTGCTGAAGAAATGATGTGCACACATGGATATGAACCTGTGAGTACATCATAATAAGTATTCTCTTGTCTTGTATATGAACCTGTGAGTATATCATAATAAGTATTCTCTTGTCTTGCATATAAACCTGTGAGTATATCATAATAAGTATTCTCTTGTCTTGTATATGAACCTGTGAGTATATCATAATAAGTATTCTCTTGTCTTGTATATGAACCTGTGAGTACATCGTAATAAGTATTCTCTTGTCTTGTATATAAACCTGTGAGTATATCATAATAAGTATTCTCTTGTCTTGTATATGAACCTGTGAGTATATCATAATAAGTATTCTCTTGTCTTGTATATGAACCTGTGAGTACATCATAATAAGTATTCTCTTGTCTTGTATATAAACCTGTGAGTATATCATAATAAGTATTCTCTTGTCTTGTATATGAACCTGTGAGTACATCATAATAAGTATTCTCTTGTCTTGTATATGAACCTGTGAGTACATCATAATAAGTATTCTCTTGTCTTGTATATGAACCTGTGAGTACATCATTATAAGTATTCTCTTGTCTTGTATATGAACCTGTGAGTACATCAAAATAAGTATTCTCTTGTCTTGTATATAAACCTGTGAGTACATCATAATAAGTATTCTCTTGTCTTGTATATGAACCTGTGAGTACATCATAATAAGTATTCTCTTGTCTTGTATATGAACCTGTGAGTACATCATAATAAGTATTCTCTTGTCTTGTATATAAACCTGTGAGTACATCATAATAAGTATTCTCTTGTCTTGTATATGAACCTGTGAGTACATCATAATAAGTATTTGTCTTGTATATAAACCTGTGAGTACATCATAATAAGTATTCTTTTGTCTTGTATATAAACCTGTGAGTACATCATAATAAGTATTCTCTTGTCTTGTATATGAACCTGTGAGTACATCATAATAAGTATTCTCTTGTCTTGTATATAAACCTGTGAGTACATCATAATAAGTATTCTCTTGTCTTGTATATGAACCTGTGAGTACATCATAATAAGTATTCTCTTGTCTTGTATATAAACCTGTGAGTACATCATAATAAGTATTCTTTTGTCTTGTATATAAACCTGTGAGTACATCATAAGTATTCTCTTGTCTTGTATATGAACCTGTGAGTACATCATAATAAGTATTCTCTTGTCTTGTATATGAACCTGTGAGTACATCATAATAAGTATTCTCTTGTCTTGTATATAAACCTGTGAGTATATCATAATAAGTATTCTCTTGTCTTGTATATAAACCTGTGAGTATATCATAATAAGTATTCACTTGTCTTGTATATAAACCTGTGAGTATATCATAATAAGTATTCTCTTGTCTTGTATATGAACCTGTGAGTACATCATAATAAGTATTCTCTTGTCTTGTATATAAACCTGTGAGTACATCATAATAAGTATTCTCTTGTCTTGTATATAAACCTGTGAGTACATCATAATAAGTATTCTCTTGTCTTGTATATGAACCTGTGAGTACATCATAATAAGTATTCTCTTGTCTTGTATATGAACCTGTGAGTACATCATAATAAGTATTCTCTTGTCTTGTATATGAATCTGTAAGTACATCATAATAAGTATTTTCTTGTCTTGTATATGAACCTGTGAGTACATCATAATAAGTATTCTCTTGTCTTGTATATGAACCTGTGAGTACATCATAATAAGTATTCTCTTGTCTTGTATATGAACCTGTGAGTACATCATAATAAGTATTCTCTTGTCTTGTATATAAACCTGTGAGTATATCATAATAAGTATTCTCTTGTCTTGTATATGAACCTGTGAGTACATCATAATAAGTATTCTCTTGTCTTGTATATGAACCTGTGAGTACATCATAATAAGTATTCTCTTGTCTTGTATATGAACCTGTGAGTACATCATAATAAGTATTCTCTTGTCTTGTATATGAACCTGTGAGTACATCATAATAAGTATTCTCTTGTCTTGTATATGAACCTGTGAGTACATCATAATAAGTATTCTCTTGTCTTGTATATGAACCTGTGAGTACATCATAATAAGTATTCTCTTGTCTTGTATATGAACCTGTGAGTACATCATAATAAGTATTCTCTTGTCTTGTATATGAACCTGTGAGTACATCATAATAAGTATTCTCTTGTCTTGTATATAAACCTGTGAGTACATCATAATAAGTATTCTCTTGTCTTGTATATAAACCTGTGAGTATATCATAATAAGTATTCTCTTGTCTTGTATATGAACCTGTGAGTACATCATAATAAGTATTCTCTTGTCTTGTATATAAACCTGTGAGTACATCATAATAAGTATTCTCTTGTCTTGTATATAAACCTGTGAGTATATCATAATAAGTATTCTCTTGTCTTGTATATAAACCTGTGAGTACATCATAATAAGTATTCTCTTGTCTTGTATATGAACCTGTGAGTACATCATAATAAGTATTCTCTTGTCTTGTATATAAACCTGTGAGTATATCATAATAAGTATTTTCTTGTCTTGTATATGAACCTGTGAGTACATCATAATAAGTATTCTCTTGTCTTGTATATGAATCTGTAAGTACATCATAATAAGTATTTTCTTGTCTTGTATATGAACCTGTGAGTACATCATAATAAGTATTCTCTTGTCTTGTATATGAACCTGTGAGTACATCATAATAAGTATTCTCTTGTCTTGTATATGAACCTGTGAGTACATCATAATAAGTATTCTCTTGTCTTGTATATAAACCTGTGAGTATATCATAATAAGTATTCTCTTGTCTTGTATATGAACCTGTGAGTATATCATAATAAGTATTCTCTTGTCTTGTATATGAACCTGTGAGTACATCATAATAAGTATTCTCTTGTCTTGTATATAAACCTGTGAGTATATCATAATAAGTATTCTCTTGTCTTGTATATGAACCTGTGAGTACATCATAATAAGTATTCTCTTGTCTTGTATATGAACCTGTGAGTACATCATAATAAGTATTCTCTTGTCTTGTATATGAACCTGTGAGTACATCATAATAAGTATTCTCTTGTCTTGTATATAAACCTGTGAGTACATCATAATAAGTATTCTCTTGTCTTGTATATGAACCTGTGAGTACATCATAATAAGTATTCTCTTGTCTTGTATATGAACCTGTGAGTACATCATAATAAGTATTCTCTTGTCTTGTATATGAACCTGTGAGTACATCATAATAAGTATTCTCTTGTCTTGTATATAAACCTGTGAGTATATCATAATAAGTATTCTCTTGTCTTGTATATGAAACTGTAAGTACATCATAATAAGTATTCTCTTGTCTTGTATATAAACCTGTGAGTATATCATAATAAGTATTCTCTTGTCTTGTATATGAACCTGTGAGTACATCATAATAAGTATTCTCTTGTCTTGTATATAAACCTGTGAGTACATCATAATAAGTATTCTCTTGTCTTGTATATAAACCTGTGAGTACATCATAATAAGTATTCTCTTGTCTTGTATATAAACCTGTGAGTATATCATAATAAGTATTCTCTTGTCTTGTATATAAACCTGTGAGTACATCATAATAAGTATTCTCTTGTCTTGTATATGAATCTGTAAGTACATCATAATAAGTATTTTCTTGTCTTGTATATGAACCTGTGAGTACATCATAATAAGTATTCTCTTGTCTTGTATATGAACCTGTGAGTACATCATAATAAGTATTCTCTTGTCTTGTATATGAACCTGTGAGTACATCATAATAAGTATTCTCTTGTCTTGTATATAAACCTGTGAGTATATCATAATAAGTATTCTCTTGTCTTGTATATGAACCTGTGAGTATATCATAATAAGTATTCTCTTGTCTTGTATATGAACCTGTGAGTACATCATAATAAGTATTCTCTTGTCTTGTATATAAACCTGTGAGTATATCATAATAAGTATTCTCTTGTCTTGTATATGAACCTGTGAGTACATCATAATAAGTATTCTCTTGTCTTGTATATGAACCTGTGAGTACATCATAATAAGTATTCTCTTGTCTTGTATATAAACCTGTGAGTATATCATAATAAGTATTCTCTTGTCTTGTATATGAACCTGTGAGTATATCATAATAAGTATTCTCTTGTCTTGTATATAAACCTGTGAGTACATCATAATAAGTATTCTCTTGTCTTGTATATGAACCTGTGAGTACATCATAATAAGTATTCTCTTGTCTTGTATATGAACCTGTGAGTACATCATAATAAGTATTCTCTTGTCTTGTATATGAACCTGTGAATACATCATAATAAGTATTGTCTTGTCTTGTATATACTATAACACTCTGCTTATATTTGTGTTGTTGTGAAATATTGTGTATCCAATTACAATGCCATGAAAGCACCTTTCAAATCGCCGTGACAAACATTTTAATACCTTTCCATATCATCATGGATGAAGGTCAAGTTATATATGTGGTTAAACGTCTGTCTTTGTTGATGTTGTTGCTTTTGTTGGCTCTGTCATAAAACTTTCTCTTGTGAATAATTGTTAATGTGTGTACAATAACTTTAGTAATTCTCTTCCAAACTTTATCAAACTTGATCACCTAATTAATCAGTATTAAATCATCCCTTAGTACGAACGACATGTGTTCTGTGTGAAAATATCATGCAAGAATTGAGAAAGTACCAGTAGTAGCCAAATCTGATAAAACGTTTCGACTGTTTCTGCTGGTGATACAAATCTAAAGGTCACTGTCCCAGTGGAAATGTGCGTCGTTGTATGCGTTCAATGAAGTAAATCATTTATCTTGTAATAATATCATTGGTAATGCATCTCCCAAATCCCATGTCAATGTCAACTTGTGGAGAGAGTTGTTGCACTGTGTCATACACATTTGCAAACATACCAATAAAACCAGAAAACAAGATGTCAGATAATCGATATAAACACTCATATGAATATCCCTTTGGGTGCCAAACTTTTGATGGAGATCTGAAGCCAATGGAAAACTGTCCCTTTAGTCCAAAGTTATCAAAACAAAAATAATGTAAAAATACATAAGAAGCAATACATTGCATCCACATTTTGAATGGAAAATTGTACCCAAGAATATGTATTATTTATTTATTAATTGACAGTTATAAATTTTGGAAAACAAAATTCGCAAGAATTTGTTTCAGCTATTAGAATAGAATTATTGAGCTTTTATAATACTAATTTAAAAACTCACTACAAAGATTGCAGTGTTTGAAGATGTAGATTCTCAGGAGGCAACTAAGGACTATAGATAGTCGGAGCCAAAATAATAATCATAGGACTAACAAGTCTACCGTCGTAGATGAATTCTGTACCATGCATGGCATACAACAGAGCGTAAACAAGCGGCATCTATCGATCAACAGATTTAATAATGAATGACAGATTAGTTATGGTTTACTTACTAGTATATTACAACACTAGAGGGCGCACTCACAACCCAGGTGACCATCACATACACAATATTTGTTGCTTGCTCTTTCCAACCCAAAACCCTACACTAGGATATAGTTCCAATAAATCTATTATCATTGCACAATTTATATGTAACTAAAACTGATGGGTGAACCAAAATAACCCTACTACAGGTGGTATGCCAAACAATGCAAATTAAACTTCAAATATGCTACCTGTTACCATGGCAACAGTCAGGACACAAATAAAAACAACATCTTTAACAAATACACTGGAGGTACACTTCTTAACTAGTGATAATAAATGCTGCTTATATCAAATTGAAGCTAAACATGATATCAAAAATAAGAATACACTGTCAGATAATACTGTGCAAAACACCACCAAAACTATCCATAACTGTCCTCGATTTGAGTGTTCACAACAGACAATGCAGGAACTGATTGTCTTTGGTTATCACAGCTACAGTGCATTGGTCTGTTGCTGGTCAATCAAAGCACAATGAATGTTACGATCACTGTTGTTTACATGCAGTAAACTGTTCAAGCACAGTGTTTCAATATGTTTTTCATTTTGATAACGAGATAATATTTGTTTCATTTAAAAGATAAGAATGGTTTATATTTTTTAATATTGAATCAAGTTTGTATATAACATCTATAAACCCAGAAATGAAAAGAGGGCATCCATAACAGCTTTTGCCATGCCAATACATCATTTTTGTATTCATTCTAAATCCGTATTCATTATTTTTTCAAGATTTTAATTGCCCAGAGTTGTAATGTTTTGTTTGATACAATTTGCAGGGTTTTAGAGAAATTTACACTAACTGCCTGGAAATGGACAATTTAAATGTAACCTATATGTAGTTCATGATCAACACTGCTTACATTAATGAGATGTTTCTGAATGCATTGAGGAGTATGGTTAACATATTTATATGATTTGATTTGAGTTGACTGACAGTTAATTTTGTCATATTTAGATTTGGTAGTTGACTGAATATGAATAAAGATATTTACATGGTATAATCTTAAAAGGCTCTCTAATAGTTTAGGTGTAGCATACTCAACTTACATTATCCAATTTCTTAGACTTTTTCAGGCATTGTTCTTGGTGTACAAAATGCTGTGGGTATTGTTGGAGGTGTTGCTGCTTCAATATTTACAGACAGAACAAGATTGTTTGAGGAGACTGCTAAAGTGACTCTTGCACTTTCATCAGTATTCACATCTTTAATGATGGTGGTGAGTAGAACTTGTTCCCATAACATTGAAGCAAATGACGAGTTACATCGCCCTCACACTGATTCACTGCAGCTGAGTGAACCAAAGGTGTTGTAACGCATGTCGATCATGTAGTTAAATATAGTATAATTTGAACTGTTCTGTACATAAAATTTGGTTAAACTGATTTTGAGCAATCTATACCTATCATTGCACTTTACCACTGTGTAGTGTACATGTATGTGACTGATGCCAAAATTACTGTCTGCATGCCATAGTCATTATTATCAAAAGCATTTTTCGCAACAGCATGTTTTTAAAATTTAAAATAGCAATCATGAATAACACACAGTGTGTAATGAAGGACATTGCGACCCTTGACTATTTTGGGTTCAAAAGAGATGAAAAATATTATTTGGGAACATTGTAGGAATATTAAAATTCATCATGACAGTAGGATAATTAGTTATTTTCCATTGTTCATCTATTTCCAACAGACTTCCTGTATTCCTCATCAAGAAGTGTTGATTGTAATATTTTTTATGTGTCAAGGTATTGTTTCAAGTGCATCCTACCCAGTCACTGTAGAATTGATGATTGAAACATCATATCCAGTAGCAGAAGCCACATCACTTGGACTTTCTCTGATTGTTATGTAAGAATATAATGATGGGGATGTAATTCAATTTCAATGTTAGGTTATCTCGTCACATCAAGTTTCTGACTGCTGTTGATTATCAGTGGAAATACCAGATGTGCATGATGCTGTTTACGTTTCTGTTCACTACTACCATCTCCTTGAATATTTGCTTGTCATCATGGGAATTAAACACCTGAAACTGATAGTGTTTTAGTGGTTAGATTGATATTGCACTGTATTTGACTACCTGCTTGGGTAGAGGTAAATACTTCCATCGTCACTCGTTTTTGCAGTTTGTGATGCATGATGTATTTGATTTTTAGCTCCCGTGACACGGAGCTTATGTGGTACCGGTGTCTGTGACTCTGTGACTAAAATTTGTTCCACTGATAACTCAAGATCTACAATTTCAAATCAAATGAAATTTGGCACACAGCTAATATATGATGAGTAGATGCGCTGATTAGATTGTAGTGCAATTCCATGCATATTAATTAGTCAATAATTGCATTAATTAGTCCCCGTTCAGACGCAGTATCTGTATCTTAGAAATGCCTGGACCAATCACAATCAAACTTCACACATACATCATACATGATATTATACATATGCACATCAGTGTGTTTCACGATCTGATTCAAGATGGCCGAATGACCATTTTTGTACTGAAAAATCATCAAAATTAAGCATTTATCGGCAGATGGATTTTGTTCAAACTTGGTATATACATTGGACATTATAGGACGTTGATGTACATCATTTTGTTTTTCAGATAAGATTCAAAACGGTCGACTGGCGACCATTTTGTTTTAATGAATGTGGTTCTAGTGCCATATCTCTGACTTGCAGAAATATCAAGCATTTCTGGCATTTATGGATGGATTTCGTTTGGTACATACATTAGACATTACAGGTTCCTGATGCACGTCATTTCATTTCTCAGATTAGATTCAAAATGGCTGACTGGTGGCCATTTTTCTTTAATGAATGGGCTTCTAGAGCCATATCTCTGACATGCTTTGACTGATTATCTTTAAATTTTATATATTTATTATACATCATGTTATAGATATATGCATGTATTAAAAATGAATGATTTTGTTTCAATTAATGCTGTTCCAGAGCAATATCTCGCAATGTGGACATGTACTCGTTTGACGATCAGATTCAAATGTCAATCATTTTAATTTTAAACAATCATCATAATCATATTCCTGACATGGTTATATTCCAGCTATATTACAATAAACAAAACTATATATCTTAAATTAGATAACTAACGGGGACTGTGCCATGCATGACTTGTTAGTACATTATTGTGTCAGCCTGAAACAAAATATCACACGCTAGCTGTTATTTGTCTGGCAAAAGATCTACCATACTTGTCACTAAAACCAGTCTCCAAATTCAAAACCATATATAATATTCACAATTCATTCTTCCAGTCTGTTGATTGTAACACAATTATACAATTATTTTTAGCTTTTTCATTTTTCATTCTACTTTCTGTAGTCTCTCACCAATCACACTTTAAATTATTGTTTCATTCAATTCTTGGCTAATCTTATAACCCATTACCGGTAGTCTAAAGTCAAGGCTCTATAAGTTAACTTTTGACCCCTTATACTCATGGCTCTTAGTTTTGATGTTTGCTAGGCATTGCTAACCTTTCATAGATAATGTATTGCTGGATGTTATATATAAGCTACATAAACAATCTAAACAATCATAATCACTGTAAAGGCCATTGACCACCTTGAGTGGTTGTTTTGCTCTGCTAAGGTGTTACAGGTCGTATCGTCATGATATTATGATACTTTAGTAAGTGAGTAATTTTTGTATGAAGTGTATCATATATCATTACATGTACCATAATTAGTATACATATGGTTCTTCTTGCAGGCATGTACAAGCCATAATATTTACATTTGTGTTAGAGTCTTTGAGTCGACCAATGACTGAATATGAGAGAATACATCAGAAATGCATTTCTGCTCATCACAATCCATCTTATAATAATACCCAACCAAAAGACATGACAGGTAAGTATAGCTAGTCTTTAGTTTAAGGTAACAATACTAAACAGTTCGTTTGTCAACGAACTGTTTTCTGGCTTTTGCTGGATGATTTATTTTTTACAGAGCTGAATTTTCATAGATATTTATTAAGAGCAAATGTATGAATAAGCCAAATCTTTTTATTTCACACTCCTATATATTGATGTGTATTTTCTATCAACAATCTTGAAATATATATTTTAATTACATCTAACTTGAGTCTACTGAATTTGACTCAAGGGCCAGCTTTCTACTAGACTTTATGAATTATTTTAATTTAATTAAATTATTTTCAATTTACCAACATAATTTTTCATGTCTTTGCAGCAATATCCCACTCATTCATTTATTCTATTCCATTCCGTGTTTACTTATCATTCATCTTTACTAAAAGATCAGTTTCATACAAACAATTATACAGCAATATCTATTTGGATTTTATGGATATCAATTTGAACCTGAAGTTTACAATCTACTGCATTCAAATACTGACATTTGCTGTTTTTATTTTTATGATAAAGTTCTCTCATATAACATATATGTTCATACTTTATCACTTTTTTATGCTCAGTTGCCATGTTGTTTTATGCCGGTCTCTCCGCACTACAAGCTATTGGAATCATTATATTCTTTAAGTCAGAGAACAGAAGAATAAAGAAAGAGAAGATTGAAAAAATAATAGTAAATAACCAATGCTCAATGAATGAAGATAAACCACTAAATATTTAGGACGTTTTATGAGTAGTTTCTTTTTCAACCTACAATATAATATATATGTATAAGTTCTTATATGATTCATATATGATGTCATTAACAGCAATCTTCTTACATACACAAAATCAAATTTTGATTTCATCAAACAATTTTATCTGTTATTGAAATGCAATGGTCAATGTTGATTTTTCTTATTTTAATTCTCAAATACAATCTATTTCCCCATAGCCAATAAAACAATCAAATATTAATTATATAAGAATAATATACTATTTTATTTGTTCGGAAGGTCTCAAAAATAAATGATGTGAGAATTGTTGTCCAATCTAGATGCAGTGTTAAGACAATTAGTTAGCTCTACAATGAAAGCAGATGATCATATTTTTACAGTATGGCTTTAATCAATACCACTTTTTATATCTTAACATTTCTGTCGGTTACACATTGTACTTGTTGTAATGAATTTTTAATTTGGTGTATAGCAGGTTTTTAATGAAATACTGCTACAACATGTCTTCTTTTTTAGATGTTAACTCAAAAAAACACTGTTTAGTTCAGAGTGAGTCAGTGACCAAATCATGATGTTTTTGCATATGTTTGTTGAATGCCGATGAATGAGACATTCCTTGAACTGAAAGAAACTTGTTGAAATACTAAATTACTACCCTTTACATCTAAATTTATAGCTATTACTCTATAACACATGATAAAATAAAGTAACATATTAAAATCATTATCCATCAAGCATTTTTCAATAAAATAGATTTTGTAGATCTATTTTTCAACAATGTAATAGCATTCCAATAAGAACATAATGTGCTGCCTTGCTGGCAGATTTATTGCTTTATTCATATGAAGCTGAGTTTCTACAGTGCAAAAAAGCCAAATCCTTTAATTTCACATTTGGATATATTGATGATTTACTTTCACTCATCAAACCTAAATTTAGTGATTATATCCAGTTAACGCTAGTTTTCCAGATAATATATTACATTTAAGATGTTTTTAATCCCCGTTCAGGCTTTCAGGACTTTCTTTCTTTTTACTTTCTTTTAATTTTCAAGTTGCTGCAAGTTATCTCTCACATTTTCTCGGAGACTCTGCAGCAGATGTAAATGAAACTTGGCAGGTTGATGAACAAGTCTGTGTTACATATGCACGTAATTTTTTTTTTCCAGATCTGAAAATCCTAAGTTGGTCTTTTTCAAGATTTTCATCGAAAATTACCTCTCTCTACTACACTGACAGAGCAACTGCTCAGAATAATTGATTCTGTTAAATTCAGATTCATGAATTCCTGATTCACAAGTTTTACCAAATGTATTCGATCGGTAGTGTATACTTTTCAGACCTCAGAACCAATATCTCAGAACTCAATTTAAAAATAGCTTCCTTTTCATTGGAAGTCATCTTCTAGGTTATTATCAATATGACCACACCCTACCCAAAAAATATGCAAATTAGCTAAATCCAGTTATTTCCTTTGATCTCAACAACCATTGAGCCGATTTTGTTCATATTTGGTAGGATTGCACCTTGACACAAGTAGATGTGCGTCTGACAGTATGGCCACGCCCTCCCAAAAATATGCAAATTAGATCAATGCCGTTATTTGCTCTTATCCCAGGAACCATTGGGCCAATTTTGTTCATGCTTGGTAGGATTACACCTTGACATGAGTAGATGTGCTTCTGACAGTAATGACCACACCCTCCCAAAAAATATGCAAATTAAATCAATGCAGGTATTTGCTGCTACAAATGTATCTCTGCCACAACCATGTTGATTTTATTCATATTTGGTATTATTACACCTTGGCACAAGTAGATGTGCTTTTGGCAATAATGACCACACCCTCCCAAAAATGTGCAAATTAAAACAATACAGTTATTTGATCTTTGATTTGACCCAGGTCCTGGTAATATACCAAGACCTTAATTAACAAAGAAGTCATGTACATCTAGGTTCACTCAGATTATTAATGTAGTTTCTTGAGTAAGTATACATGTGTGACAAATAGTTTTGTTGCACTTAGTAGATTTTGAAGATGGGTCAGTGGAGTTTTTAGTTGTCAGTACAAAACTAGATTATGGGAAATCACTTTTTGATGAGTTGTACCCACATAGAGTACGTATTCATTCACCTGTCTGCAGATTTTCCTTGTACTACCTCATAATCAAATAACAGGGACTGTCACATTCATGTCTTGTTAATTTGACATCATAGATTTTCCACACCTTCAGAGCTATACTCCACTCTGTCCTACCTATATATTTCAACACCTTCAGGGCTATATCCCACTCTCTCCTACCTATATATTTCAACACCTTCAGGGCTATATCCCACCCTCTCCTATCTATATATTTCCACACCTTCAGATCTATATCCCACTCTCTCCTACCCATGTATTTTCACACATTCATATCTATATCCCACCCTCTCCTATCTATATATTTCCACACCTTCAGATCTATATCCCACTCTCTCCTACCCATGTATTTCCACACCTTCATATCTATATCCCACTCTCTCCTACCTATATATTTCCACACCGTCAGAGCTATATCCACCCTCTCCTATCTATATATTTCCACACCTTCAAAGATATATCCCACTCTCTCCTACCTATATATTTCAACACCTTTAGATCTATATTCCACTCTCTCCTACCTATATATTTCCACACCTTCAGATCTATATCCCACTCTCTCCTACCCATGTATTTCCACACCTTCATATCTATATCCCACTCTCTCCTACCTATATATTTCCACACCTTCAGAGCTATATTCCACTCTCTCCTACCTATATATTTCAACACCGTCAGAGCTATATCCCACCCTCTCCTATCTATATATTTCCACACCTTCAAAGATATATCCCACTCTCTCCTACCTATATATTTCAACACCTTTAGATCTATATTCCACTCTCTCCTACCTATATATTTCCACACCTTCAGATCTATATCCCACTCTCTCCTACCTATATATTTCCACACCTTCAGATCTATACCCCACTCTCTCGTACCTATATATTTCAACACCTTTAGATCTATATTCCACTCCCTCCTACCTATATATTTCCACACCGTCAGAGCTATATCCCACCCTCTCCTATCTATATATTTCCACACCTTCAAAGATATATCCCACTCTCTCCTACCTATATATGTCAACACCTGTAGATCTATATCCCCTCTCTCCTACCTATATATTTCCACACATTCAGATCTATATCCCACTCTCTCCTACCTATATATTTCCACACCTTCATATCTATATCCCACTCTCTCCTACCCATATATTTCCACACCTTCAGGGCTATACCCAACTCTCTCCTACCTATATATTTCAACACCTTTAGATCTATATCCCACTCTCTCCTACCTATATATTTCCACACCGTCAGATCTATATCCCACTCTCTCCTACCTTTATATTTCCACACCTTCAGATCTATATCCCACTCTCTCCTACCTTTATATTTCCACACCTTCAGATCTATACCCCACTCTCTCCTACCTATATATTTCAACACCTGTAGATCTATATCCCCTCTCTCCTACCTATATATTTCCACACATTCAGATCTATATCCCACTCTCTCCTACCCATATATTTCCACACCTTCAGGGCTATACCCAACTCTCTCCTACCTATATATTTCAACACCTTTAGATCTATATCCCACTCTCTCCTACCTATATATTTCCACACCTTCAAAGATATATCCCACTCTCTCCTACCTATATATTTCAACACCTTCAGATCTATACCCCACTCTCTCCTACCTATATATTTCAACACCTGTAGATCTATATCCCCTCTCTCCTACCTATATATTTCCACACCTTCATATCTATATCCCACTCTCTCCTACCCATATATTTCCACACCTTGAGGGCTATACCCAACTCTCTCCTACCTATATATTTCAACACCTTTAGATCTATATCCCACTCTCTCCTACCTATATATTTCCACACCTTCAAAGATATATCCCACTCTCTCCTACCTATATATTTCAACACCTTCAGATCTATATCCCACCCTCTCCTACCTATATATTTCCACACCTTCAGATCTATACCCCACTCTCTCCTACCTATATATTTCCACACATTCAGATCTATATCCCACTCTCCCCTACCTATATATTTCCACACCTTCATATCTATATCCCACTCTCTCCTACCCATATATTTCCACACCTTCAGGGCTATACCCCACTCTCTCCTACCTATATATTTCAACACCTTTAGATCTATATCCCACTCTCTCCTACCTATATATTTCCACACCTTCAGATCTATATCCCACTCTCTCCTACCTATATATTTCCACACCTTCATATCTATATCCCCTCTCTCCTACCTATATTTTTCCACACCGTCAGAGCTATATCCCACCCTCTCCTACCTATATATTAACACACCTTCAGATCTATACCCCACTCTCTCCTACCTATATATTTCCACACCTTCAGATCTATATCCCATTCTCTCCTACCTATATATTTCCACACCTTCATATCTATATCCCCTCTCTCCTACCTATATATTTCCACACCGTCAGAGCTATATCCCACTCTCTCGTACCTATGTATTTCCACACCTTCATATCTATATCCCACTCTCTCCTACCTTTATATTTCAACACCTTTAGATCTATATTCCACTCTCTCCTACCTATATATTTCAACACCTGTAGATCTATATCCCACTCTCTCTTACCTTTATATTTCCACACCTTCAGATCTATACCCCACTCTCTCCTACCTATATATTTCCACACCTTCAGATCTATATCCCACTCTCTCCTACCTATATATTTCCACACCTTCATATCTATATCCCCTCTCTCCTACCTATATTTTTCCACACCGTCAGAGCTATATCCCACCCTCTCCTACCTATATATTAACACACCTTCAGATCTATACCCCACTCTCTCCTACCTATATATTTCCACACCTTCAGATCTATATCCCATTCTCTCCTACCTATATATTTCCACACCTTCATATCTATATCCCCTCTCTCCTACCTATATATTTCCACACCGTCAGAGCTATATCCCACTCTCTCGTACCTATGTATTTCCACACCTTCATATCTATATCCCACTCTCTCCTACCTTTATATTTCAACACCTTTAGATCTATATTCCACTCTCTCCTACCTATATATTTCAACACCTGTAGATCTATATCCCACTCTCTCTTACCTTTATATTTCCACACCTTCAGATCTATACCCCACTCTCTCCTACCTATATATTTCCACACCGTCAGATCTATATCCCACTCTCTCCTACCTTTATATTTCCACACCTTCAGATCTATATCCCACTCTCTCCTACCTTTATATTTCCACACCTTCAGATCTATACCCCACTCTCTCCTACCTATATATTTCAACACCTGTAGATCTATATCCCCTCTCTCCTACCTATATATTTCCACACATTCAGATCTATATCCCACTCTCTCCTACCTATATATTTCCACACCTTCATATCTATATCCCACTCTCTCCTACCCATATATTTCCACACCTTCAGGGCTATACCCAACTCTCTCCTACCTATATATTTCAACACCTTTAGATCTATATCCCACTCTCTCCTACCTATATATTTCCACACCTTCAAAGATATATCCCACTCTCTCCTATCTATATATTTCAACACCTTCAGATCTATATCCCACCCTCTCCTACCTATATATTTCCACACCTTCAGATCTATACCCCACTCTCTCCTACCTATATATTTCCACACATTCAGATCTATATCCCACTCTCCCCTACCTATATATTTCCACACCTTCATATCTATATCCCACTCTCTCCTACCCATATATTTCCACACCTTCAGGGCTATACCCCACTCTCTCCTACCTATATATTTCAACACCTTTAGATCTATATCCCCTCTCTCCTACCTATATATTTCCACACCTTCAGATCTATATCCCATTCTCTCCTACCTATATATTTCCACACCTTCATATCTATATCCCCTCTCTCCTACCTATATATTTCCACACCGTCAGAGCTATATCCCACTCTCTCGTACCTATGTATTTCCACACCTTCATATCTATATCCCACTCTCTCCTACCTTTATATTTCAACACCTTTAGATCTATATTCCACTCTCTCCTACCTATATATTTCAACACCTGTAGATCTATATCCCACTCTCTCTTACCTTTATATTTCCACACCTTCAGATCTATACCCCACTCTCTCCTACCTATATATTTCCACACCTTCAGATCTATATCCCACTCTCTCCTACCTATATATTTCCACACCTTCATATCTATATCCCCTCTCTCCTACCTATATTTTTCCACACCGTCAGAGCTATATCCCACCCTCTCCTACCTATATATTAACACACCTTCAGATCTATACCCCACTCTCTCCTACCTATATATTTCCACACCTTCAGATCTATATCCCATTCTCTCCTACCTATATATTTCCACACCTTCATATCTATATCCCCTCTCTCCTACCTATATATTTCCACACCGTCAGAGCTATATCCCACTCTCTCGTACCTATGTATTTCCACACCTTCATATCTATATCCCACTCTCTCCTACCTTTATATTTCAACACCTTTAGATCTATATTCCACTCTCTCCTACCTATATATTTCAACACCTGTAGATCTATATCCCACTCTCTCTTACCTTTATATTTCCACACCTTCAGATCTATACCCCACTCTCTCCTACCTATATATTTCCACACCGTCAGATCTATATCCCACTCTCTCCTACCTTTATATTTCCACACCTTCAGATCTATACCCCACTCTCTCCTACCTATATATTTCAACACCTGTAGATCTATATCCCCTCTCTCCTACCTATATATTTCCACACATTCAGATCTATATCCCACTCTCTCCTACCTATATATTTCCACACCTTCATATCTATATCCCACTCTCTCCTACCCATATATTTCCACACCTTCAGGGCTATACCCAACTCTCTCCTACCTATATATTTCAACACCTTTAGATCTATATCCCACTCTCTCCTACCTATATATTTCCACACCTTCAAAGATATATCCCACTCTCTCCTATCTATATATTTCAACACCTTCAGATCTATATCCCACCCTCTCCTACCTATATATTTCCACACCTTCAGATCTATACCCCACTCTCTCCTACCTATATATTTCCACACATTCAGATCTATATCCCACTCTCCCCTACCTATATATTTCCACACCTTCATATCTATATGCCACTCTCTCCTACCCATATATTTCCACACCTTCAGGGCTATACCCCACTCTCTCCTACCTATACATTTCAACACCTTTAGATCTATATCCCACTCTCTCCTACCTATATATTTCCACACCTTCAGATCTATATCCCACTCTCTCCTACCTATATATTTCCACACCTTCAGATCTATACCCCACTCTCTCCTACCTATATATTTCAACACCTTTAGATCTATATCCCCTCTCTCCTACCTATACATTTCCACACCGTCAGAGCTATATCCCACTCTCTCCTACCTATGTATTTCCACACCTTCATATCCATATCCCACTCTCTCCTACCTTTATATTTCAACACCCTTAGATCTATATTCCACTCTCTCCTACCTATATATTTCAACACCTGTAGATCTATATCCCACTCTCTCTTACCTTTATATTTCCACACCTTCAGATCTATACCCCACTCTCTCCTACCTATATATTTCCACACCGTCAGATCTATATCCCACTCTCTCCTACCTTTATATTTCCACACCTTCAGATCTATATCCCACACTCTCCTACCTTTATATTTCCACACCTTCAGATCTATACTCCACTCTCTCCTACCTATATATTTCAACACCTGTAGATCTATATCCCCTCTCTCCTACCTATATATTTCCACACATTCAGATCTATATCCCACTCTCTACTACCTATATATTTCCACACCTTCATATCTATATCCCACTCTCTCCTACCCATATATTTCCACACCTTCAGGGCTATTCCCAACTCTCTCCTACCTATATATTTCCACACCTTCAAAGATATATCCCACTCTCTCCTACCTATATATTTCAACACCTTCAGATCTATATCCCACCCTCTCCTACCTATATATTTCCACACCTTCAGATCTATACCCCACTCTCTCCTACCTATATATTTCCACACATTCAGATCTATATCCCACTCTCTCCTACCTATATATTTCCACACCTTCATATCTATATCCCACTCTCTCCTATCCATATATTTCCACACCTTCAGGGCTATACCCCACTCTCTCCTACCTATATATTTCCACACCTTCAGATCTATATCCCACTCTCTCCTACCTATATATTTCCACACCTTCATATCTATATCCCACTCTCTCCTATCCATATATTTCCACACCTTCAGGGCTATACCCCACTCTCTCCTACCTATATATTTCCACACCTTCAAAGATATATCCCACTCTCTCCTACCTATATATTTCAACACCTTCAGATCTATATCCCACCCTCTCCTACCTATATATTTCCACACCTTCAGATCTATACCCCACTCTCTCCTACCTATATATTTCCACACATTCAGATCTATATCCCACTCTCTCCTACCTATATATTTCCACACCTTCATATCTATATCCCACTCTCTCCTATCCATATATTTCCACACCTTCAGGGCTATACTCCACTCTCTCCTACCTATATATTTCCACACCTTCAGATCTATATCCCACTCTCTCCTACCTATATATTTCCACACCTTCATATCTATATCCCACTCTCTCCTATCCATATATTTCCACCTTTAGATCTATATCCCACTCTCTCCTACCTATATATTTCCACACCTTCAGATCTATATCCCACTCTCTCCTACCTATATATTTCCACACCTTCATATCTATATCCCCTCTCGCCTACCTATATTTTTCCACACCGTCAGAGCTATATCCCACCCTCTCCTACCTATATATTTCCACACCTTCAGATCTATACCCCACTCTCTCCTACCTATATATTTCCACACCTTCAGATCTATATCCTATTCTCTCCTACCTATATATTTCCACACCTTCATATCTATATCCCCTCTCTCCTACCTATATATTTCCACACCGTCAGAGCTATATCCCACTCTCTCCTACCTATGTATTTCCACACCTTCATATCTATATCCCACTCTCTACTACCTTTATATTTCCACACCTTCAGATCTATACCCCACTCTCTCCTACCTATATATTTCCACACCTTCAGATCTATATCCCACTCTCTCCTACCTATATATTTCCACACCTTCAGATCTATATTCCACTCTCTCCTACCTATATATTTCCACACCTTCAGGGCTATACCCCACTCTCTCCTACCTATATATTTCAACACTTTTAGATCTATAATCCACTCTCTCCTACCTATATATTTCCACACCTTCAGATCTATATCCCACTCTCTCCTACCTATATATTTCAACACTTTTAGATCTATATTCCACTCTCTCCTACCTATATATTGCCACACATTCAAATCTATATCCCACTCTCTCCTACCTATATATTTCCACACCTTCATATCTATATCCCACTTTCTCCTACCCATATATTTCCACACCTTCAGGGCTATACCCCACTCTTTTCTACCTATATATTTCAACACCATTAGATCTATATCCCACTCGCTCCTACCTATATATTTCCACACCTTCAAAGATATATCCCACTCTCTCCTACCTATATATTTCAACACCTTCAGATCTATATCCCACCCTCTCCTACCTATATACTTGCACACCTTCAGATCTATACCCCACTCTCTCCTACCTATATATTTCCACACATTCAGATCTATATCCCACACTCTCCTACCTATATATTTCCACACCTTCAGATCTATATCCCACTCTCTCCTACCTATATATTTCCACACCTTCATATCTATATCCCCTCTCTCCTATCTATATTTTTCCACACCGTCAGAGCTATATCCCACCCTCTCCTACCTATATATTTCCACACCTTCAGATCTATACCCCACTCTCTCCTACCTATATATTTCCACACCTTCAGATCTATATCCCATTCTCTCCTTCCTATATATTTCCACACCTTCATATCTATATCCCACTCTCTCCTACCCATATATTTCCACACCTTCAGGGCTATACCCAACTCTCTCCTACCTATATATTTCAACACCTTTAGATCTATATCCCACTCTCTCCTACCTATATATTTCCACACCTTCAAAGATATATCCCACTCTCTCCTATCTATATATTTCAACACCTTCAGATCTATATCCCACCCTCTCCTACCTATATATTTCCACACCTTCAGATCTATACCCCACTCTCTCCTACCTATATATTTCCACACATTCAGATCTATATCCCACTCTCCCCTACCTATATATTTCCACACCTTCATATCTATATGCCACTATCTCCTACCCATATATTTCCACACCTTCAGGGCTATACCCCACTCTCTCCTACCTATACATTTCAACACCTTTAGATCTATATCCCACTCTCTCCTACCTATATATTTCCACACCTTCAGATCTATATCCCACTCTCTCCTACCTATATATTTCCACACCTTCAGATCTATACCCCACTCTCTCCTACCTATATATTTCAACACCTTTAGATCTATATCCCCTCTCTCCTACCTATATATTTCCACACCGTCAGAGCTATATCCCACTCTCTCCTACCTATGTATTTCCACACCTTCATATCTATATCCCACTCTCTCCTACCTTTATATTTCAACACCCTTAGATCTATATTCCACTCTCTCCTACCTATATATTTCAACACCTGTAGATCTATATCCCACTCTCTCTTACCTTTATATTTCCACACCTTCAGATCTATACCCCACTCTCTCCTACCTATATATTTCCACACCGTCAGATCTATATCCCACTCTCTCCTACCTTTATATTTCCACACCTTCAGATCTATATCCCACACTCTCCTACCTTTATATTTCCACACCTTCAGATCTATACCCCACTCTCTCCTACCTATATATTTCAACACCTGTAGATCTATATCCCCTCTCTCCTACCTATATATTTCCACACATTCAGATCTATATCCCGCTCTCTACTACCTATATATTTCCACACCTTCATATCTATATCCCACTCTCTCCTACCCATATATTTCCACACCTTCAGGGCTATTCCCAACTCTCTCCTACCTATATATTTCCACACCTTCAAAGATATATCCCACTCTCTCCTACCTATATATTTCAACACCTTCAGATCTATATCCCACCCTCTCCTACCTATATATTTCCACACCTTCAGATCTATACCCCACTCTCTCCTACCTATATATTTCCACACAGTCAGATCTATATCCCACTCTCTCCTACCTATATATTTCCACACCTTCATATCTATATCCCACTCTCTCCTATCCATATATTTCCACACCTTCAGGGCTATACCCCACTCTCTCCTACCTATATATTTCCACACCTTCAGATCTATATCCCACTCTCTCCTACCTATATATTTCCACACCTTCATATCTATATCCCACTCTCTCCTATCCATATATTTCCACACCTTCAGGGCTATACCCCACTCTCTCCTACCTATATATTTCCACACCTTCAAAGATATATCCCACTCTCTCCTACCTATATATTTCAACACCTTCAGATCTATATCCCACCCTCTCCTACCTATATATTTCCACACCTTCAGATCTATACCCCACTCTCTCCTACCTATATATTTCCACACATTCAGATCTATATCCCACTCTCTCCTACCTATATATTTCCACACCTTCATATCTATATCCCACTCTCTCCTATCCATATATTTCCACACCTTCAGGGCTATACCCCACTCTCTCTTACCTATATATTTCCACACCTTCAGATCTATATCCCACTCTCTCCTACCTATATATTTCCACACCTTCATATCTATATCCCACTCTCTCCTATCCATATATTTCCACCTTTAGATCTATATCCCACTCTCTCCTACCTATATATTTCCACACCTTCAGATCTATATCCCACTCTCTCCTACCTATATATTTCCACACCTTCATATCTATATCCCCTCTCGCCTACCTATATTTTTCCACACCGTCAGAGCTATATCCCACCCTCTCCTACCTATATATTTCCACACCTTCAGATCTATACCCCACTCTCTCCTACCTATATATTTCCACACCTTCAGATCTATATCCTATTCTCTCCTACCTATATATTTCCACACCTTCATATCTATATCCCCTCTCTCCTACCTATATATTTCCACACCGTCAGAGCGATATCCCACTCTCTCCTACCTATGTATTTCCACACCTTCATATCTATATCCCACTCTCTACTACCTTTATATTTCCACACCTTCAGATCTATACCCCACTCTCTCCTACCTATATATTTCCACACCTTCAGATCTATATCCCACTCTCTCCTACCTATATATTTCCACACCTTCAGATCTATATTCCACTCTCTCCTACCTATATATTTCCACACCTTCAGGGCTATACCCCACTCTCTCCTACCTATATATTTCAACACTTTTAGATCTATAATCCACTCTCTCCTACCTATATATTTCCACACCTTCAGATCTATATCCCACTCTCTCCTACCTATATATTTCAACACTTTTAGATCTATATTCCACTCTCTCCTACCTATATATTGCCACACATTCAAATCTATATCCCACTCTCTCCTACCTATATATTTCCACACCTTCATATCTATATCCCACTTTCTCCTACCCATATATTTCCACACCTTCAGGGCTATACCCCACTCTTTTCTACCTATATATTTCAACACCATTAGATCTATATCCCACTCGCTCCTACCTATATATTTCCACACCTTCAAAGATATATCCCACTCTCTCCTACCTATATATTTCAACACCTTCAGATCTATATCCCACCCTCTCCTACCTATATACTTGCACACCTTCAGATCTATACCCCACTCTCTCCTACCTATATATTTCCACACATTCAGATCTATATCCCACACTCTCCTACCTATATATTTCCACACCTTCAGATCTATATCCCACTCTCTCCTACCTATATATTTCCACACCTTCATATCTATATCCCCTCTCTCCTATCTATATTTTTCCACACCGTCAGAGCTATATCCCACCCTCTCCTACCTATATATTTCCACACCTTCAGATCTATACCCCACTCTCTCCTACCTATATATTTCCACACCTTCAGATCTATATCCTATTCTCTCCTACCTATATATTTCCACACCTTCATATCTATATCCCCTCTCTCCTACCTATATATTTCCACACCGTCAGAGCTATATCCCACTCTCTCCTACCTATGTATTTCCACACCTTCATATCTATATCCCACTCTCTACTACCTTTATATTTCCACACCTTCAGATCTATACCCCACTCTCTCCTACCTATATATTTCCACACCTTCAGATCTATATCCCACTCTCTCCTACCTATATATTTCCACACCTTCAGATCTATATTCCACTCTCTCCTACCTATATATTTCCACACCTTCAGGGCTATACCCCACTCTCTCCTACCTATATATTTCAACACTTTTAGATCTATAATCCACTCTCTCCTACCTATATATTTCCACACCTTCAGATCTATATCCCACTCTCTCCTACCTATATATTTCAACACTTTTAGATCTATATTCCACTCTCTCCTACCTATATATTGCCACACATTCAAATCTATATCCCACTCTCTCCTACCTATATATTTCCACACCTTCATATCTATATCCCACTTTCTCCTACCCATATATTTCCACACCTTCAGGGCTATACCCCACTCTTTTCTACCTATATATTTCAACACCATTAGATCTATATCCCACTCGCTCCTACCTATATATTTCCACACCTTCAAAGATATATCCCACTCTCTCCTACCTATATATTTCAACACCTTCAGATCTATATCCCACCCTCTCCTACCTATATACTTGCACACCTTCAGATCTATACCCCACTCTCTCCTACCTATATATTTCCACACATTCAGATCTATATCCCACACTCTCCTACCTATATATTTCCACACCTTCAGATCTATATCCCACTCTCTCCTACCTATATATTTCCACACCTTCATATCTATATCCCCTCTCTCCTATCTATATTTTTCCACACCGTCAGAGCTATATCCCACCCTCTCCTACCTATATATTTCCACACCTTCAGATCTATACCCCACTCTCTCCTACCTATATATTTCCACACCTTCAGATCTATATCCCATTCTCTCCTTCCTATATATTTCCACACCTTCATATCTATATCCCACTCTCTCCTACCCATATATTTCCACACCTTCAGGGCTATACCCAACTCTCTCCTACCTATATATTTCAACACCTTTAGATCTATATCCCACTCTCTCCTACCTATATATTTCCACACCTTCAAAGATATATCCCACTCTCTCCTATCTATATATTTCAACACCTTCAGATCTATATCCCACCCTCTCCTACCTATATATTTCCACACCTTCAGATCTATACCCCACTCTCTCCTACCTATATATTTCCACACATTCAGATCTATATCCCACTCTCCCCTACCTATATATTTCCACACCTTCATATCTATATGCCACTATCTCCTACCCATATATTTCCACACCTTCAGGGCTATACCCCACTCTCTCCTACCTATACATTTCAACACCTTTAGATCTATATCCCACTCTCTCCTACCTATATATTTCCACACCTTCAGATCTATATCCCACTCTCTCCTACCTATATATTTCCACACCTTCAGATCTATACCCCACTCTCTCCTACCTATATATTTCAACACCTTTAGATCTATATCCCCTCTCTCCTACCTATATATTTCCACACCGTCAGAGCTATATCCCACTCTCTCCTACCTATGTATTTCCACACCTTCATATCTATATCCCACTCTCTCCTACCTTTATATTTCAACACCCTTAGATCTATATTCCACTCTCTCCTACCTATATATTTCAACACCTGTAGATCTATATCCCACTCTCTCTTACCTTTATATTTCCACACCTTCAGATCTATACCCCACTCTCTCCTACCTATATATTTCCACACCGTCAGATCTATATCCCACTCTCTCCTACCTTTATATTTCCACACCTTCAGATCTATATCCCACACTCTCCTACCTTTATATTTCCACACCTTCAGATCTATACCCCACTCTCTCCTACCTATATATTTCAACACCTGTAGATCTATATCCCCTCTCTCCTACCTATATATTTCCACACATTCAGATCTATATCCCGCTCTCTACTACCTATATATTTCCACACCTTCATATCTATATCCCACTCTCTCCTACCCATATATTTCCACACCTTCAGGGCTATTCCCAACTCTCTCCTACCTATATATTTCCACACCTTCAAAGATATATCCCACTCTCTCCTACCTATATATTTCAACACCTTCAGATCTATATCCCACCCTCTCCTACCTATATATTTCCACACCTTCAGATCTATACCCCACTCTCTCCTACCTATATATTTCCACACAGTCAGATCTATATCCCACTCTCTCCTACCTATATATTTCCACACCTTCATATCTATATCCCACTCTCTCCTATCCATATATTTCCACACCTTCAGGGCTATACCCCACTCTCTCCTACCTATATATTTCCACACCTTCAGATCTATATCCCACTCTCTCCTACCTATATATTTCCACACCTTCATATCTATATCCCACTCTCTCCTATCCATATATTTCCACACCTTCAGGGCTATACCCCACTCTCTCCTACCTATATATTTCCACACCTTCAAAGATATATCCCACTCTCTCCTACCTATATATTTCAACACCTTCAGATCTATATCCCACCCTCTCCTACCTATATATTTCCACACCTTCAGATCTATACCCCACTCTCTCCTACCTATATATTTCCACACATTCAGATCTATATCCCACTCTCTCCTACCTATATATTTCCACACCTTCATATCTATATCCCACTCTCTCCTATCCATATATTTCCACACCTTCAGGGCTATACCCCACTCTCTCCTACCTATATATTTCCACACCTTCAGATCTATATCCCACTCTCTCCTACCTATATATTTCCACACCTTCATATCTATATCCCACTCTCTCCTATCCATATATTTCCACCTTTAGATCTATATCCCACTCTCTCCTACCTATATATTTCCACACCTTCAGATCTATATCCCACTCTCTCCTACCTATATATTTCCACACCTTCATATCTATATCCCCTCTCGCCTACCTATATTTTTCCACACCGTCAGAGCTATATCCCACCCTCTCCTACCTATATATTTCCACACCTTCAGATCTATACCCCACTCTCTCCTACCTATATATTTCCACACCTTCAGATCTATATCCTATTCTCTCCTACCTATATATTTCCACACCTTCATATCTATATCCCCTCTCTCCTACCTATATATTTCCACACCGTCAGAGCGATATCCCACTCTCTCCTACCTATGTATTTCCACACCTTCATATCTATATCCCACTCTCTACTACCTTTATATTTCCACACCTTCAGATCTATACCCCACTCTCTCCTACCTATATATTTCCACACCTTCAGATCTATATCCCACTCTCTCCTACCTATATATTTCCACACCTTCAGATCTATATTCCACTCTCTCCTACCTATATATTTCCACACCTTCAGGGCTATACCCCACTCTCTCCTACCTATATATTTCAACACTTTTAGATCTATAATCCACTCTCTCCTACCTATATATTTCCACACCTTCAGATCTATATCCCACTCTCTCCTACCTATATATTTCAACACTTTTAGATCTATATTCCACTCTCTCCTACCTATATATTGCCACACATTCAAATCTATATCCCACTCTCTCCTACCTATATATTTCCACACCTTCATATCTATATCCCACTTTCTCCTACCCATATATTTCCACACCTTCAGGGCTATACCCCACTCTTTTCTACCTATATATTTCAACACCATTAGATCTATATCCCACTCGCTCCTACCTATATATTTCCACACCTTCAAAGATATATCCCACTCTCTCCTACCTATATATTTCAACACCTTCAGATCTATATCCCACCCTCTCCTACCTATATACTTGCACACCTTCAGATCTATACCCCACTCTCTCCTACCTATATATTTCCACACATTCAGATCTATATCCCACACTCTCCTACCTATATATTTCCACACCTTCAGATCTATATCCCACTCTCTCCTACCTATATATTTCCACACCTTCATATCTATATCCCCTCTCTCCTATCTATATTTTTCCACACCGTCAGAGCTATATCCCACCCTCTCCTACCTATATATTTCCACACCTTCAGATCTATACCCCACTCTCTCCTACCTATATATTTCCACACCTTCAGATCTATATCCCATTCTCTCCTACCTATATATTTCCACACCTTCATATCTATATGCCCTCTCTCCTACCTATATATTTCCACACCGTCAGAGCTATATCCCACTCTCTCCTACCTATGTATTTCCACACCTTCATATCTATATCCCACTCTCTCCTACCTTTATATTTCAACACCTTTAGATCTATATTCCACTCGCTCCTACCTATATATTTCCACACCTTCAAAGATATATCCCACTCTCTCCTACCTATATATTTCAACACCTTCAGATCTATATCCCACCCTCTCCTACCTATATACTTCCACACCTTCAGATCTATACCCCACTCTCTCCTACCTATATATTTCCACACATTCAGATCTATATCCCACACTCTCCTACCTATATATTTCAACACCTTTAGATTTATGTTCCACTCTCTCCTACCTATATATTTCCACATCTTCAGATCTATATCCCACTCTCTCTTACCTTTATATGTCCACACCTTCAGATCTATACCCCACTCTCTCCTACCTATATATTTCAACAACTTTAGATCTATATTCCACTCTCTCCTACCTATAGATTTCCACACCTTCAAAGATATATCCCACTCTCTCCTACCTATATATTTCCACACCTTCAGATCTATATCCCCTCTCTCCTACCTATATTTTTCCACACCGTCAGAGCTATATCCCACCCTCTCCTACCTATATATTTCCACACCTTCAGATCTATACCCCACTCTCTCCTACCTTTATATTTCAACACCTTCAGATCTATATCCTATTCTCTCCTACCTATATATTTCCACACCTTCATATCTATATCCCCTCTCTCCTACCTATATATTTCCACACCGTCAGAGCTATATCCCACTCTCTCCTACCTATGTATTTCCACACCTTCATATCTATATCCCACTCTCTCCTACCTATATATTTCCACACCTTCAGATCTATACCCCACTCTCTCCTACCTATATATTTCAACACCTTTAGATCTATACCCCACTCTCTCCTACCTATATATTTCAACACCTTTAGATCTATATTCCACTCTCTCCTACCTATATATTTCCACACCTTCAGATCTATATCCCACTCTCTCTTACCTATATATTTCCACACCTTCAGATCTATATCCCCTCTCTCCTACCTATATATTTCCACACCGTCAGAGCTATATTCCACTGTCTCCTACCTATGTATTTCCACACCTTAATATCTATATCCCACTCTCTCCTACCTATATATTTCCTCACCTTCATATCTATATCCCACTCTCTCCTACCTATATATTTCCACAACTTCAAAGCTATATCCCATTCTCTCCTACCTATGTATTTCCACACCGTCAGAGCTATATCCCACTCTCTCCTACATTTATATTTCCACACCGTCAGAGCTATATCCCACTCTCTCCTACCTATGTATTTCCACACCTTCATATCTATATCCCACTCTCTCCTACCTTTATCTTTCAACACCTTTAGATCTATATCCCACTCTCTCCTACCTATATATTTCCACACCGTCAGAGCTATATCCCACTCTCTCCTACCTATATATTTCAACACCTTTAGATCTATACCCCACTCTCTCCTACCTATATATTTCAACACCTTCAGATCTATACCCCACTCTCTCCTACCTATATATTTCAACACCTTTAGATCTATATCCCACTCTCTCCTACCTTTATATTTCCACACCTTCAGATCTATACCCCACTCTCTCCTGCCTATATATTTCAACACCTTTAGATCTATACCCCACACTCTCCTACCTTTATATTTCCACACCTTCAGATCTATACCCCACTCTCTCCTACCTATATATTTCCACACCTTCAGATCTATACCCCACTCTCTCCTACCTATATATTTCAACACGTTTAGATCTATACCCCACACTCTCCTACCTTTATATTTCCACACCTTCAGATCTATACCCCACTCTCTCCTACCTATATATTTCAACACCTTCAGATCTATACCCCACTCTCTCCTACCTATATATTTCAACACCTGTAGATCTATATCCCCTCTCTCCTACCTACATATTTCCACCCATTCAGATCTATATCCCACTCTCTCCTACCCATATATTTCCACACCTTCAGGGCTATACCCAACTCTCTCCTACCTATATATTTCAACACCTTTAGATCTATATCCCACTCTCTCCTACCTATATATTTCCACACCTTCAAAGATATATCCCACTCTCTCCTACCTATATATTTCAACACCTTCAGATCTATACCCCACTCTCTCCTACCTATATATTTCAACACCTGTAGATCTATATCCCCTCTCTCCTACCTATATATTTCCACACCTTCATATCTATATCCCACTCTCTCCTACCCATATATTTCCACACCTTGAGGGCTATACCCAACTCTCTCCTACCTATATATTTCAACACCTTTAGATCTATATCCCACTCTCTCCTACCTATATATTTCCACACCTTCAAAGATATATCCCACTCTCTCCTACCTATATATTTCAACACCTTCAGATCTATATCCCACCCTCTCCTACCTATATATTTCCACACCTTCAGATCTATACCCCACTCTCTCCTACCTATATATTTCCACACATTCAGATCTATATCCCACTCTCCCCTACCTATATATTTCCACACCTTCATATCTATATCCCACTCTCTCCTACCCATATATTTCCACACCTTCAGGGCTATACCCCACTCTCTCCTACCTATATATTTCAACACCTTTAGATCTATATCCCACTCTCTCCTACCTATATTTTTCCACACCGTCAGAGCTATATCCCACCCTCTCCTACCTATATATTTCCACACCTTCAGATCTATACCCCACTCTCTCCTACCTTTATATTTCAACACCTTCAGATCTATATCCTATTCTCTCCTACCTATATATTTCCACACCTTCATATCTATATCCCCTCTCTCCTACCTATATATTTCCACACCGTCAGAGCTATATCCCACTCTCTCCTACCTATGTATTTCCACACCTTCATATCTATATCCCACTCTCTCCTACCTATATATTTCCACACCTTCAGATCTATACCCCACTCTCTCCTACCTATATATTTCAACACCTTTAGATCTATACCCCACTCTCTCCTACCTATATATTTCAACACCTTTAGATCTATATTCCACTCTCTCCTACCTATATATTTCCACACCTTCAGATCTATATCCCACTCTCTCTTACCTATATATTTCCACACCTTCAGATCTATATCCCCTCTCTCCTACCTATATATTTCCACACCGTCAGAGCTATATTCCACTGTCTCCTACCTATGTATTTCCACACCTTAATATCTATATCCCACTCTCTCCTACCTATATATTTCCACACCTTCATATCTATATCCCACTCTCTCCTACCTATATATTTCCACAACTTCAAAGCTATATCCCATTCTCTCCTACCTATGTATTTCCACACCGTCAGAGCTATATCCCACTCTCTCCTACATTTATATTTCCACACCGTCAGAGCTATATCCCACTCTCTCCTACCTATGTATTTCCACACCTTCATATCTATATCCCACTCTCTCCTACCTTTATCTTTCAACACCTTTAGATCTATATCCCACTCTCTCCTACCTATATATTTCCACACCGTCAGAGCTATATCCCACTCTCTCCTACCTATATATTTCAACACCTTTAGATCTATACCCCACTCTCTCCTACCTATATATTTCAACACCTTCAGATCTATACCCCACTCTCTCCTACCTATATATTTCAACACCTTTAGATCTATATCCCACTCTCTCCTACCTTTATATTTCCACACCTTCAGATCTATACCCCACTCTCTCCTGCCTATATATTTCAACACCTTTAGATCTATACCCCACACTCTCCTACCTTTATATTTCCACACCTTCAGATCTATACCCCACTCTCTCCTACCTATATATTTCCACACCTTCAGATCTATACCCCACTCTCTCCTACCTATATATTTCAACACGTTTAGATCTATACCCCACACTCTCCTACCTTTATATTTCCACACCTTCAGATCTATACCCCACTCTCTCCTACCTATATATTTCAACACCTTCAGATCTATACCCCACTCTCTCCTACCTATATATTTCAACACCTGTAGATCTATATCCCCTCTCTCCTACCTATATATTTCCACACATTCAGATCTATATCCCACTCTCTCCTACCCATATATTTCCACACCTTCAGGGCTATACCCAACTCTCTCCTACCTATATATTTCAACACCTTTAGATCTATATCCCACTCTCTCCTACCTATATATTTCCACACCTTCAAAGATATATCCCACTCTCTCCTACCTATATATTTCAACACCTTCAGATCTATACCCCACTCTCTCCTACCTATATATTTCAACACCTGTAGATCTATATCCCCTCTCTCCTACCTATATATTTCCACACCTTCATATCTATATCCCACTCTCTCCTACCCATATATTTCCACACCTTGAGGGCTATACCCAACTCTCTCCTACCTATATATTTCAACACCTTTAGATCTATATCCCACTCTCTCCTACCTATATATTTCAACACCTTCAGATCTATATCCCACCCTCTCCTACCTATATATTTCCACACCTTCAGATCTATACCCCACTCTCTCCTACCTATATATTTCCACACATTCAGATCTATATCCCACTCTCCCCTACCTATATATTTCCACACCTTCATATCTATATCCCACTCTCTCCTACCCATATATTTCCACACCTTCAGGGCTATACCCCACTCTCTCCTACCTATATATTTCAACACCTTTAGATCTATATCCCACTCTCTCCTACCTATATATTTCCACACCTTCAGATCTATATCCCACTCTCTCCTACCTATATTTTTCCACACCTTCATATCTATATCCCCTCTCTCCTACCTATATTTTTCCACACCGTCAGAGCTATATCCCACCCTCTCCTACCTATATATTAACACACCTTCAGATCTATACCCCACTCTCTCCTACCTATATATTTCCACACCTTCAGATCTATATCCCATTCTCTCCTACCTATATATTTCCACACCTTCATATCTATATCCCCTCTCTCCTACCTATATATTTCCACACCGTCAGAGCTATATCCCACTCTCTCGTACCTATGTATTTCCACACCTTCATATCTATATCCCACTCTCTCCTACCTTTATATTTCAATACCTTTAGATCTATATTCCACTCTCTCCTACCTATATATTTCAACACCTGTAGATCTATATCCCACTCTCTCTTACCTTTATATTTCCACACCTTCAGATCTATACCCCACTCTCTCCTACCTATATATTTCCACACCGTCAGATCTATATCCCACTCTCTCCTACCTTTATATTTCCACACCTTCAGATCTATATCCCACTCTCTCCTACCTTTATATTTCCACACCTTCAGATCTATATACCACTCTCTCCTACCTATATATTTCAACACCTGTAGATCTATGTCCCCTCTCTCCTACCTATATATTTCCACACATTCAGATCTATATCCCACTCTCTCCTACCTATATATTTCCACACCTTCATATCTATATCCCACTCTCTCCTACCCATATATTTCCACACCTTCAGGGCTATACCCAACTCTCTCCTACCTATATATTTCAACACCTTTAGATCTATATCCCACTCTCTCCTACCTATATATTTCCACACCTTCAAAGATATATCCCACTCTCTCCTATCTATATATTTCAACACCTTCAGATCTATATCCCACCCTCTCCTACCTATATATTTCCACACCTTCAGATCTATACCCCACTCTCTCCTACCTATATATTTCCACACATTCAGATCTATATCCCACTCTCCCCTACCTATATATCTCCACACCTTCATATCTATATCCCACTCTCTCCTACCCATATATTTCCACACCTTCAGGCTATTCCCAACTCTCTCCTACCTATATATTTCAACACCTTTAGATCTATATCCCACTCTCTCCTACCTATATATTTCCACACCTTCAAAGATATATCCCACTCTCTCCTACCTATATATTTCCACACCTTCATATCTATATCCCACTCTCTCCTATCCATATATTTCCACACCTTCAGGGCTATACCCCACTCTCTCCTACCTATATATTTCCACACCTTCAGATCTATATCCCACTCTCTCCTACCTATATATTTCCACACCTTCATATCTATATCCCACTCTCTCCTATCCATATATTTCCACACCTTTAGATCTATATCCCACTCTCTCCTACCTATATATTTCCACACCTTCAGATCTATATCCCACTCTCTCCTACCTATATATTTCCACACCTTCATATCTATATCCCCTCTCGCCTACCTATATTTTTCCACACCGTCAGAGCTATATCTCACCCTCTCCTACCTATATATTTCCACACCTTCAGATCTATACCCCACTCTCTCCTACCTATATATTTCCACACCTTCAGATCTATATCCTATTCTCTCCTACCTATATATTTCCACACCTTCATATCTATATCCCCTCTCTCCTACCTATATATTTCCACACCTTCATATCTATATCCCACTCTCTCCTACCTTTATATTTCCACACCTTCAGATCTATACCCCACTCTCTCCTACCTATATATTTCCACACCTTCAGATCTATATCCCACTCTCTCCTACCTATATATTTCCACACCTTCAGATCTATATTCCACTCTCTCCTACCTATATATTTCCACACCTTCAGGGCTATACCCCACTCTCTCCTACCTATATATTTCAACACTTTTAGATCTATAATCCACTCTCTCCTACCTATATATTTCCACACCGTCAGAGCTATATCCCACTCTCTCGTACCTATGTATTTCCACACCTTCATATCTATATCCCACTCTCTCCTACCTTTATATTTCAATACCTTTAGATCTATATTCCACTCTCTCCTACCTATATATTTCAACACCTGTAGATCTATATCCCACTCTCTCTTACCTTTATATTTCCACACCTTCAGATCTATACCCCACTCTCTCCTACCTATATATTTCCACACCGTCAGATCTATATCCCACTCTCTCCTACCTTTATATTTCCACACCTTCAGATCTATATCCCACTCTCTCCTACCTTTATATTTCCACACCTTCAGATCTATATACCACTCTCTCCTACCTATATATTTCAACACCTGTAGATCTATGTCCCCTCTCTCCTACCTATATATTTCCACACATTCAGATCTATATCCCACTCTCTCCTACCTATATATTTCCACACCTTCATATCTATATCCCACTCTCTCCTACCCATATATTTCCACACCTTCAGGGCTATACCCAACTCTCTCCTACCTATATATTTCAACACCTTTAGATCTATATCCCACTCTCTCCTACCTATATATTTCCACACCTTCAAAGATATATCCCACTCTCTCCTATCTATATATTTCAACACCTTCAGATCTATATCCCACCCTCTCCTACCTATATATTTCCACACCTTCAGATCTATACCCCACTCTCTCCTACCTATATATTTCCACACATTCAGATCTATATCCCACTCTCCCCTACCTATATATCTCCACACCTTCATATCTATATCCCACTCTCTCCTACCCATATATTTCCACACCTTCAGGGCTATTCCCAACTCTCTCCTACCTATATATTTCAACACCTTTAGATCTATATCCCACTCTCTCCTACCTATATATTTCCACACCTTCAAAGATATATCCCACTCTCTCCTACCTATATATTTCCACACCTTCATATCTATATCCCACTCTCTCCTATCCATATATTTCCACACCTTCAGGGCTATACCCCACTCTCTCCTACCTATATATTTCCACACCTTCAGATCTATATCCCACTCTCTCCTACCTATATATTTCCACACCTTCATATCTATATCCCACTCTCTCCTATCCATATATTTCCACACCTTTAGATCTATATCCCACTCTCTCCTACCTATATATTTCCACACCTTCAGATCTATATCCCACTCTCTCCTACCTATATATTTCCACACCTTCATATCTATATCCCCTCTCGCCTACCTATATTTTTCCACACCGTCAGAGCTATATCTCACCCTCTCCTACCTATATATTTCCACACCTTCAGATCTATACCCCACTCTCTCCTACCTATATATTTCCACACCTTCAGATCTATATCCTATTCTCTCCTACCTATATATTTCCACACCTTCATATCTATATCCCCTCTCTCCTACCTATATATTTCCACACCTTCATATCTATATCCCACTCTCTCCTACCTTTATATTTCCACACCTTCAGATCTATACCCCACTCTCTCCTACCTATATATTTCCACACCTTCAGATCTATATCCCACTCTCTCCTACCTATATATTTCCACACCTTCAGATCTATATTCCACTCTCTCCTACCTATATATTTCCACACCTTCAGGGCTATACCCCACTCTCTCCTACCTATATATTTCAACACTTTTAGATCTATAATCCACTCTCTCCTACCTATATATTTCCACACCTTCAGATCTATATCCCACTCTCTCCTACCTATATATTTCAACACTTTTAGATCTATATTCCACTCTCTCCTACCTATATATTTCCACACCTTCATATCTATATCCCACTCTCTCCTATCCATATATTTCCACACCTTTAGATCTATATCCCACTCTCTCCTACCTATATATTTCCACACCTTCAGATCTATATCCCACTCTCTCCTACCTATATATTTCCACACCTTCATATCTATATCCCCTCTCGCCTACCTATATTTTTCCACACCGTCAGAGCTATATCTCACCCTCTCCTACCTATATATTTCCACACCTTCAGATCTATACCCCACTCTCTCCTACCTATATATTTCCACACCTTCAGATCTATATCCTATTCTCTCCTACCTATATATTTCCACACCTTCATATCTATATCCCCTCTCTCCTACCTATATATTTCCACACCTTCATATCTACTCTCTCCTACCTTTATATTTCCACACCTTCAGATCTATACCCCACTCTCTCCTACCTATATATTTCCACACCTTCAGATCTATATCCCACTCTCTCCTACCTATATATTTTCCACACCTTCAGATCTATATTCCACTCTCTCCTACCTATATATTTCCACACCTTCAGGGCTATACCCCACTCTCTCCTACCTATATATTTCAACACTTTAATCTATAATCCACTCTCTCCTACCTATATATTTCCACACCGTCAGAGCTATATCCCACTCTCTCGTACCTATGTATTTCCACACCTTCATATCTATATCCCACTCTCTCCTACCTTTATATTTCAATACCTTTAGATCTATATTCCACTCTCTCCACCTATATATTTCAACACCTGTAGATCTATATCCCACTCTCTCTTACCTTTATATTTCCACACCTTCAGATCTATACCCCACTCTCTCCTACCTATATATTTCCACACCGTCAGATCTATATCCCACTCTCTCCTACCTTTATATTTTCCACACCTTCAGATCTATATCCCACTCTCTCCTACCTTTATATTTCCACACCTTCAGATCTATATACCACTCTCTCCTACCTATATATTTCAACACCTGTAGACTATGTCCCCTCTCTCCTACCTATATATTTCCACACATTCAGATCTATATCCCACTCTCTCCTACCTATATATTTCCACACCTTCATATCTATATCCCACTCTCTCCTACCCATATATTTCACACCTTCAGGGCTATACCCAACTCTCTCCTACCTATATATTTCAACACCTTTAGATCTATATCCCACTCTCTCCTACCTATATATTTTCCACACCTTCCAAAGATATATCCACTCTCTCCTATCTATATATTCAACACCTTCAGATCTATATCCCACCCTCTCCTACCTATATATTTCCACACCTTCAGATCTATACCCCACTCTCTCCTACCTATATAATTTCCACACATTCAGATCTATATCCCACTCTCCCCTACCTATATATCTCCACACCTTCATATCTATATCCCACTCTCTCCTACCCATATATTTCCACACCTTCAGGGCTATTCCCAACTCTCTCCTACCTATATATTTCAACACCTTTAGATCTATATCCCACTCTCTCCTACCTATATTTCCACACCTTCAAAGATATATCCCACTCTCTCCTACCTATAATTTCCACACCTTCATATCTATATCCCACTCTCTCCTATCCATATATTTCCACACCTTCAGGGCTATACCCCACTCTCTCCTACCTATATATTTCCACACCTTCAGATCTATATCCCACTCTCTCCTACCTATATATTTCCACACCTTCATATCTATATCCCACTCTCTCCTATCCATATATTTCCACACCTTTAGATCTATATCCCACTCTCTCCTACCTATATATTTCCACACCTTCAGATCTATATCCCCACCTCTCTCCTACCTATATATTTCCACACCTTCATATCTATATCCCCTCTCGCCTACCTATATTTTTCCACACCGTCAGAGCTAATATCTCACCCTCTCCTACCTATATATTTCCACACCTTCAGATCTATACCCCACTCTCTCCTACCTATATATTTCCACACCTCAGATCTATATCCTATTCTCTCCTACCTATATATTTCCACACCTTCATATCTATATCCCCTCTCTCCTACCTATATATTTCCACACCTTCATATCTATATCCCACTCTCTCCTACCGTTATATTTCCACACCTTCAGATCTATACCCCACTCTCTCCTACCTATATATTTCCACACCTTCAGATCTATATCCCACTCTCTCCTACCTATATATTTCCACACCTTCAGATCTATATTCCACTCTCTCCTACCTATATATTTTCCACACCTTCAGGGGCTATACCCCACTCTCTCCTACCTATATATTTCAACACTTTTAGATCTATAATCCACTCTCTCCTACCTATAATTTCCACACCTTCAGATCTATATCCCACTCTCTCCTACCTATATATTTCAACACTTTTAGATCTATATTCCACTCTCTCCTACCTATATATTGCCACACATTCAAATCTATATCCCACTCTCTCCTACCTATATATTTCCACACCTTCATATCTATATCGCACTTTCTCCTACCCATATATTTCCACACCTTCAGGGCTATACCCCACTCTTTTCTACCTATATATTTCAACACCATTAGATCTATATCCCACTCGCTCCTACCTATATATTTCCACACCTTCAAAGATATATCCCACTCTCTCCTACCTATATATTTCAACACCTTCAGATCTATATCCCACCCTCTCCTACCTATATACTTCCACACCTTCAGATCTATACCCCACTCTCTCCTACCTATATATTTCCACACATTCAGATCTATATCCCACACTCTCCTACCTATATATTTCCACACCTTCAGATCTATATCCCACTCTCTCCTACCTATATATTTCCACACCTTCATATCTATATCCCCTCTCTCCTATCTATATTTTTCCACACCGTCAGAGCTATATCCCACCCTCTCCTACCTATATATTTCCACACCTTCAGATCTATACCCCACTCTCTCCTACCTATATATTTCCACACCTTCAGATCTATATCCCATTCTCTCCTACCTATATATTTCCACACCTTCATATCTATATGCCCTCTCTCCTACCTATATATTTCCACACCGTCAGAGCTATATCCCACTCTCTCCTACCTATGTATTTCCACACCTTCATATCTATATCCCACTCTCTCCTACCTTTATATTTCAACACTTTTAGATCTATATTCCACTCGCTCCTACCTATATACTTCCACACCTTCAGATCTATACCCCACTCTCTCCTACCTATATATTTCCACACATTCAGATCTATATCCCACACTCTCCTACCTATATATTTCCACACCTTCAGATCTATATCCCACACTCTCCTACCTATATATTTCCACACCTTCATATCTATATCCCACTCTCTCCTACCCATATATTTCCACACCTTCAGGGCTATACCCCACTCTCTCCTACCTATATATTTCAACACCTTTAGATTTATGTTCCACTCTCTCCTACCTATATATTTCCACATCTTCAGATCTATATCCCACTCTCTCTTACCTTTATATGTCCACACCTTCAGATCTATACCCCACTCTCTCCTACCTATATATTTCAACAACTTTAGATCTATATTCCACTCTCTCCTACCTATAGATTTCCACACCTTCAAAGATATATCCCACTCTCTCCTACCTATATATTTCCACACCTTCAGATCTATATCCCCTCTCTCCTACCTATATTTTTCCACACCGTCAGAGCTATATCCCACCCTCTCCTACCTATATATTTCCTCACCTTCAGATCTATACCCCACTCTCTCCTACCTTTATATTTCAACACCTTCAGATCTATATCCTATTCTCTCCTACCTATATATTTCCACACCTTCATATCTATATCCCCTCTCTCCTACCTATATATTTCCACACCGTCAGAGCTATATCCCACTCTCTCCTACCTATGTATTTCCACACCTTCATATCTATATCCCACTCTCTCCTACCTATATATTTCCACACCTTCAGATCTATACCCCACTCTCTCCTACCTATATATTTCAACACCTTTAGATCTATACCCCACTCTCTCCTACCTATATATTTCAACACCTTTAGATCTATATTCCACTCTCTCCCACCTATATATTTCAACACCTTTAGATCTATATTCCACTGTCTCCTACCTATGTATTTCCACACCTTCATATCTATATCCCACTCTCTCCTACCTATATATTTCCACACCTTCATATCTATATCCCACTCTCTCCTACCTATATATTTCCACAACTTCAAAGCTATATCCCATTCTCTCCTACCTATGTATTTCCACACCGTCAGAGCTATATCCCACTCTCTCCTACATTTATATTTCCACACCGTCAGAGCTATATCCCACTCTCTCCTACCTATGTATTTCCACACCTTCATATCTATATCCCACTCTCTCCTACCTTTATCTTTCAACACCTTTAGATCTATATCCCACTCTCTCCTACCTATATATTTCCACACCGTCAGAGCTATATCCCACTCTGTCCTACCTATATATTTCAACACCTTTAGATCTATACCCCACTCTCTCCTACCTATATATTTCAACACCTTCAGATCTATACCCCACTCTCTCCTACCTATATATTTCAACACCTTTAGATCTATACCCCACTCTCTCCTACCTTTATATTTCCACACCTTCAGATCTATACCCCACTCTCTCCTGCCTATATATTTCAACACCTTTAGATCTATACCCCACACTCTCCTACCTTTATATTTCCACACCTTCAGATCTATACCCCACTCTCTCCCACCTATATATTTCCACACCTTCAGATCTATACCCCACTCTCTCCTACCTATATATTTCAACACGTTTAGATCTATACCCCACACTCTCCTACCTTTATATTTCCACACCTTCAGATCTATACCCCACTCTCACCTACCTATATATTTCAACACCTTCAGATCTATACCCCACTCTCTCCTACCTATATATTTCAACACCTTTAGATCTATACCCCACACTCTCCTACCTTTATATTTCCACACCTTCAGATCTATACCCCACTCTCTCCTACCTATATATTTCCACACCTTCAGATCTATATCCCACTCTCTCCTACCTATATATTTCCACACCTTCAGATCTATATTCCACTCTCTCCTACCTATATATTTCCACACCTTCAGGGCTATACCCCACTCTCTCCTACCTATATATTTCAACACTTTTAGATCTATATTCCACTCTCTCCTACCTATATATTTCCACACCTTCAGATCTATATCCCACTCTCTCCTACCTATATATTTCAACACGTTTAGATCTATATTCCA